>NC_138879.1:51627520-52008354 GCF_965194805.1 Balaenoptera borealis | reverse complement strand
GGGCCCACTGAGTGGATGGTGCTGGAGAGAGCAGTCAGGGCTCAGCCATGGGGTCCCCTCTGGGTGGGGAAGACTGTGGTCTGAGAGAGCTTCTCTCCCAGGGGATTGAGGAAGACTTCGGGGGGTGAGAGGAAAAGGGGAGGATATGCTGAGAGGGGGGAGTGGGCAGTGGGCTGTCAGAGACATGCCTGTCTGGGTCAAGAGGAAGGCTGGATGTGGCTGACGTGGAAGAAGGTGACAGTCCTTGGTGTGAGGGGTCAAGAGTTCTGGATGGATGAGGGGGTGCTTGGGTGTGGAGAGAGGGGGCTCAGGGTCCAAGGTGGAGAAGAGGAAGCGTTCTGTTCGCAGGAGGAAGACACAAAAGCAGGAGCCCAGGGCTGGGGGGGACAGCCACCGCCAAGCCTGCAGAGTTGGCAGGAGGGGAGAGGCCAGCTCTGCGTGTGCGAAGATGTGGGTGCACGAGTGTGAGAGCGTGTGGGTGTGTGAGAATGTGTGTGAGTGTGTTATGTGTGCTGTAGTATGTGCGAGAGTGTGTGAGAGGACGGGCATCTTAGTGCATGTGTGAGAATGTGCTAAGGAGAGTGCACTCATGAGTGTGAAATGAAAAAAGTGTGATTGTGTGTGTGTGGGGGGGTCAGGGCTCAGCTAGGTCGGGGGGGACGGAGAGGTTTCTGTGAGATGATAGAGTGCTAAGGGGAGAAGGTTTATGGTGGAACAGAGGTTTCTGGGGGGCAAGGGCGGAGGGAAGAGGGCAAGGAGGCCCTGAGTGGTGGGAGATGGGAGGATGGGCTTGGGGGGCGGCCCCTGGGGAGTGGTCCATGGTGGAATGACCCTGACTTAAGGATCCCAGTGGAATTGGGGACGTCTTTCCCAGTTTTGGATTTGTCTGAGGGGCCCAGACAAATTTTAAGACAGGGTCTAGCCTCTAGGACCCCCAGGTCCAAGATCAAGGCTCTGCACGCAGATGATGTGACTATCACATGCATGTGCGTCATATGCACCTGTGTGTGTGTGCATGTTTGCATGAGTTCCTGTGGGTGCGAGTGTGCAAATGTGTGTGTGTGCACGCTGCATGAACGCTGGGGTAAAGCCCATTGACTCCCCCAATAGCACCGCCTTCTACTTTCCTCCCGCCATCCCCCCCACAAGGCTGTACGTCCTCAGGCTCTGTTCCCCTGATGCTCCATGACGCTGGCTCTCCAGCTCCCCTGCCTCCGATGCCCCTCGCGTCCTGACACCCCTTCTCTTGCAGGGACGCCTCCTCCTCAGCCCTTTGTCCTGCAGCGTCTCTGCTCCAAGCTCCGCCTCAGTCTGCTTGTCCTGGGCTTCAACATCCTGCTGCTGGTGGCTGTCTGTGTGATGGGGTCCCACAGTAAGGGTCACAGGGGTGGGGCAGCAGTGGGGGAGGAGATACGGGCAGTGCTGGGGGCAATGAGAGCCACGATAGGGGAAGAGATGGGGGCAGTGCTGGGGCAAATATGGGGGCAGTGCTGGGGGCAATGAGAGCCACGATAGGGGAAGAGATGGGGGCAGTGCTGGGGCAAATATGGGGGCAGTGCTGGGGGCAATGAGAGCCACGATAGGGGAAGAGATGGGGGCAGTGCTGGGGCAAATATGGGGGCAGTGCTGGGGGCAATGAGAGCCACGATAGGGGAAGAGATGGGGGCAGTGCTGGGGCAAATATGGGGGCAGTGCTGGGGGCAATGAGAGCCACGATAGGGGAAGAGAAATATGGGGGCAGTGCTGGGGCAAATATGGGGGCAGTGCTGGGGGCAATGAGAGCCACGATAGGGGAAGAGATGGGGGCAGTGCTGGGGGCAATGAGAGCCACGATAGGGGAAGAGATGGGGGCAGTGCTGGGGCAAATATGGGGGCAGTGCTGGGGGCAATGAGAGCCACGATAGGGGAAGAGAAATATGGGGGCAGTGCTGGGGCAAATATGGGGGCAGTGCTGGGGGCAATGAGAGCCACGATAGGGGAAGAGATGGGGGCAGTGCTGGGGGCAATGAGAGCCACGATAGGGGAAGAGATGGGGGCAGTGCTGGGGGCAATGAGAGCCACGATAGGGGAAGAGATGGGGGCAGTGCTGGGGGCAATGAGAGCCACGATAGGGGAAGAGATGGGGGCAGTGCTGGGGCAAATATGGGGGCAGTGCTGGGGGCAATGAGAGCCACGATAGGGGAAGAGATGGGGGCAGTGCTGGGGCAAATATGGGGGCAGTGCTGGGGGCAATGAGAGCCACGATAGGGGAAGAGATGGGGGCAGTGCTGGGGCAAATATGGGGGCAGTGCTGGGGGCAATGAGAGCCACGATAGGGGAAGAGATGGGGGCAGTGCTGGGGCAAATATGGGGGCAGTGCTGGGGGCAATGAGAGCCACGATAGGGGAAGAGAAATATGGGGGCAGTGCTGGGGCAAATATGGGGGCAGTGCTGGGGGCAATGAGAGCCACGATAGGGGAAGAGATGGGGGCAGTGCTGGGGGCAATGAGAGCCACGATAGGGGAAGAGATGGGGGCAGTGCTGGGGGCAATGAGAGCCACGATAGGGGAAGAGATGGGGGCAGTGCTGGGGCAAATATGGGGGCAGTGCTGGGGGCAATGAGAGCCACGATAGGGGAAGAGATGGGGGCAGTGCTGGGGCAAATATGGGGGCAGTGCTGGGGGCAATGAGAGCCACGATAGGGGAAGAGATGGGGGCAGTGCTGGGGCAAATATGGGGGCAGTGCTGGGGGCAATGAGAGCCACGATAGGGGAAGAGATGGGGGCAGTGCTGGGGGCAATGAGAGCCACGATAGGGGAAGAGATGGGGGCAGTGCTGGGGGCAATGAGAGCCACGATAGGGGAAGAGATGGGGGCAGTGCTGGGGCAATGAGAGCCACGATAGGGGAAGAGATGGGGGCAGTGCTGGGGCAATGAGAGCCACGATAGGGGAAGAGATGGGGGCAGTGCTGGGGGCAATGAGAGCCACGATAGGGGAAGAGATGGGGGCAGTGCTGGGGCAATGAGAGCCACGATAGGGGAAGAGATGGGGGCAGTGCTGGGGCAATGAGAGCCACGATAGGGGAAGAGATGGGGGCAGTGCTGGGGCAATGAGAGCCACGATAGGGGAAGAGATGGGGGCAGTGCTGGGGCAATGAGAGCCACGATAGGGGAAGAGATGGGGGCAGTGCTGGGGCAATGAGAGCCACGATAGGGGAAGAGATGGGGGCAGTGCTGGGGGCAATGAGAGCCACGATAGGGGAAGAGATGGGGGCAGTGCTGGGGGCAATGAGAGCCACGATAGGGGAAGAGATGGGGGCAGTGCTGGGGCAATGAGAGCCACGATAGGGGAAGAGATGGGGGCAGTGCTGGGGGCAATGAGAGCCACGATAGGGGAAGAGATGGGGGCAGTGCTGGGGGCAATGAGAGCCACGATAGGGGAAGAGATGGGGGCAGTGCTGGGGGCAATGAGAGCCACGATAGGGGAAGAGATGGGGGCAGTGCTGGGGGCAATGAGAGCCACGATAGGGGGAGAGATGGGGGCAGTGCTGGGGCAATGAGAGCCACGATAGGGGGAGAGATGGGGGCAGTGCTGGGGCAATGAGAGCCACGATAGGGGGAGAGATGGGGGCAGTGCTGGGGCAATGAGAGCCACGATAGGGGGAGAGATGGGGGCAGTGCTGGGGGCAATGAGAGCCACGATAGGGGAAGAGATGGGGGCAGTGCTGGGGGCAATGAGAGCCACGATAGGGGAAGAGATGGGGGCAGTGCTGGGGGCAATGAGAGCCACGATAGGGGAAGAGATGGGGGCAGTGCTGGGGGCAATGAGAGCCACGATAGGGGAAGAGATGGGGGCAGTGCTGGGGGCAATGAGAGCCACGATAGGGGAAGAGATGGGGGCAGTGCTGGGGGCAATGAGAGCCACGATAGGGGGAGAGATGGGGGCAGTGCTGGGGCAATGAGAGCCACGATAGGGGGAGAGATGGGGGCAGTGCTGGGGCAATGAGAGCCACGATAGGGGGAGAGATGGGGGCAGTGCTGGGGGCAATGAGAGCCACGATAGGGGGAGAGATGGGGGCAGTGCTGGGGCAATGAGAGCCACGATAGGGGGAGAGATGGGGGCAGTGCTGGGGGCAATGAGAGCCACGATAGGGGGAGAGATGGGGGCAGTGCTGGGGCAATGAGAGCCACGATAGGGGGAGAGATGGGGGCAGTGCTGGGGCAATGAGAGCCACGATAGGGGGAGAGATGGGGGCAGTGCTGGGGGCAATGAGAGCCACGATAGGGGGAGAGATGGGGGCAGTGCTGGGGGCAATGAGAGCCACGATAGGGGGAGAGATGGGGGCAGTGCTGGGGGCAATGAGAGCCACGATAGGGGGAGAGATGGGGGCAGTGCTGGGGGCAATGAGAGCCACGATAGGGGAAGAGATGGGGGCAGTGCTGGGGGCAATGAGAGCCACGATAGGGGAAGAGATGGGGGCAGTGCTGGGGGCAATGAGAGCCACGATAGGGGAAGAGATGGGGGCAGTGCTGGGGGCAATGAGAGCCACGATAGGGGAAGAGATGGGGGCAGTGCTGGGGCAATGAGAGCCACGATAGGGGGAGAGATGGGGGCAGTGCTGGGGGCAATGAGAGCCACGATAGGGGGAGAGATGGGGGCAGTGCTGGGGGCAATGAGAGCCACGATAGGGGAAGAGATGGGGGCAGTGCTGGGGGCAATGAGAGCCACGATAGGGGAAGAGATGGGGGCAGTGCTGGGGCAATGAGAGCCACGATAGGGGAAGAGATGGGGGCAGTGCTGGGGCAATGAGAGCCACGATAGGGGGAGAGATGGGGGCAGTGCTGGGGCAATGAGAGCCACGATAGGGGGAGAGATGGGGGCAGTGCTGGGGCAATGAGAGCCACGATAGGGGGAGAGATGGGGGCAGTGCTGGGGGCAATGAGAGCCACGATAGGGGGAGAGATGGGGGCAGTGCTGGGGGCAATGAGAGCCACGATAGGGGGAGAGATGGGGGCAGTGCTGGGGCAATGAGAGCCACGATAGGGGAAGAGATGGGGGCAGTGCTGGGGGCAATGAGAGCCACGATAGGGGGAGAGATGGGGGCAGTGCTGGGGCAATGAGAGCCACGATAGGGGGAGAGATGGGGGCAGTGCTGGGGGCAATGAGAGCCACGATAGGGGAAGAGATGGGGGCAGTGCTGGGGGCAATGAGAGCCACGATAGGGGGAGAGATGGGGGCAGTGCTGGGGGCAATGAGAGCCACGATAGGGGGAGAGATGGGGGCAGTGCTGGGGCAATGAGAGCCACGATAGGGGAAGAGATGGGGGCAGTGCTGGGGCAATGAGAGCCACGATAGGGGGAGAGATGGGGGCAGTGCTGGGGCAATGAGAGCCACGATAGGGGGAGAGATGGGGGCAGTGCTGGGGGCAATGAGAGCCACGATAGGGGGAGAGATGGGGGCAGTGCTGGGGGCAATGAGAGCCACGATAGGGGGAGAGATGGGGGCAGTGCTGGGGCAATGAGAGCCACGATAGGGGGAGAGATGGGGGCAGTGCTGGGGCAATGAGAGCCACGATAGGGGGAGAGATGGGGGCAGTGCTGGGGCAATGAGAGCCACGATAGGGGGAGAGATGGGGGCAGTGCTGGGGCAATGAGAGCCACGATAGGGGGAGAGATGGGGGCAGTGCTGGGGCAATGAGAGCCACGATAGGGGGAGAGATGGGGGCAGTGCTGGGGCAATGAGAGCCACGATAGGGGGAGAGATGGGGGCAGTGCTGGGGGCAATGAGAGCCACGATAGGGGGAGAGATGGGGGCAGTGCTGGGGGCAATGAGAGCCACGATAGGGGGAGAGATGGGGGCAGTGCTGGGGGCAATGAGAGCCACGATAGGGGGAGAGATGGGGGCAGTGCTGGGGGCAATGAGAGCCACGATAGGGGAAGAGATGGGGGCAGTGCTGGGGGCAATGAGAGCCACGATAGGGGGAGAGATGGGGGCAGTGCTGGGGCAATGAGAGCCACGATAGGGGGAGAGATGGGGGCAGTGCTGGGGCAATGAGAGCCACGATAGGGGGAGAGATGGGGGCAGTGCTGGGGGCAATGAGAGCCACGATAGGGGGAGAGATGGGGGCAGTGCTGGGGGCAATGAGAGCCACGATAGGGGGAGAGATGGGGGCAGTGCTGGGGCAATGAGAGCCACGATAGGGGGAGAGATGGGGGCAGTGCTGGGGGCAATGAGAGCCACGATAGGGGGAGAGATGGGGGCAGTGCTGGGGCAATGAGAGCCACGATAGGGGGAGAGATGGGGGCAGTGCTGGGGGCAATGAGAGCCACGATAGGGGGAGAGATGGGGGCAGTGCTGGGGGCAATGAGAGCCACGATAGGGGAAGAGATGGGGGCAGTGCTGGGGGCAATGAGAGCCACGATAGGGGGAGAGATGGGGGCAGTGCTGGGGGCAATGAGAGCCACGATAGGGGGAGAGATGGGGGCAGTGCTGGGGCAATGAGAGCCACGATAGGGGGAGAGATGGGGGCAGTGCTGGGGGCAATGAGAGCCACGATAGGGGGAGAGATGGGGGCAGTGCTGGGGGCAATGAGAGCCACGATAGGGGGAGAGATGGGGGCAGTGCTGGGGCAATGAGAGCCACGATAGGGGGAGAGATGGGGGCAGTGCTGGGGGCAATGAGAGCCACGATAGGGGGAGAGATGGGGGCAGTGCTGGGGCAATGAGAGCCACGATAGGGGGAGAGATGGGGGCAGTGCTGGGGGCAATGAGAGCCACGATAGGGGGAGAGATGGGGGCAGTGCTGGGGGCAATGAGAGCCACGATAGGGGGAGAGATGGGGGCAGTGCTGGGGGCAATGAGAGCCACGATAGGGGGAGAGATGGGGGCAGTGCTGGGGGCAATGAGAGCCACGATAGGGGGAGAGATGGGGGCAGTGCTGGGGGCAATGAGAGCCACGATAGGGGAAGAGATGGGGGCAGTGCTGGGGCAATGAGAGCCACGATAGGGGGAGAGATGGGGGCAGTGCTGGGGGCAATGAGAGCCACGATAGGGGGAGAGATGGGGGCAGTGCTGGGGCAATGAGAGCCACGATAGGGGGAGAGATGGGGGCAGTGCTGGGGCAATGAGAGCCACGATAGGGGGAGAGATGGGGGCAGTGCTGGGGCAATGAGAGCCACGATAGGGGGAGAGATGGGGGCAGTGCTGGGGGCAATGAGAGCCACGATAGGGGGAGAGATGGGGGCAGTGCTGGGGGCAATGAGAGCCACGATAGGGGGAGAGATGGGGGCAGTGCTGGGGGCAATGAGAGCCACGATAGGGGGAGAGATGGGGGCAGTGCTGGGGGCAATGAGAGCCACGATAGGGGGAGAGATGGGGGCAGTGCTGGGGCAATGAGAGCCACGATAGGGGGAGAGATGGGGGCAGTGCTGGGGCAATGAGAGCCACGATAGGGGGAGAGATGGGGGCAGTGCTGGGGCAATGAGAGCCACGATAGGGGGAGAGATGGGGGCAGTGCTGGGGCAATGAGAGCCACGATAGGGGGAGAGATGGGGGCAGTGCTGGGGCAATGAGAGCCACGATAGGGGGAGAGATGGGGGCAGTGCTGGGGGCAATGAGAGCCACGATAGGGGGAGAGATGGGGGCAGTGCTGGGGCAATGAGAGCCACGATAGGGGGAGAGATGGGGGCAGTGCTGGGGCAATGAGAGCCACGATAGGGGGAGAGATGGGGGCAGTGCTGGGGTGGGGGAGGGGACGGTCAGATGGACGGTGATATGGAACACAGCGCAACCCACTTCATCCTGTTCCGTCTGACAAGGAGCACAGCTGCAAGTGGAGCTGCAGACCCTAAAGGAAACTTTCAGCAACTTCTCCTCGAGCGCCTTGATGGAGATCCTGGCTCTAAGCTCCCATGGTGAGTGGGCACGCCCCTAGGGGAGGGACTGGGATGGGCTGGATGGTCAAGGAGTTGGTTTATCAGCATGGGTTTGCTGGACTCCGTTCTGCGTGCCCAGTGCTGGATCTGCAATAGGGGAGTGTTTGGGGGGTGCTGGGGGCAGGGTGTGCACACATGGGGGCAGATAACCCAACCGGAGAAGCTGGGCAAGGCTTCCAAGGATGCTGATTCCTGAGCCAAGGGTCCCTGAAGGATGAGTAGGTGTTAGAGTGGAGGATGGAGGTTAGAGCCAGGTAGAGAGCAGAGTCTGTGATGACCGGGGCATGAGGAATACCACTGCCCATTCTGGGACTCTAAACGCGTCCAGTGTGGCAGGAGGTGTGGGCCAGAGAGGTGGGTAGGGGCTGGGCCATGCAGGCAAGCCGTACTAACTCGTGAGACTTTATTTTGAGAAAGTGGGGTTCCATCGGAAGGATTTAGCAGTGGACAGGCCTGCGCAGTTTACGCTTCAGAAAATCACTGCGCAGCGTCGGGAAGAGTGGACGGAGTCAGGGAGACCAGTGGGTGGGGCGTGCAACGTCCTACGTCAAGGTAATGGTGGCCCAGACTGGTGCTCCAGTGGTGTGAGGATAGAGGGATGTAGGGGATGCGGGACGGAGGGAAAACAGTTTAGCTTTCCTCTTTTTCAGGAGGCAGCGCCGCCGGTGACAAGGTGACATCTCTGGAAGCCAAGCTGGAAAAACAGCAGCAAGACCTGAAAGCAGGTCAGAGACTCTCCCTTGAGTGTGTGTGTGTGTTTGTTGTGTTTCCCCAGCCAAATGCTGGAGTCCTGGTAGGTGGGCACACCCACTGCCCACACCATTGTCATCACTCTGGCCCCTAGATCATGCCACTTTGCTGCTTCATCTGAAGCACTTCCCGGTGGATATGCGCACGCTGGCTTGTCAGCTGGCGTTCCTCCAGAGTAACGGTAGGGACCGGGCGGGGTGTGGGGGGGGGTCTCCAGTCCCCCCTGCCTGTCCCGTCCAGCTGGATCTCATCTCCCTCTAACCCCCGATGCCTTCAGGCACAGAATGCTGCCCGGTGAGCTGGGTGGACTATGAAGGCAGCTGCTACTGGTTCTCTCGCTCCGGGAAGCCCTGGCCCGAGGCTGAGAAGTACTGCCAGCTGGAGGACGCCCACCTGGTGGTCATCAACTCCAGAGAGGAACAGGTGAAACCGTACCTTTCCCAAAGGCAGGAGGAAACCTTGGGAATGCAAACTCTGGGAGGCTGGGTCAGGCTTGTTTTGTTATTTTTTCTAACCTGAGGAAGAATCCAGAAGCAGAAGTCTGGCCCAGCTCTGGGAGATCCATGATGGAATCTAAGCCATTGATTCGAAGAGGTGGGAGATTACAGCCCGGAGTTGGGGCAAAGGACAGGAGCCAGGTGACCAGGTGATGAGGAGCAGGTCAGGAGACAGAATATATGGCAGGATGAACTAAAGGGCCGGGACTTGGGTGGAGAACACAGTGGAGCCGCTGAGAGTCCCTGGTTGCTGTGTGCTGGCCTTGGCATGTGATGGTCCCTTGGGTGAAAGGAACAGAGTGGGCGGGATTCCCAGAGACTCACCTGCTGTGGGTTACTGGGTTTCTCCAGAGCACCCCAGGTCTCCCTTCCTGATGCTATCACCAGACCACAACCCCAAATGGCAAGTTCACAGGGAAGAACCAACCCATTAGAACAGGTGGGGCATTTCTGGGAAAAGTAAATGGTTATATTTACTGAGTCCTTACTATGTGCCAGGCACTTTTATATATCCACTTTAATCCTCACAACCCTATGGGGTAGGCATTCTTGTTATTCCCCACTTTGCGGGGCATGGAGATGAGGGAACTAAAGAGCAGAGAGGTTAAGTAACTTGCCACACATTCTGCATGGTAGAATGATTCCAAACATACCTTGCTTTACCAATCAGGTTGAAATTGCCAATATTCTATCAGTATTGGCGTATAAAATATCAATTTCATGTGGGTCAACCTAAGATTTCAGCAGTCTGTGATTTGGTCCACAAAATTTCATGCCGGCTACAACTTCATGGTGGATGGGATTGTACGTTCATCATTTAAAAAAAAAAATTATTTCTTTATTTATTTGGTTGGTTGCACCAGGTCTTAGTTGTGGCTCTCGGGCTCCTTAGTTGCAGCAGGCGGGCTCCTAGTTGCGGCATGCATGTGGGATCCCTGACCAGGGATCGAACCCGGGCTCCCGGCATTGGGAGCGCAGAGTCCTATCCACTGTGCCACCAAGGAAGTCCCCACCTTCATCATTTTGAAGTGAACGTCAGTGTCCTGTTTAATGCTTTTTGCCTTGAATTTGTCTTCATGTGATATGAATAGACTGGTCCTTGATTTCTTTTCGTGTGCATTTACTTCATGTATCTTTGCCCATCCTTTTATTTCCAACCTTTCTCAGTCTCATATAGATGAGTGATTCTCAGCCTTTGCAGTATACTGTAAGCTCTTGAGGAATTTAAAACATATTGACACCTGGTCTCACACTCAAAGATTCTGATTTAATTAATCTTGGATTCGTCCTGGGCACTGAGATTTTTTAAGGTCTCCCCCCTACCCCACCGTGTGATGCTACTCTACTGTTCAGCTAAGCTTAAGGTATTTCTCCTACAGGTTGTGTGTAGTTGTTTTGGGTTTTTTTTTTTTAAATAAATAAATTTATTTATTTATTTAGTTTTGGCTGTGTTGGGTCTTCGTTTCTGTGCAAGGGCTTTCTCTAGTTGCGGCGAGCGGGGGCCACTCTTCATCGCGGTGCGCGGGCCTCTCACTATTGCGGCCTCTCTTGTTGCGGAGCACAGGCTCCAGACGCGCAGGCAGTTGTGGCTCACGGGCCTAGTTGCTCCGCGGCACGTGGGATCTTCCCAGACCAGGGCTTGAACCCATGTCCCCTGCATCGGCAGGCAGACTCTCAACCACTGCGCCACCTGGGAAGCCCTGTTTTTAGTTTTTAAAAACTGAGTATGTAAGAGACTTTTTGCCTTTAAGAGGTGAGTGTATCTCATTTACATTTATTTTTCTTTTTTAAAAAAATTTATTTATTTTATTTATTTTTAGCTGCGTTGGGTCTTCGTTGCTGCGTGCAGGCTTTCTTTAGTTGCGGCGAGCGGGGGCTACTCTTCGTTGCGGTGAGCGGGCTTCTCATTGCGGTGGCTTCTCCTGCTGTGGAGTACGGGCTCTAGGTGCCCAGGCTTCAGTAGTTGTGGCACGTGGGCTCAGTAGTTGTGGCTCACGGGCTCTGAGCTCAGGCTCAGTACTTGTGGCACACGGGCTTAGTTGCTCTGTGGCATGTGGGATCTTCTTGGACCAGGGCTCGAACCCATGTCCCCTGCATTGGCAGGCGGATTCTTAACCATTGTGCCACCAGGGAAGGCCCTTTTTTCTTTTTTTAATTGAAGTATGATTCACAATATTGGGTTAGTTTGAGGTGTATAGCAAAGTGATTCAGTTATATATTTTTTTCAGATTATTTTCCATTTTAGGTTATTACAAGATATTGAACATAGTTCCCTGTGCTATACAGTAAATCCTCATTGCTTATCTATTTTATGGATAGTAGTGTGTATCTGTTAAGCCCATACTCTTAATTTATCCCTCCCTGCCCCCCTTTCCCCTTTGGTAACTATAGGTTTGTTTTCTATGTCTTCTATGTTTGTGAGTCTGTTTCTGTTTTGTATATAGATTCCTTTGTATTATTTTTTCTATTCACATATAAGTGACATTATATAATATTTGTTTTTGTCTGACTTAGTATGATAAGCTCTAGGTCCATCCATGTTGCTGCAAATGGCATATTTCATTCTTTTTATGGCTGAGTAATACATATATATATATATATATATATATATATATATATATATATATATATATATATATATATATATATATATATACCACAGCTTCTTAAGCCAGTCATCTTAAGCCAGTGTCAGTGGGCACTTAGGTTACTTCCATGTCTTGGCTATTGTAAATAGTGCTGCTATGAACATTGGGGTGCACGTATCTTTTCGAATTAGAGCTTTTGTCTTTTCCAGATATATACCCACAGGTGGGATTGCTCGATCATATGGTAACTCTATTTTTAGTTTCTTAAGGAACCTCCATAGTGTTTTCCATAGTGGCTGCACCAACTTACATTCCCACCAACAGGGTACGAGGGTTCCCTTTTCTCCACACCTTCTCCAGCACTTATTATTTGTAGACTTTTTGATGATGGCCATTCTGACCAGTGTGAAGTAATACCACATTGCGGTTTTGTTTTGCATTCCTCTAATAATTAGCCATACTGAGCATCTTTTCATGTGCCTGTTGGCCATCTGTATGTCTTCTTTGGAGAAATGTCTATTTAGGTCTTCTGCCCACTTTTTTTATTGAGTTGTTTGCTTTTTCGATATTGAGCAGTATGAGTTGTTTTTATATTGGGAATATTAACCCCTTGTCAGTTGCATCATTTGCTAACATTTTCTCCCTTTCCATAGGCTGTCTTTTTGTTTTGTTAAGGGTTTCCTTTGCTGTGCAAAAGCTTTTGTTTGATTAGATCCCATTTATTTTTGCTTTTATTTCTTTTGCCTTGAGAGACTGATCTAAGAAAATGTTGCTATAATTTATGTCCAAGAATATTTTGTCTATGTTCTCTTCTAGGAGTTTTATGGTGACATGTCATACATAGGTTTTTTTTTTTTTTAATAAGTTTATTTATTTATTTATTTATTTTTGACTGCGTTGGGTCTTTGTTGCTGTGCACGGGCTTTCTCTAGCTGCCGCAAACGAGGGCTACTCTTCGTTGCAGTGTGCGGGCTTCTCATTGCAGTGGCTTCTCTTTTTGCAGAGCATGGGCTCTAGGTGCGCCGGCTTCAGTAGTTGTGGCTCACGGGCTCCAGAGCACAGGCTCAGTAGATGTGGCGCACGGGCTTAGTTGCTGTGCGGCATGTGGGGTCTTCCCAGCCCAGAGATCAAACCCATGTCCCCTGCATTGGCAGGTGGATTCTTAACCACTGTGCCACCAAGGAAGTCCCAATATATATAGGTTTTTAAATCATTTTGAGTTTATTTTTGTATACGGTGTGGGGGAGTGTTCTAATTTCATTGATTTACATGTAGCTGTCCAGTTTTCCCAGCACCACTTGTTGAAGAGACTCTCTTTTCTCCATTGTATATTCTTGCCTCCTTTGTTGTAGATTAATTGGCCGTAGGTGTGTGGGTTTATCTTTGGGCTCTCTCACTTACATTTATTTTAAGATAGATATCTTTAATCCAGTCTTTTTTTTTTCCGTTTTATATGCTGCTTTTGTTTTCTGCCATCTGCTATCAGAGATGTATTGTTTTTGTTTTTTCCTCTGTGTTATTTTGGACTAGATGTAGCCTGTTTTTCATTATACTAGTAATTACTGTCATAACTTTAAATGATGGGCTGAAACTTATTGGCTTCGAACAATAAAAGAGTTTATATAACTTTCCATATGAAAGATGAGGAAACCAGCACACCTTCACATGCCTTACTCTTTTCTCATTTTTAAAATTGAGATATCATTCACATTTAACACTGTGTAAGTTTGAGGTGTACAGCATGCTGGTTTGATACATTTACATATTGCAATATGATTAATACAGTAGTGTTAGCTCTCACCTTTATCATGTCACATAATTATCATTTCTTTTTTTGTTGAGAACAATCAAGATCTAGTCTCTTAGCAACTTTGAAGTTTATAATGCCTTGTTCGTTTCTCTCCCACATTTCTTAAATGTTTGCATGAATAGTTGGAGTCTCTTCTATCTTTGAATTTCATTAACCTCGTCCAGATATATCTCAGTATTGCTCATTCTCTCTGTGTTTTTACTCTGAGGCCAGGAGAGTCCTTTTAACACATAAAGTTAGGTTTTCTAACATTTTGGAAGATTTTCTTAAGCCCTGTGTTTGAAAATTTTTTCTTGACCATTTGTTCTCTTTTCCTCTGGAGCACATCATCCAAAATGATCTCCATTGTCTGCCCCCATAGCCATCATCTTGTTGCTATTTACTTCTATCTTTCTGTCTTTTCCTCTGTATTCTGGGTTCTTTTCTCAAGCCTATCTTTTGTATCTCAGGCTTGGTTTTTTGCTGAATTGCTGGGTTTTTTTGTTTTTAATGTACTTCAGAATTTTCTCTTCAATTTCTTCCCTTTACTTTTCATTGTTATCTTTCTTCTTTGATATATTGTTTCATATTTTTATGTCGTTCATCTCCTCTTTAATGTTTTTGAGGATGTAAGTTGTTCTCCAGTATCTTCTTATGTTTTGAAACATGCCTTCTTTACAAAGTATATTTTTCACCTCTCTTTTGATATCACAGTGCTTTTTTCTTCCTCCTCTTCCTTTCCATCCTCTTTATTTTTGCACAAGTTCCATGATAATACTCCCCTGTGCAACTTCTTTGAACGGGCTGAATTCTTTCTTGCCTGTTATTTATTCGTGAACAGGGCAGATGCGTTCTTCTGGACTATCTTCTTCGATCATCTGGCACTATTTCATTCCTCCCCTCAGTCTTCAACACAGAGGGCTGGATACTGATGATTTGTATTCTTTGTTCAGTTATTCAGCTTCTTGTGGTGATGGGAAGAGGGGACTGGGGCAGGGGGCAGCAGCGAATAGAATATCTTGTCTCCAGTCACTTTCCCTCCAGCTCTGTTGACTCCCTTGATTTTGGGGAGCAGCCCTACCAGCCTCTGAGGGCTGTCCCTTCATGTGCAGGATTTTGACCTATTTGCAGGATTCTAGAATTCAAAGGTGCTACTGTACCTGCCTTTAGATGAGGTGACTAACTGCAATCTTAGTTGGGTCTCTAGGACATGAGAGTGGAATTAGGAAATTTTCCTCCAAATGCAGTTGGAGACCTTTCATATGCTGTCCAAGGGAACTGCTACACGTGCATGTTGGTCACCCATCCTTCTGTTCCCTTCATAAAACAAGGTGATCACACCCTGCCTCTGCTGCCCTCCCAAACCAGGGGACTTAAGTTCCCAGGAAGAGCCATATCTATAAGAGAAAGCTGCTCGGATGTCTGTTGTCCTAGGAGGTGTGCCTGAACCCTGGCAAGCTATCTCAAAGACCACTTTTGTCCCAGCCCTTGCCAGCTGGATGACTGGGCCGCCCCTCGCACACAGGGCATCTTCCTATTTTCAGCCAGACTGCCAGACTCCGTGTAGCCAAGTCATAACAGGGCTCTGGGCAGTGGGTCCAAGCTTGGAAGCTCTGGGGCCTGGAAAACAACAGAAATGACAGCTATACATAGAAGCAGGAGCAGATAAGTGTACGTGAGAGGCGAGTGAAACCGAGATCCTTAATGGGTCACTGGGGCCCATGGGGGCAGCAGGGACCGGGGTCAGGATCCAAGAGTTTGAGGCTATGGGCAGAAGACAAGGAGAAGCCTAGAATCTGAGTCTAGCAGCCGTGCGTTAGGAATAAAACGGGAGAACAGGTCAGGGGGCAGGGGTCACGAACTCAGGCACTGGATTGATGCTCTGGGCTCCACGACTACCGTGAGTTCCTTGACCTCACGTGTAAAGTGTGACTCTGTAGGGCGCCCAAGTTAGAGGGCTTTATGAGATTTAAATAAAATAATCCTTGTAAAGCACTTAGTGCGAGGTTTAGCCTAGTAAATATTCACTAAATGCTAGCTATGGTTGCAGAAGAAAAAGCAAGGAACTAGTGTTGGGAGCGGATGCTTCAAGGTGGCAGCAGATCAGGCTGGGGAGGGCTGAGGGAACCGTCGCTGATGCCTGCCTGGAAGTACAAGGGACTAGAAACTTCCCTCTGCCTGTTTTCCAGAAATTCATTGCACAACACACGAACCCCTTTCAAACCTGGATAGGCCTCACTGACAGTGATGGCTCCTGGAGATGGGTGGATGGTACAGACTATAGGCACAATTATAAGTAAGTGGCTTCTCCTCCTCTCTCCCTGTTAGTTTGGCCTGGGGACGGCCATCTGGTCTCTTCCCCCAGTACACTCCCACTCATCCCTCAGGGACCAAATTCTCCAGCCATCCCCCCCCAAGACTCCCAGACCCCAAGGCTGCAGCTGCTGCTCCCCGAGCCCCCCAAGGCCACACGTTTCTGAGGTGGGGATGAGGGTTGCTGGGATGAGGGGGCGTCCAGAGCTGAGCTCTGTCCCGCCTTCCTAGGAACTGGGCTGCCACTCAGCCAGATGACTGGCAGGGGCACGAGCTGGGGGGCAGCGAGGACTGTGCTGAGATCCGGGGGGACGGCCGCTGGAACGACGATTTCTGCCAGCAAGTGAAACGCTGGGTGTGTGAGATAAAGCGGAACATCACCATCTAGGTGTCCTGACCTCCAGCAGACCTCTGACCTGCACCCCACCTGCCTCCAAGTCGTCCACTGGGCATTTCGAAGAAAGGAAGAAGAGAGTCCTCAGTGGCGTGGGGAGGGGTTGAGGAGACATAGAAGGGGGTGGTTGAAGAAGCTTAGACCCTGGGGAGACTGAGATCCCGCCTCCTTCTGAAAGTCACTGTAATTACTATTATAATTTTCGGCCTCCTCAGTGGAGTAGGAAAAAGACAGATACTTGAAACTCTGCGTGGATTGGTTATTTGGAACTGGGAAGTGTAGGATACAAAGAAGATGGAGGGAGAGGGTCTGGAGGAGAGAAAGCTTAAGTGCTAGATGGCTGTGCTTGACACCTAATCTTGAAGACACGGGTCAGGGAAGGGAGGGAAGAGGATTGAAACAGAGGAAGGCCCCGTGGAAGGCACTGGTGGGGGCGGGGAACTGGATGGGCTGGGGCTGGAGGGTCTGCCCACACCCTGAGGGGTTCCCTGCAGTTGGGATCCCCTCCAGAAGAGGTTCCAGGAAACACCCCTGCTCCACTGTCAGCCTGGGAACTGTGAACTGGGCTGGCGAAGGTCAGTGACAAAGGTGTGCTAAGAGAAGGAGGATTGGTATGACCCCAGACAGACCTAGACGTGTCTCCAGCACATGGTGTCTCCAACAGTCTCCACAGTGGGTAAACTGCACCTTCCAAGATCATTCTGAAACTGACCTTAAAAGAGTCTGTAATCAATTAGAATTTTTGGTTTTATTTTTATTACAAAAGTAATACATACTAGTAGTTAAAAATGTTTCAAACACACACAAACACACACACAGGGAGTCTCCTCCCCTCACCCTTCCCACTTCTCTGCAGAGTTAACAATTTCATGGATACTGTATTAGTCAAGGGTCTCCAAAGAAACAGAACCAATAGGATGTATATGTACCAATAGGAGATATATTGGCTCATGTGATTATGTAGGCTGACAACTCCCGAGTTCTGCAGGTGAGCTGAAGAGCCCCAAGGTTCCCATCTGAGTGTGAAGGCTCAAGACCTAGGAAGAGCCAAATGTTTCCATGTGCCAGTTTGGAGAGGGTCAGGCAGGAAGAACTCTCTCTTACTCATAAGAGGGCCAGCCTTCTTGTTCTATTCTTGGCTTCAACTGATGGGGTGAGGCCCACCCGCATTAGGGAGGGCAATCTGCTTTCCCAATTCAAATGTTCATCTCATCCAAAACACTCTCACAGACACACTCAGAATAATGTTGGACCAACTATCTGGGCACCCTGCGCCCCAGTCAAGTTGACACATAAAAATGAACCATTACAGGGTTCCTGTCAGGATGTTTCCTGTGTATGTGCATATATGTGATACTACATGTCATTAAGTAGCTTGTTTTTTCACTCTCCAGTGTCTCATTGATCCAATCTATGCTATTTCCTGAGAGGTTTTACTTCACTGAATTTAGCAGGGGTAGAGAATTCCAAAGTATGGATGTGCCATATATTATTTAATCATTCTCTGTGGTGGGTGAGTAATTGCTATTTTTGTTTGTTTTCACATATACTGTTTCAAGCAATTTTTGCTTCTAAGCTTGTGCTGGGTCAAGACTTCCCAGTTTTTAGCTGCAAATTTTTCTAGGACTTTTCCTTCAAAATGTATGTAATTGGCATTAAATTTAAAAATTATGACAGAAATAATACATACAATTTAAAGTCTTGTAGCGCTAGAAGCAGTTACACGAACTGTTTCCTTCAGCCACTCCTGCTGCTTAGAGAAACCACTTTTAGTGTTTTAGCTGTTTCCCTTAATGTTGACATTTGTACTTCTAAATAATATGCACAAACTGATATCTCTTTATCAGTTGTAGACATTATTTAGTCACTTTTTATCACGTAGATGGGCACAATTTTCCAATTTAGTCTATAACAATTTTTGCTTAAATCCTAATTCAGAATCTGTGTCAGTTATGGCTGTGTCAATATTGTTAACTGCTGAACCAAGTAGTATAATCTGATTACATTTCCTTTCTTGCACAACTTTTGTTTCTTCTGAAGTTAATAGTTGAAAAATTTGCTTCATATTCTTTGAACCAATTGCAAAGTCTTCCTTAACTGTAAAAAGGCTGACAACATAATTTTCTGCACGTGCAAACTGGTCACATAGCCAACACTTCAGTTTTAGTTTTTTCCTAGAGCCACCAGGGTGAATCCAAGTTTTATGGGGCCTGAAATGTACACAATTTTGGAGAGGCCTCCTTAGGAAAAAATACAAAATTATGAATATAAAATTAAGCATAAAAATTACTATTTACTTAAGTTAGAAAAAAAAAGCTGAAAGCTACCATAAACATCACAAAATACAGAAAACTGATATAATATTTTTAATAATCTTCCAACACACCTGTGAAATCCATTTTCCCCACACTTTTTGGCTGCATATTTACTGTTTACTTCTGCATGTGACAAAGGTGTTGTAAGGTGACTTTCCACAGAGAGAAGAGAAGGATAATTGAGGGTTTCCTCTAGCATGTTTCTTCTTTACTACTGATGTCAGTGCTTCAGGGAAGCTCATGGCCCACCTTCATGTCACCCCCAAGTGAGTCTACACAGTGGATGCCAACAGTGCCCATGAAAGCCATGCCTGGGCAGGTGAGCCAGCCCTAAGGATGAATGATGTGACTGCAAAGCACATAGCAGGGTCCCTCTCCACTCCAGCCAAACCCGTATTTCCAACCCAACTTCTTAGTTGGATTAAAAAAAGGCCACCTGACACAGAGGGAAATGTGAAGGAGAAGTCGGAGTGAAAAGTGACGTGGTCATCTTAACTGGTTATAGTTATTTGTTTTTATAATTGACAAAAACTTCTGATCATGGCCTCAGGTACCATGTAAGGGGCCCACAATCGGGCCTCGAGCTCAAGCTCCCTTAGGCTTCCTGTTGATCCACTTTTGTACCTTCCCCTCCCCCATACCCCCCCCCACACACACACACACCTTCCCCTGCCAGCAGTTTTCTTGGGACTTCCCTATAGTCCTGGGAAACCCCTGGACCGCCTCTTTCTCCTGGGCTGGATCCTCTCTTCCCTGGATCCGTGTGTTCTTTCTTGGTTTATCCCCTTGTTTTATTGAAGCATCCCCTCCAGTAGCTTCCTGGAAAAGGAAGGGACTTTTTTGGATAGCTTGATTGGTCGTTTGTGGAAATATGGAATTCTAGGTTGAAAATTATCTCCCTTCACCATTTCATATGCCTCACCCCGTGTTTTCCATGTGCGATGTGCTGTGGAGAGAGCTGACCCTATTCTAGGCCTGATCCCTTGGATGGGAACTTTCCCCCCTCTTTAGGATGCTCCCTTTAACCCTGAGGTCTGAAAATCACCACTGACGCGCCTTTGGTGCGGGTGTCGCAGTCACTATACCCAGCTCTCACAGGCTTCTTTCATCTGGGAGAGCGGAAGGAGACGGTGTAACAGATGTGGTTGGGGGCCCAGTGGCTGGGGGCCCAGTGGTTGGTCTTTGGGGCCGTCAAGAGGGTTCTGGTGCTACTTGCTTGGATTCTGCCTCTGGTGTACTGCGCTGCGTTCCTCCCTGCCCACTGTCCCTCGGGCTTGTATGGGAAACCTCTGGAGAGGTTTGTCCACATCCTCACCTGCATTTGGTTGCTGTCACTATTTTTTTTTTTCTTTTTTTAGCGCCATTCTAATAGGTATGTGGTGATATATTACTGTGGTTTTAATTTGCATTTCCCTGATGGCTAATGTTGTGCATCTTTTTATGTGCTTATTTTCCATCCATATATCCTCTTTGACACAATGTCTCTTTATGTCTTTTGCCCATTTTCTAATTGGATTTTCTTTTTCATTTTTTACTGTTGAGTTTTGAGAATTCTTTATATATTCTAGATACTAGCCTTTGGTTGGAGATGTGGTTTGCAAACATTTTCTCCAAATCTGTAGCTTGTCTATCCTTTTAACAAAAACTCATTTCTGAAAAGACTGTGATAAATAAAATGTTGGCAAGCCCAATTAAGGAACTGAGAAAAGTGACATGACTACTTGAGATAGGAGGTTAAATGACACTTTTCCTGTTTTATAGAAATTTGGCTGAATTCCCAAAACTAAGAATGATTGTTGACAAGTGCTTATACATTTAAAGCAGAGAAGAACTGGGGGTTGGGGGAAATGGGGAGATATAGGTCAAAGGGCACAGATTTCCAGTTATAAGATTAACAAGTTTGGGGATCTAAGGTACAGCATGGTGATTATAGCTAATAATACTGTATCGTATACTTTTTTTAAAAAAATTAATTAATTAATTTATTTTTGGCTGTGTTGGGTCTTCGTTTCTGTGCGAGGGCTTTCTCCAGTTGCGGCGAGCGGGGGCCACTCTTCATCGCGGTGCGCGGGCCTCTCACTGTCGCGGCCTCTCCCGTTGTGGAGCACAGGCTCCAGACGCGCAGGCTCAGTAGTTGTGGCTCACGGGCTTAGTTGCTCCGCGGCATGTGGGATCTTCCCAGACCAGGGCACGAACCCGTGTCCCCTGCATTGGCATTGGCAGGCAGATTCTTAACCACTGTGCCACCAGGGAAGCCCCTGTATCATATACTTGAATGTTGCTAAGAGAGCAGATCTGAGATGTTCTCACCACAAAAAAGAAATGGTAAATATGAGGTGGGTTGGAAGTGGTAACTAATACTATGGTGCTAATCATTTTGCAATTTATAAATGTATCAAATCAACACATTGTATACCTTAAACTTACACAGTGTTATGTGTCAATTATATCTCAATAAAGCTGGAAAAGAGGGACTTCGCTGGTGGCGAAGTAGTTAAGAATCCACCTGCCAATGCAGGGACACAGGTTCGAGCCCTGGTCCGGGTAAATCCCACATGCCGTGGAGCAACTAAGCCCATGTGCCACAACTACTGAGCCTATGCTTTAGAGCCTGTGAGCCACAACTACTGAGCCCACGTGTCACAACTACTGAAGCCCATGCACCTAGAGCCTGTGCTCCGCAACAAGAGAAGCCACCGCAATGAGAAGCCCGTGCACCACAACGAAGTAGCCCCCACTCGCTGCAACTAGAGAAAGCCCGCGTGCAGCCACAAAGACCCAACACAGCCAAAAATAAAAATAAATAAATAAATAAATTTATTAAACAAAACAAAACTGGAAAAGAAACCCAGAGAGGAGCTGAACATAACTAGTCATAACTTACTAAGAGATGATAAAAAAGAAACCATTCTTCTTCCCAGCCGCTGTAAGTGAAGAGTAGGGAGTTAAGATTATTTCAAGGGAATTCTTAGATGCAGTGAGAGATTCAACTCTTTTTTTTCTCTCCGTATTGGGGAGAGGAATGCTTCTCCATGCCCCATTGGCCAGATGATGGAGTCCAAAGGGAACCAATGTAGAGACTGGAGTTGTCTTCAAGGGAGTAAGACAGGCATGTCACTACCAGGCCAGATAGTAGTTAAGCTGCACACTCTATTGGACTGCTATTTGAGAGGGGCAAGAAGAGTTTGCGGGGAGGCTGTGGATGTGTGCTGAGGAGTTTTGGAGTAACTGTGGAGAAATAGACTCGTCCTTGACAGGAGAAGTCTGAAGACATAAACCTGGGCTGGAGCTGCCGCATTCATCAGTTGATTGGGTTACACTTGGTTGTCTGTCAGGGAACCTGTGAGCCGACTGGACCCCATGGATGTCAAACTTGAACCACCTAGAGAGGACCCTGCCCAAGAGGACTGCATGGCAGTGGGGCTGAAAGAGGATGTGGGTATACAGCTGCAATCTGGGGCAGGAACCAATGGTGACCATCACAGAGGGTAGTGAGAGAGCTCACCATCCTCATGAAGAGCTGGTATGGTGCAGAGGGTCCCATAGGGGTCTCTGAAGTACCACACAAGTAAGGCCAGTGTTGGAGGCCTGCCATGAAGAGCAACTTGACCACCACAATAGCACCAGGTCACAGAGCTCTTTTCCTTGAATTCTCCTCTCCCTTGCCCCAACCCTCAAGAATCAATGAAGAGAAGAGGAAAGAAAGAGAAAGGAGGAACCAAACAGTCCATTACTCCTGTCCTAGGTTCTCCAGAAGCAGATCTGAAATGAGGAACCCTGTGAAAGTAATTCATTAGAAAGTGTTTTTAGGAAAATTAAGGATATGGGGGAACAGGATGAGGAAGATAAGGACTTCTAGCAGGAGTATAATAGAAGTTGACCGTAAGATGAGGGTTCTTGTAAAAATGATTCATGAGGAAGTGGCTTTAGGCAATATTAAGCAAAGTCCTGTGGTGGTGGTGGTGGTGTAACAGGCTCAATCCCACAGGGGAAGAATCGGGACAACGCTGGTCGCATCTCAGAGTTGTCTCAATCAGAAACAAGGGATCTGGAGTATTTGAACCCTTGCATCGACAGTCATTGGTTAAGGGTGACCTGTGGTTGGCGAGAATGTAAATTCCAAGATATTTCCTGCTTTCTTTGTGCCCAGATGGAGCATGTTCTAGCAGCTTGAGGGCAGTCCGCTGACAAAGAGACACAGGTGCTGCTTGTTAAGAACAAAGTCACATTGGAAACCAATGTGCTTGAAAAGAGTGAAGGAATCTGAGCAAAATCCGGATAGTGTCTGCTACAGCCAGGCCACTGCAGATCCTGTGTTGGTGCTGTATAAAGCTTTAATTGGATGCAAGTTTAAAGCTTAATTTTAGACTGCACTTTAGAGACCTGAAATTAAGACTGATCTTATAGCTGAATATGTAGGAAAGAAAAAATCCGAGAAAGTCTATTTAGTAACAGTGGAATGACATATTAGTATAGGATGCCCTTAATCAGGTTGAGGAAGTTCCCTTTTATTTCTAGTTTTCTATTTTATTTATTTATTTGATTGACTGATTGAGTGACGGCTGCTTGGAGTTTATTTTCCACTTGGTGCAAGGCACAGGGTTATGGGGTGTCAGGAAGGCTCTCGTGTGGCTTGGATAGTAAAGAGTGGGATTCTCTCAACTTCCTTTTTAGTGTTTTGCTGTTTTGATATTAAAAACCCAACTGCTTCCACTGGCTGCAGCCTGCTTAGCTCAGGGAGGGGAAGGGGGTGGGGGTGGGGTTAGCTCTGATGAGCCTAGTGCCTTGGAAGGAAGCCTGTCAGCTGGTGGTGGCCACTCAGGACGAGGGGGGCAGCAGTTGGTTTTGCCAGGCTGGCCACCAGGCTGCTGCTTCCGCATGGGTTCCCGAGCCAGGTCACAGCTGATCATACCTGTGGAGGCCTGGGCAGATTCCAAGTGCTCTGTGGCCATGAATGGGAGAGTGGACTTCCCGAAAAAGAAGCTAGCCCACCAGTGTCCCGGGTCGGCTCTGGGGAGACTGGGGTGGTGAGAGATGGCTTCCCCAGGGTACTTGGCACTTCCGCAGGATCTGTTACTGGAAGTGGAACCCAGGTGGCGCTGATGTTAGTCATGGATGGCCACCAGAGAGCCACTGGAGGGGATGACTGAGATGCTTTTGCTTGTGGGCTGGTGGAAACCTTGGCGGCGACCCCTCGCGGGTCTCGGTGAGCTATCGCAGACAGTGGGGACCGGGGTGCTAGGCCACGTAGCCCATCTGCGCAGGAAACCAAAGGCAGCCGCTCCACTATCCAGAAGCACGGGGTGTGTGTGCGTGGACGCTCCCCATTATATGGTGGCACGGCCCGGCACCCTGCGAAGCCCCATTGCTGAGAGTTTTTAAAAAAATCATGGTTGGGGACTTCCCTGGTGGCGCAGTGGATAAGACTCCGTGCTCCCAATGCAGGGGGCCTGGGTTGGATCCCTGGTCAGGAAACTAGATCCCACATGCATACTGCAACTAAGGAGTCTGCATGCTGCAACTAAGGAGTCCGCCTGCTGCAACTAAGACCAGGGGCAACCAAATAAATATAAAAAAAATCATGGATGGGTATTGAATTTCATCTAATGCTATTCTGAATGATTGATATGATTACATGGATTTTCTTCTTATATTGTTAATATAGTGGATTACATTGATTTTTGAATATTGAGCCAACCTTGCAGTCCTGCAACAAACCTCATTTGGTCATAGTGTGTTATACTTTTTGTTTATTGCGAGATTCAAATTGCTAGTATTTTGTTGAGGATTTTTATATCCATGGTCATGAGAGATGTTGGTCTGTAGTTTTCTTCTCTTGTATTATCTTTGTCTCACTTAGTAGCAGGGAAAATGCTAGCTTAATAAAATGAGTTGGGAAGTGTTCCCTCCTTTTCTATTTTTCTGAAAAGGATTACATAGAATTGGTGTTAGTTCTTCTTTGAGTGTTTGGTAGAATTCTCTAGTTACACCATTTAGGCCTGGAGATTTCTTTTTTGGAAAGTTTTAAACTACGAATTCAATTTCTTTAAGTGTTATGGAACACTTCAATTAATTTATTTCATCTTAGGTAAGTTGTGGTAGTTTGTGGGTTTTGGAGAATTGATTAATTTCATTTAAGTTGTTAAAATTTTATGCATAGAATTATTCATAATGTTCCTTTATTATCCTTTTAATCTCTTCGGAGTGTATAGTAATATCCCCTCTTTTATTCCTGATATTAGTAAATTAATATCAAATTAATTTGTTCCCTTTTTTTTTTTTTTTGGTCAGTCTTGCTAAAGGTTTATCAATTGTATTGATCTTTTCAAAGAATTAACTTTTGGTTTCACTGATTTTTCTCTTTTTCTGTTTTCAATTTCATTGATTTCTGTTCTTATCTTTATTATTTCCTTTCTTCTGCTTGCTTTGGGTTTGTTTTGTTCTTTTTCTAATTTCTTAAACTGGGAACTTAGGTTGTTGACTTAAGATCTTCTATTTAGGTTAAGCGTTTAATGTAAATTTCTGTCTAAGCATTTCTTTAGCTGCATCCCACAAATTTTGATATGTTTATATTTTAATTGTAGTGATTTCTCTTGAGACTTTCTCTTTGATCCATGGATTATTTAGAAATGTGTGGTTTAATTTTGGGGATTTGGAGATTTTTAAACTATCTTTTTGTTATTGATTTCTAGTTTAATTCCATTTTGATCTGAGGCCATATGTTATAAAATTTTAACTTGTACCAATTTGTTAAAGTTTGTTTTATGATCCATGATATGGTGTATCTTGGTGAAAATGCCATGTGAACTTGAAAATAATGTGTTTCCACTGTTGTTGGGTGGAGTGGTCTATAAATGTCAATTAGGTCTAGTTTGTTGATGGTATTAAGTTCTTCTGTATTTTTATGTCTACATGTTCTATCTATTACTCAGAAAGGAGTGCTGAAGTTTTCAACCATAATGGTGGATGTGTCTCTTTCTCTTTTCATTTCCTTCAGTTTTTGTATCATGTATTTTGAAATACTGTTGTTAAGTGCATATACATTTAGGATTGTTATGCCTTATTGGCAAAGTAACCCTTTTATCTCGTAATGTTCATCTTTATCCCTAGTAATTAGATTTGCTCTGAATTTTACTTTGGTGTTAATATAGTCACTCCAGCTTTCTTTTGATTAGGGTTTGCCTAGTTATCTTTACCCATATTTTAATTTTAACCAATTTATATCATTATATTTGAAGTGAGTTTCTTGTAGACAGCATATAGTTGGGTAATTTAAAAAATCCATTCCCTGCCTTTTCATTGATGTGTTGAGACCATTTACATTTAATGTCATTATTGATATTTTTGCATTTAGATCTACCATGATTTGTTTTCTGTTTCTTCCCTCTGTTTTAAATTCCTCTGTTTCCAATTTCCTGCCTACTTTTGGGTTATTTAAACATTTTTAATTCTCCATTTTAATTTTTCTATTGTGATTTTGACTATATCTCTTTTTTAAAAATTAATAATAGTTAATTAATTAATTTTATTTTTGGCTATGTTGGGTCTTTGTTGCTGCACGCGGGCTTTCTCTAGTTGTGGCGAGCGGGGGCTACTCCTTGTTGTGGTGCACGGGCTTCTCATTGCGGTGGCTTCTCTTGTTGCAGAGCACGGGCTCTAGGCGCGTGGGCTTCAATAGTTGTGGCACATGGGCTCCGTAGTTGTGGCGCACAGGCTTAGTTGCTCCACGGCATGTGGGATCTTCCTGGACCAGGGCTCAAACCTGTGTCCCCTGCGTTGGCAGGTGGATTCTTAACCACTGCCCCACCAGGGAAATCTTTGACCGTATGTCTTTGTGTAGTCTAAAAAAATTGGTTGCTCTAGGAATCACAAAGTACATACTTAACTTTTTACAGCCTACCTAGAATCAATGCTTTATTACTTTAATGGAATACAGAAACTTTACCACTGTAAAGATCCTTTTTTTATTCTCTGTTATAGGCTGAATTGTGTCTCCCCTAAAATTCATATGTTGAAGCCCTAACCCCTAGTACCTTAGAATGTGACTGTTTAAGGGGACAGGGCCTTTAAGGAGGTGATTAAGTTAAAATTAGGCTGTTTGGGTAGGCCCTAATCCAATCTGACTGGTGTCCTTATAAGAAGAAGAAAATTGGACATACAAAAAGAGGCACCAGGGATGTGCATGCACAGAAGAAAGATCATATGAGGACACAGTGAGAAGATGGTCATCTGCAAGCCAAAGAGGGAGACCTCAGATGGAACCAAACCTACTGACACCTTGATCATGAACTTCTAGCCTCCAGAACTGTGAGAAAATAAATTTCTATTGTTTAAGGTACTCAATCTGTAGTAGTTTGTTATGGTAGCCCTAGAAAACTAAAACACCCTCTTTATGCTACAGTTGTCTTATATTTTAAATCTACATACCTTGAAAACCCCAGTAGGCAATGTTACTTTTTTTCTTTGTTTTTAACCATCAAGCATATTTTATTTTATTTTTAAAAATTTTATTGAAATATAGTTGATTTACAGTGTTGTGCAAGCATATTTAAATGTCTCAAGAAGAGATCAAGAATCTATTATTTTACCAAGACATTTACCACTTCTGTTACTCTTCATCCGTGTTTTCTTCCGGTGTCATTTCCTTCCAGTCTGAATAGCTTCCTTTAGTCATTCTTTTAGAGTAGATCTGCTAACATTAAATTGTCTTAGTTTTCTTACATCTGAGAATGTCTTTACCTTAATTTCTGAAGGATATTTTCACTGGACATAGTATTCCAGTTGATAGTTCTTTCCTTTCACCATTTGAAAAATGTGCCATTTCCTTCGGGCCTCAATTTCTAATGAAACTAGTTTCAGCTGTCATCAGAATCCTTCTTCCCCTGTAGGGGGATGCTTTTAAGATCTTTTACTTGTCTTTTATTTTCAACAGTGGTGTTTGGAGGGCATATTTACATGTTTTTGAAATATATAATCCTGTCACAATATATTGGCTCGTAATAATAACAAACCATGCATCTGTTACTATGTATGTTTTGTTTTATTAAATTTCTGAAATGTTTAGTATTGCCTTATCGATAAAGAAGATTCTCCAAGTATTAGCAGAGTAACTCATTATCACTTCAATAACATAAATAAAGCATTGTAAAATTTTTTGAATTACATGATTTCAGTAATTCCTGAGAATTTCCTGGAATTCTGATTTCTTGCTCCTGAATCCTGAAGATTACTATCCATCAGACATTTGGAAACACCAGCTAGACCTGATAACATGGTAAGCTGCATTGTGTTCCTGGATAGCAAGGTATAATACTACAAATATATCAATCCTTCCGGAAATTATATGTAAACATAATGCAATTTTGATCTGAATGCCAGTAAACTTTTTTTTGGAACAGGACAAAATAACTTTAATGTTCATACAGAAGAACAAAAGTCTAAGTATATATAAGATTTATGGCTAAGAAATTGTGAGAGGTCACTTAACTTTAATCTGCTGAAATCAAATCAGTACGATCTTAGCACAACAAAAGAAATTAAATCAGTGGAACAGACTACAAGTCCAGAAATATATACAAATATAGTTAGGAATTTAATATGTGACAAAAGTCTTATTTTAATTCATTGGGGGAAAATATAAAATATAATATAGTTTATAAATCAGTTATTCATTTGGGATAAAACAAAGCCAGACTGTTGTCTCAAACCCTATACAGGAATAATAAACCCTAGATGGATCAATTATTTAAATGCAAACATTAATCATTACAAATATTAGAAAGAAATTTGGGAAAATGTATAAAATTGGGATAGGGAGCTCTTTCTAAGCAAGGCTAGAAATCCAGAAGCCATAAAAGAAATGGCAATCCTTTTTGATTACGTAAGAATCGGGGGGAAACAGCATGCCAAAAGGCATTATGCTTTTAATATCCCACTGAGACATCCTGGACAATAAGGTGAAATGAGGCACAATTCCACAATCTATCTTTTCTAATATGCGACAAAATGAGCAAAGTTACCACCATTTACCACCTTTACAAACGACCAAAGTTACTCCAGCAATATCCAAACGTGAGAAGTTTTCAAACATCTGACATCAACTTTGCAAACTGGAGATCTCAAAACAAAAGATATAAATTTAGCATCTTTAAGATTTAATCATTTGTGTGCTGATTCTCTGGGATTTTAAAAGTAGATAATCATATCATTCACCAGTTATGACAGCTTTCTTTCAGTCCTCACGTGTTTGATTTGTCTTGTATTTCTTCACTGTCTGGGACAATCTCGCAAAGAACTGGGGAGAGTGAGCATCCTTTATCTAGCTTTAAAGAAATGCTTCTTTTTGCTCTACTTCTGGGAAATTTCCTCAACTTTTATCTTCCAGTTCTTCTACTAAGTCTTTCAATTAGATTATAATATTTTTTACTTTCCCCTAGTGTACTTATGTGTATATACTTTGATAATATAAAACAATTAAAAAAGAAATAACAGAACCTTCCCCAGAGCTGAATGACATAGATCTCAAATGGAAATGGATCTCAAATTCTCTGCACAATGGGTCAAAAAAGGCCCATACCTAGTCCCATTACTATGAATTTCAGAGTATCATGTAGAACAATAAGATAATAAAAGCTTTCCAGATAAGAACTTTTGAAGGTAATCACTGAAAGAATAGAAACAAGGTGCATAATTTCTAAACCATTAGAAGAAAGAAAATGCAAGAAGAAATAATAAATCTGTCAAAGTCAGGAAAGAAAAAAGACAAAATATGGTAGATTGAAAACATGAGATTATATGGTAGGAATAAATCCAAAAGGCCCTAGGGTTGCCCCTGCCTTTGGCTTCAGGTTGAGGTGCAGAGGAGCAGAGGGAAGGTTCCCCAGGAGGAGCGGATTCCTCTAAGTCAGCCTGCCACCATTTAAAGGTTTGTTGGTGAAGGTGGGAATAAATGAAAATCCTTATACATGGTCGGGGAGAAAATAAATTGGTGATGTCTTTTCAGAGCAGTTTGACAGTATCTGTACAATTAAAAAATTTAAGATAGTTGTGTCTACTCAGCAATTCTACTTCTAGATATTTAACCAAGAGAAATATTTGCTTCTTAGCACAAACAAGTATATATAAGCCTATTCACATCAGCATTATTTATAAAAGCCAAAGATACGTATAAACATCTCAAAATGCATCACCAAGGGAATCATTAAATAAAGTGTGGAAATCTGTACTCTGGAACACCATGCAGCCGTTAAATGGGAGGTGGGCAGCCGCGTGAGAAAATCCTCAAGACCCATTTTTAGGCAGAAGCATGTTACAGAGAAAATTCTGTGTTTAAAAAAAAAAAAACTTCTCTACTTATGTGTGTGTATTCTTATAGGTATATAAATATATCTGAAAAGACACATCAAATTTCTATTTCTGGGCTCGGGGGCTGGAAATTGGATAATTTACTACCTTCCCCTGACCTATCATGCCTGAGCTATAGGTGAGGATACACCTTAAATCAGTGACGAATATGGTGCCCTCTCCCCCACAGCCATGTGCACGACTAAGGGACAGAGGAGGGTAGTGTCTCTTACCTGGCACCTAATAATCCACGTAAGGACTTTTTCCTTTTCATCTGCACAATCTGGGATCATTGGATTTTGGAAGCGCTAGTGCCCGAGGAAAGAACCCACCCACCAGGGAAGACAGTTTTGGTTCTGTTTCAGTTTGAAGATGAGATTGAATCCTGGCTGATTTGGGCTCCTCATTATACCACTAGGTAGGGGATGTGGGTAATTGTACTTTTGGGGGTGACTGATTCTTATTAAGAAGGGAAATAGGTCTGTTGCTTCACGATGGGGAATAAGAAGACTGAGCCTGGAATTCATGAGACTCTGGGGTGCCAGATAGCACTCACATGTCCAATAATATAATGGTCAATGGTGCATTGTGGTGACCCAAGATAGACGGGACCATAAGGACTTGAATGCCGTAGAAATGAAGTTTGGGGTCACCCCACTCGGTAGAAGAATCCTGACCAGCTGAGGTGCTGGGAGAGGGTAAGGGATCATGGAAAAGGTAGTGGAAGAAGGAAGCTATGATTGTCAACCATGAAAGAAGTCTCAGAGACAAAAGGAAAAAAAAAAAGGTTACTTGCAAAGAAGTTGTAAGGGCATGACTAATCATTAATATTTATATTTAATCTTTTCTTACTATAAAAATTTAAATCCCACCTCAGATCAAAGAAAGAACTTTCTCTGGAATCATCGCTGAATGTATATTTAACTAAATTCTCATTTGTTGTGCTCTTTTGTGCGTGGGTTCCTAGGAAGATAAAGACAAATGTCTGTTTCAGATCTGTTTAACATGTACATATCATGATTGATAATGTAAACAGTAAGAGCCTGTGTGTTACAATTTTTGAGAAAGATTGAATAACAATATGGATAATAAATATATTCACAAGGAATGAGTACGAGGGATATAAATTTAACTGCTTAGCTGAAACTAAAAAAAAAAAAGTTGTAAGGGAATCAGACTTTGGGAGGACAGGCTTACCAAAGAAAACCACACCAGGTATTCAAAGGAAAATACTGCACAATATCCAGTTTTAACAAGTTTTCATCAGTCTGCTCCTGATGGCAAAACAGAACTTCTCTCACATGATTAGCCTGTGCACAAAAGGTCATGACAGATCTTAAGGCATCAGTATTGCAAAGGCAGGGAGAAAGTTGTTTTTCCTAGGGAGTCAGCAATTTATGGGAAATGCTCAAAGTTTCATTTATTTTTGGGACTAGAAGGAGAACTGTTTTGTGTGTGTATGTAAAATCCACATGCAGTTTATCAGCAGAAATCCTGTCAATTCTACCTTCACAGTATTTCAGAATCAAAACATTTCTCACCACAACCAAGCACAAACCACCATCATCTCTCACCCAGCTATTACAATGGCTCTTACAATATTTTAAAATTTTCTTGGAGTATAGTTGATTTACAATGTTGTGTTAGTTTCAGGTGTACAGCAAAGTGATTCAGTTATACGTATATATATATTCATTCTCTTTCAGATTCTTTACCCATATGGGTTATTACAGAATGTTGAGTAGAGTTCCCTGTGCCATACAGCAGGTGGTCCTTGTTGGTTATCTATTTTGTATATAGTCGTGTGTGTTTGTTCATCCCAACCTCCTAATTTGTCCCTCCCCCCCACTCTGGGTTGCCACTCTGGTCCCGTTTCATGAAATTCACAACACAGTAGTCACATTGTTACAGTTAAAATGTAAATCAGTTCACTCACTCCTCTGCTCTGACCCTTCCTCCAAAGCCTGCCCCTCTTAAGAGTAAAAACAAATCCGTGACAATAGCCTACAGGCCCTGAAGAATTGGAGCTCCAGGTTTTCCCACTATGATTCATCTACTTCTCCCTCACCTCCTTCAGACTTTTGCTCAGATAATCATCTTCCCAGTCTAGGCTGTTCTTGACATCCTAGTCTTGACAGCCTGTTAAAAATTGACCTTATTTTACCCACTTCCTTGCTATATTTTCTTCCACAGCACTTATCACTGTGTAACATTATATATATTTTACTCAATATATTTTTATTATTTATTTATTTATTTTTGGCTGCATTGGGTCTTCGTTGCTGTGTGCGGGCTTTCTCTAGTTGCAGCGAGTGGGGGCTACTCTTCATTGCAGTGTGAGGGCTTCGCATTGTGGTGGCTTCTCTTGTTGTGGAGCGTGGGCTCTAGGCTTGTGGGCTTCAGTAGTTGTGGCACATGGGCTCAGTAGTTGTGGCTCGCGGGCTCTAGAGCGCAGGCTCAGTAGTTGTGGCGCACAGGCTTAGTTGCTCCACAGCATGTGGGATCTTCCCGGACCAGGGAGTGAACCTGTGTCCCCTGCATTGGCAGGTGGATTCTTAACCACTGTGCCACCAGGGAAGCCCACAATGTGTATTTGACAGGCCACAAACAGGCTGTTTTAGTCAGCATAAAATTCAAGTTAACTCATGAAAAAGCCAGAATGACTTCCCCATACCTCAATATGTGAAAATTTCTTTTATCAACACCCAGTAAATACTTGTTGAACGGATGGGTAAATGCTTGGATGAGTGAATGGAGAAACATACCATGTTCTTTGTGGGAAAGATTCAATAATGCAAAAATGTTGATTATCCCCAATTAAGGTGTGAAACTAATACAGTACTGGGGTCGACACAGACATGAAAGACCCAGACCCCACTCCCAGGAAGGACTTGCTGCCCAGTTGTGGGGAGTGTAACCTGTGCACACAGCCACCTCCCCTGAGGTCTCGCCCCTGCTGCGGTGGCAACATCTGGTGACTGAGCAACGTCGGGTAATAAAGGCCCTGGTTCAGCCCAGTGATGGGCAGCTCTGACAGGCAGTACGGTTGGGTTGGCTAAAGCTTTATGGGGTCTTTGCATCTGTTTAACTTCCTCTGCCCCCTCCTTCTTCTTTCCCCATCCTTTCACAGATGTTGATCCCTAATAAATAGACTGCACCCCAAACTGGCTTCCAAAACCCCAACCTGTAACGAATACTAATTAAAATACCAAATACCAGATACAAGCAAAGCAAGAAAACAAAACGAAACTGGAAACGACCTAAATGTTTATCAATAGGGAAAAGCTTAGTCAATAAATTATGGCACAGATTATGAAATGAGATGAAGATGTAAAATGAATAAAGGACATTTATGAACTGATATGATAAAGTGTTCCTGATACATTGTTAAATGAATTTTAAAAAGCAAGTAGCAGAACACAATCCCATTTAATTAGAAAATAGAAACTGAAATGTATTTGCTTTCCTTCCTCCCCTTTTAAGACACTAAGAATCCTTCTTACTGTGAAAAGATTGTGTGTGTGAATTCAGAGCAGCCCCCTTAGAGGGATTTACGGAGTTGACAGGATTAAATTGAATCCCTTTCGTGAGGACAGTGTATGTGGAGAGAGCCCAGGCTAGGGTGTCCGGCAGCACTGGGCTGGAAATCTGGCTCTTTTGCTTACCAGGTGTGAGATCTTGGGCAAGTCACACGATGGCTCTGAGCCTCAGTCCATCATCCAAAATTCCTCCCAAGATTCTTGTGGAAATTGAATGGTTAATGCAAGTGTCTGGCACAATCCTCATCAGATTTGCGTGCTCAATAAATTCTGTTCTTTCCCCTGGCTTCTCCCCTCCCATTCCGGCCAGGAAATCCTACTCTCCACCACCCCCTTCCCTCCTTCCGAGCGGAGTGAAGAGAGCTGGCCAGAGCTGGGGGAGCATGATGGCTGAGGCCCCAGAGGAAGCTCAGATGCCAGGGACCCCGGGTCAGGATTGAGCAAGAGCAGAGCAATGGGCTCCTCTGGACCCAGGTTTGCAGTGATGGAGACACCAACAATTCTGAGGTCTTCTTCAGATGCAGGAAGTGAAAGGAGGTGTGGGGCAGACTGCACCTCTGGTTCCTTCTGGTCCAATGCTTCTCTCCCAAATGGTAAAATTGAGGAAGTCATGGGAGCTCAAAAGAAGCGGAAAGGGAGTAGACACTCCCTGCAAGAGGAAAGCAGAGCTGGCCGCATATCCAGCTGCCCCGTGCACACCACGTCTGCCTGCGTTTTGATTTCAATTCCTTCTTGTTATTTACTGCCCCAATCAGGGAAACGGGAGATTCCCAGATTATAGACTCCTGGTCTTTCAGACACAAAGACCAGCAGGTCTCCAGTCACTTAGGTGGCTCCTCCTTCAGTCACCCCCATCCCAACTCTCCAGGATTTAGTTTTTTCCAGCTCTGGTCATTGCTGCACAAAGAACTCAAGAATCATAGCCTCTGGACTTTTCACAGGTAACCAGGTTGGGGATGCAGGTGAGACTAAGGGGTTAGGGAGGATGTCAGAGAAAGCAGGGAGAGGGGACTGTGGGTCTTAAGTGAGACTGAATGGGAAGATATATAAGGGGGCAGCTTGGGGATTTAATGACCGAGTGGAGATTTTAGACTATTTTCCTTTCACTGGATGCAGATTGAATTATGGCAGCCACAACCTTAGTCACAAACTGAGACTCACACTCAACCCCTTCTGTAGCCCAGTTCCAGCCCTGTCTTCAGCCCCCACTCCAGCCGAACCCCATACCAACCCCAGTTCCTCCTTTAACCGCAATAGCATCTTCACCCCCAGAGTCAGCTTGAACCTTTGTGGGGTTTTTTGCTGTGCAGTGCGGCATGCGGGATCCTAGTTCCCCAACTAGGAATCGAACCTGTGCCCCCTGCAGTGGACGGGGAGTCCCAACAACTGGACCACCAGGGAAGTCCCAAGTCAGCCTGAATCTTAACGCCAGCCCCCACCCAAGCTTGAACCTCAACTCTCTCCTGTTTCCAACTTCAGCACCAAGCTTAGGTCCAACTCCATCCATGGCTTCAACAGGAGTAGTGACCCCAATCCTAGCAGGAGACGCAACCTCGATTCCAGCTCCCAGTGTTAGACCCAGTCCTAGCAATACGTTTAGCTCCAACTTTACCTGCACTGTCAACCCCAAACTCAACCTGACGCTAGCTCAAAGCCCAATCCTGACCCCACTTCTGACCTCAGCTGCAAAGCCAAGCCCATCCCTGTTGCTAGCCTTGACCCCGGGCTTCTTCTCAGCCCTCATTTCTTCCCTTATCTCCAGCCCTGCCCGCGGGTCCTACCTGGTCCCAGCCTCCGTCTTTATCCCGGCTCCTTCCCCAGCCTGGACGCTGGCCCTGCCTCTGCTTCAGCTCCGACAGCCTCAGAGGCCGTGTTGGTCCAAACATGTCAGTGAAGTATGAAGACCTCCAGTACTTGGAGAGTGAGAAGAAAAGCCAGGGGTTTACAGATGGTAAGATGAATGGGGAAACGGCCTTTCCTAAAATCTCCTCTGAATATGTTTAGAAGGATTTCTGCGGTCGTGTCATGTCTGCACCTCTACTATATGTACTGGTGGGGTCTCTCACTCTGAAGGGGAGGCCCTGGGGACCCCAATATAAACACGATTCAAGGTCCACAGCGGTCCTGGCTTCCTGTGCTCTGGGGAAGGGCATGAGAGTAAACCCATTTTCTTTCTCTCTCTCTTTTTTTTTTTTTTTAATTTTGCCATTTAAAAGATTTACTGGCTATTTATTGTAGCTATTATGGACAAATCCAGGAATAACAAAAACATAGACCCAGATTAATTACACTGAAGGATATTGCTAATATTGTCCTTTAAAACCATTGCAGCCATAATGATTGTTGCCTCCCACCCTGGGCATGTTAAAAAGCACCTAGTGTACATTTTCCAGAATTTTATTATTCCTTCTTTTATTTCCAAAGTCTTTTTTTTTTAAATTAATTAATTAGTTTATTTATTTTTGGCTGCGTTGGATCTTCGTTGCTGCGTGCGGGCTACTCTTTGTTGTGGTGTGCAGGCTTCTCGTTGCGGTGGCTTCTCATTACAGAGCACAGGCTCTAGGCATGCGGGCTTCAGTAGTTGTGGCACGTTGGCTCAGTAGTTGTGGCTCGCGGGCTCTAGAGTGCAGGCTCAGTAGTTGTGGCGCATGGGCTTAGTTGCTCTGCGGCATCTGGGATCTTCCCGGAGCAGGGCTCGAACCCGTGTCCCATGCATTGGCAGCCAGATTCTTAACCACTGCGCCACCAGGGAAGCCCTTATTTCCAAAGTCTTGAGGAATAACTTCTTCATAGAGCCTTTACCTTAATGGCCAACAGTAAATCTCTTGTCTCCTATAGATATGCCCTACTTGTACTTCTGCTTATTAATCCAGAGGTCAGCAGTGTGTGTTCCTTATGGGCAAGTGCAATGTGCCCCACATTAGTAAACCCATTTTCTAACTTGTTTTCACTGATGAGTGTGAGCCTGCTAAGGTAGTCACTGTCTCTCTCCCTGGGTCCTCCTGCTTCATGTCCCAGCTCTGATGATAGGACCTTATACATCGCCATCATCCCCTGTCTGTGTGTCTTTGTGTACATGTGTCCCCAGGGGTGTGAGGGGCCCGTGTGACTGAGCACTTGTGCTGGTCCATGAAGGGTCAGTGGCCTGGACGTCCCCTCGCCCACAATTCTCCTTGTCCAGCCTCCTCCCTGCAGGTCCCCGTGGCCCTATCCTCCTCCCAGTCTCTCTCACGTCCTGGACCCTCCTCGTCCTGACACCCTCTCCTCTTGCAGGGCTGCCTGCCCTCGAGACCTTCCTGCAGCGGCTCCTCTCCGGCACCCGCTCCTTCCTGCTCTCCCTGGGCCTCAGCCTCCTCCTGCTGGTCGGCGTCTGTGTGATCGGATCCCAAAGTGAGGGGCACAGGGTGGGCAGGGAAGAGAGAGATAATGGGGTGCGGTGGTGGGGGCACTGGTGGCGAGAGTGCTAAATGAGGATGACTGCTGGCCCTGTCACTTATCAGTTGGGGAATGAGGTCAAATTACGTCCCCTCTCTAAGCCTTAGTTTCCTCACTTGCCATATTGTATAACAATAGTGCCCATCCCTTTGGGTGGGGTCACACTGTAGGGACCCAGTGACACAATGCATGTCAAGTGCCCTGCCCAGTGCTGGCACAGAGGGCCTGATAACCCTTAGCACTGATTGTCTCATCCGCCTGATCAGATTCCAAGTTTCAGAGGGACCTGGCAACCCTGAGAACAACTTTCAGCAACTTCACTTCAAACGCTACGGCTGAGGTCCAGGCACTGAAATCTCAGGGTGAGCCTGGTATGGAAGGGGCTCTGGACTGGGGTGGGGTGCGGAGGGAGAGGGGGAGGAGCTGACTCCTGAGCCCTGAGTCCCTGTGTTCTCCAGGTGGAAGTTTGCAAGAAATGATAACATCTCTGAAAGCTGAGGTGGAAAGTCACAAGCAGGAGCTGCAAGCAGGTGAGAGACCCTCCGGGAGAGTGTGTGGAGGGGTGAGTGGGGGGGGGGCGGAAATGGGAGCGGTCACGTGGTGCTGAGTGCCCTCCCCTCCAGCCCGTAGCTTGAATGACAAGGTGCTTTCTCTGGAGAGCAGCCTGGAGAACCAGCTGCAGGAACTCAAAGCAGGTCAGGCCCCTGCTCCCCTCCACCTGGGCATGAGGCGCGTGGGAGGGCAAGGGGGTTCCTAGGCGGGGCCCCGGGCGTGGACCTCTGGTCTCCAGGGACTCAAGGAGCAGAAGCCACACCCAGGGCACTGTCCCCACTGCCCATCCGTGTGCGGCCCAGGTTATTCCGAAATGCTCCTGCGAGTCCAACAGCTGGTCAAGAACCTGCACTCCCTGACCTGCAAGATGGCTGCTCTCAAGAGCAATGGTGAGGGCTGCACGGGGTGGGCCGGCCCCAGTGTCTGCCCACTCCCCCCTGGACAGCATCTCAGACCCTCCCCTGCCCCGGCCCCTTAGGCTCGCAAAACAACTGCTGTCCTACCAATTGGCTGGAGCATGAAGGCAAATGCTACTGGGTCTCTTCCTCGGGGAAGCCCTGGCCCGAGGCTGAGAAGTACTGCCAGCTGGAGGACGCCTACCTGGTGGTCATCAACTCCAGAGAGGAACAGGTGAGGCCCCTAGAGCGCAGGTCCAAGACACGTCCCATTGAAGAGAATGGTTCTCAGCCTTGGCTACGTATTGGCATCACCTGGGGAGCTTTTAACAACGACTGCCATCTGAGCCAGACCCTCAGAGGTTTAATTGGCCCCGGGCGTTGGGATAAACACCCCGAATCTCCTCGACGGGTTTAATGAACAAAGGAAGTTCAGAACTGCTAGTCCAAGGAGTTGGCAGGGTGGGGAGAAGTCACCGCTGCCCTTCTTTTGTCCCAGGATTTTGTCCAGGCCCATATAGGCTCCTCCTACACCTGGATGGGCCTCAGTGATCTGGATGGAGTCTGGAAATGGGCGGATGGGACGGACTATGAGACCAACTTCAAGTGAGTGCCCCGGGTTTCTGTGCCCCTCTTCCTCGTTCAGCTCGGCTCCTCCAGGGTCTGACCCTCAGCCCCTTCTCCCTGACCTGGATTCTGTGCCTCCCTAGCTGGCTGTTGTCCTCTCCCCTCAGGAACTGGAAGCCAGGCCAGCCGGACGACTGGCAAGGGCACGGGCTGGGTGGGGGCGAGGACTGTGCCCACTTCCACCCCGATGGCAAGTGGAATGACGACGCGTGCCAGAGACCCTACCACTGGATCTGCGAGGCTGGGCTGAGCAAGGGCAGCTAGGGGAGTGGACCACCTGGCCGAGGAAATGGCGGGGCTGGGGAAGGGGGACCTTGTCCTTGTGGGAGAGGAATAAGCCCTGGGAGATTGGAGCACTGCCATTGTTTTGCGTTGGTTTTTTTTTTTCCCCCTTAACTTTTAAAAGATTATCTAGAGTTCCTAAGGTATTTTTAAAAAAATTTTCTGCTTTATTGTGGTATAATTGACGTACAAAATTGTAAGATATTTAAAGTGTACATCGTGATTTGATACATGTATACATTGTGAAAGGATTCCCCCATCTAGTTAATGAACGTATCCATGACCTCACATATTTATCTATTTTTTTTTTAGGTGAGAACACTTAAGTTCTACTCTCTTAGCAAATTTCAATTATACAATACAGTGTTATCAACTATGGCCACTGGGTTTTTTTTTATTTTTTTATTAAAAAATATTTTTATCTTATATTGGAGTATAGTTGATTAACAACGTTGTGTTGGTTTCAGGTGTACAGCAAAGTGATTCAGTTATACATATACACGTATCTATTCTTTTTCAAATTCTTTTCCCATTTAAGTTATTACAGAGTATTGAGCAGAGTTCCCTGTGCTATACAGTAGGTCCTTGTTGGTTATCTATTTTATTTTATTATTATTATTTATCTATTTTAAATACAATAGTGTGTACACGTCAATCCCAAACTCCCAATCTATCCCTCCCCCCAACCCTTCCCTCCTGGTACCATAAGTTCGTTCTCTAAGTTTGTGAGTCTGTTTCTGTTTTGTAAATAAGTTCATTTCTATAATTTTTTAAAGATTCTATATATAAGCAATATCATATGATATTTGTCTTTGTCTGACTTACTTCACTTAGTATGATAATCTCTAGGCCCATCCATGTTGCTGTGAATGGCATTATTTCATTCTTTTTAATGGCTAAGTAATACCCATGGTATATATGTACTACATCTTCTTTATCCATTCATCTGTCGATGGACATTTAGGACATGTTGCTTCCATGTCTTGCCTATTGTAAACAGCGCTGCAATGAACATTGGGGTGCATGTATCCCTTTGAACAATGTTCTTCTCCAGATATATGCCCAGGTGTGGGATTGCTGGATCTTATCGTTGCTCTATTTTTAGTTTCTTTCTCTCTCTCTCTCTTTTTCTTTTTTTTTTGGCTGTGCCACGCAGCTTGTGGGATCTTAGTTCCCCCACCAGGGATCGAACCTGGGCCCTTGGCAGTGACAATGTGGAGTCCTAACCACTGGACCACCAGGGAATTCCCTATTTTTAGTTTTTTAAGGAACCTCCATACTGTTCTCCATAGTGGCTGTACCAATTTACATTCCCACCAACAGTGTAGGAAGGTTCCCTTTTCTCCACACCCTCTCCAGCACTTATTGTTTATAGACTTTCTGATGATGCCCATTCTGACTGGTGTGAGGTGGTATTTCATTGTAGTTTTGATTTGCATTTCTCTAATAATTAGTGATGTTGAATATCTTTTCATGTGCCTCTTGGCCATCTGTATGTCTTCTTTAGAGAAATGTCTATTTAGGTCTTCTGCCCAATTTTTTGATTGGATTGTTTGTTTTTTTTTTTGATATTGACCTGCATGAGCTGTTTGTAAATTTCAGAAACTAATCCCTTGTTGGTCACATGGTCACCGTGTTTTACATTAGGTTCTCAGAACTTATTCATCTTTTTTTTTTTTTTCAAAGGAAGGTGTGTCTGTCTCTTTTAACAAGTTACTTTAATTTTTATTTATTTACTTATTTATTATTTATGGTTGTGTTGGATCTTCGTTTCTGTGCGAGGGCTTTCTCTAGTTGTGGCAAGCGGGGGCCACTCTTCATCACGGTGCGCGGGCCTCTCACTATCACGGCCTCTCTTGTTGCGGAGCACAGGCTGCAGACGCGCAGGCTCAGTAATTGTGGCTCACGGGTCTAGCTGCTCTGCGGCATGTGGGATCTTCCCAGACCAGGGCTCAAACCCGTGTCCCCTGCATTAGCAGGCAGACTCTCAACCACTGTGCCACCAGGGAAGCCCAGAACTTATTCATCTTATAGCTGAAAGTTTCTACCCTTTTACCAACCTCTCCCTGTTCCCCCCAACTCCCAGCCCCTGGCAACTACCCTTTTACTTTCTATCTGTGAATGTGACTTTTTTTTTTTTTAAACAGTCTACATGTAAGTGATACCATGCAGTATTGTCTTTCTCTGTCTGCCTTATATTACTTGGTATAAATGCCCTCAAGTTCCAACCATACTGTTGCAAATGGCAGGATTTCCTTCTTTATCATGGCTGAGTAATATTCCATCATTTTATATATACATATATATAATGGATATATGGTAGAATATTATATTATTCTTTATCCATTCATCCACTGATAGACACTTAGGTTGTTTCCATATCTTGACTATTGTGAATAATGCTCCAATGAACATGGGACTGCAGATATCTCTTTGATATCCTGTTTTCATTTCCTTTGTATATAAACCCAGAAGTGGAATTGCTGGATCATATGGTACTTCTATTTTTAATTTTTTGAGGAACTTCCATATTGCTTTCCATACTGGCTGCACCAATTTACATTCCCACCAACAGTGCCTAAGGGTTTCTTTTTCTCTACATCCTCACCAACTTCTGTTTCTTTTTAACCTTAAAAATCAGCTTTATTGAGGTGTAATTCTTACCCAATAAAATGCACCCACTTAAAGAGTAGAGATCACTCTTGACAAATATGAATACCTAGGTAACTACCACTCCAATCAAGATAGAACATTTTCCATCACCCCCCAAAGTTCCCTTATACCCCTTTGCAGTCTAACCCACTTATTTGTCCCCAGGCAGGTAATGATCTGCTTTCTTTCACAGCTAATTGGTTTTGCCTACTCTAGAATTTCTTATAAATGAAATTACACAGTATATACTCTTTTGTGAAATCTGATGTATTTCATGTCACCTGATTTTTAACAACCTTAAAATGGCAGAATGGAGAAGCTAGGTGAGGTCTTGGAAAGTCCTATGTTATTGTGAAAAGAGCATTTTCCTTTCATATAGATTTGAGTTCAATTCTTTTTCTGTCACTTAAAAGTCAGGTAAACTTAGGGTAATAAGGAAAGGTAATTCTTTCATTTCTTTGAAGATCCCAGAGTTGTTGGGAAAAGTAGATAAGATCCCAGGTGTATTGGCTAGCTATTACTATGTAACAAACCACCCCAATGCTCAGTGGCTTAAAACAACAAGCATTTATTATACCTCACAAGTCTGTAGATCAGCTGGGTGGTTTTTTGGTCTGGCCAGGCGTGGCTCTTCTTAGCTGGACTGGTTCATGCATTTGTGGTGGGTTGGCTGGGAGCTGACTGGTCTAGGATAGCCTCTCTGCCGTGTCTGACATTTGGCTGGCTATGGGCTGGGGTAATGGGGATGACTGGACCATGTTAGGCTAGCCTGGGCTTGTTTGCATAGTGTTTGGGCAGGGTTCCAAGAGAGTAATTTGAAGAGTTGCTGGGACTCTGGAGCCTTAGGTTTGGAACTGAAGCATCACTTCTGCTGTATCCTATTGGCCAAAGTAGATCACAAGGCAGCCCAGATTCAGAGAGTTGGGAAATAGACTCCACCTTTTGATGGGAGGAACTACAAAGCCATATTGTGGAGAGAATAGGTATAGGGAGGGGTGGAAATTGCTATTTTTCAAACAATCTAGCATACCAGGGGAAGCATGTCAGTCATGGAGAAACAGCTCAAAGCTAAAGATTCCCATTAAGAGAGGACAGGACCCATTCATTACTGTACTGGTACCAAGAAAACTGCCTGGCATATAGGAGTGTCTCAATTAATGTTAATTAAAAATAAAGAGGGTGATGTCAGAGGGAAGGTATGGGAAAAACAAAATTTAGCTCCCAGGAAGCAGCACCCTTTCACTTTACCCTGCCCACCAGCATCACATGAAAATCATCAGGATGGAGCAGAGAGAGGTCTTGATGGAAAGCTCTCTGAGGGGACCTGGAACTGATGGGTCCAGAAGACACTGACCAATATGCAAGAGATTCCATAAGGAGCAGCAGTACCCAGTGAGTTCTGTGGGCACAAAATACTGGAACCCAGTGTAGCCAAGGGCACAGAACATTAAAACCATACCAATAATATTCCAAACCAGTAACTGCCAGGTCATTTCCCTCATCACTTTATGCAGTCCTACTTAATTAATTCTTGTTCTGCTGGATGTTGGGTCAGCATTCAAGTCTCATGAAGTTCTCTGTGTCTAGACTAGAATAGTCCTGGAAATCCTGACTCAGCCTAATGATGGAACTGACAGTTATCTAAGCAACATCTGCTCAGAAGCCCATACTCCTGAGTGTGTCCCTTGAAATAATAGTATTTAAAAATACTTGGTACCATGCCTTTCCTGAGGCTTTCAGACTACCCTTCTTTGTTGAAGACATTTTTTTAAACCACATAGCTACTAACAGGGTCTTCAGGCCAGAGCAGAAGGAAACAGAAAGCTTACAGATTGATAAGGTTGAATGGCTACAGTTAATTTATTATAATAACCATCAATATCATAATGGAGAATAATGTTATCTGTTGAACATAATACAGAACTATTTTATGAAGATTTGATGTATGTTTCCCAAAGAGGAAGAACACTTTGCGGTCAATGAGGGCACTGACAAATCTCCAGCACCTTCCAATCTGTAGAGTGTACAATCTCTGAAACATTTATATTACCATTAACATTTTGCCAGTGCATATTAACCTAGGGATGGCTGGATTCCCTTTTGATTGAACAGCTCTTCCCATATAGCTCTTAAAATAGTGGTGAGATAGTTAAGAACATGCTGCACACCAAATGAACCTTTTTTGTTTGTTTGTTTGTTAACATCTCTCTTTCTCTAAAGGAAAAGAAAAAAATCTTTGTAGTGATCCAGTGACCTTCTGGGGAACCCCCGAAATCGTTTAGGGTAAAAGACACCTTCAGAATTTTATTTTATTTTTATTTATTTATTTATTTTTAAAAGAATTGATGTATTTAATTATTTATTTATTATTTATTTTTGGCTGTGTTGGGTCTTCATTGCTGCGCGCGGGGGCTACTCTTCGTTGCGGTGTGTGGGCTTCTCACTGCAGTGGCTTCTCTTGTTGCAGAGCACGGGCTCTAGGTGCGTGGGCTTCAGTAGTTGTGGCACACGGGACTCAGTAGTTGTGGCTCGGGGGCTCTAGAGCACAGGCTCAGTAGTAGTGGCGCATGGGCTTAGTTGCTCTGCGGCATGTGAGGTCTTCCCGGACCAGGGCTCGAACCCGTGTCCCCTGCATTGGCAGGCAGATTCTTAACTGCTACACCACCAGGGAAGCCCCAGAATTTTATTTTTCTGAATTTAAGGTCTGATCTTGAGAAGGCAAAATTAAAATTTATCAGATAATTTGGGACTTCCCTGGTGGCGCAGTGGTTTAAGAATCCACCTGCCAATGCAGGGGACACAGGTTCGATCCCTGGTCCGGGAAGACCCCACATGCCGCAGAGCAACTAAGCCCGTGCGCCACAACTACTGAGCCTGTGTGCCCTAGAGCCTGCACGCCACAACTACTCTGCCCACATGCCACAGCTACCGAAGCCTGCATGCTCTAGGGCCCACGTGCCACACTATTGGGCCCATGTGCTGCAACTACTGGGCCCACGTGCTGCAACTACTGAAGCCTGTGCGCCTAGAGCCCGTGCTCTGCAACAAGAGAAGCCACTGCAATGAGAAGCCCACGCACTACAACGAAGAGTAGCACCCCCTGCTTGTTGCAACTAGAGAAAAGGCTGCACGCAGCAATGAAGACTCAATGCAGCCAAAAAAATAAAATAAAATAAAAATAAATAAATGAAAGTTATCAGATAAGTTGATTACTTGATTAGGGTTGTAACATGAATGCTGGAATAAAGAATGGTTGAGATTTCTACAAGGGTGACAGTGAAATATTTAAAAAATTAAAATAGCAGAAAGTAACACAATTGTAAGAAACCTTAACACATTCAGCAGTGAGGAACTTTTGCTTGCTGGTTTTAATAAGCAAGGATGTAATAAATTCAGTATAAAGCACAAAAAGTTATTGTGATGAGATATATAGTCTCTGCTCTCTCAACAGACCAAATAGATGATGATGACTTTTACTATTTCTTGTTTAGAGCAGACCAATTTGTTATTTTAATAGAGAAAAAATAATTTTTAGCCTTGCATTAATATAATATTTGGCAGGAAAATATTCTCATACTTTAAAAAATGTTATTAATAAACTCATCAAAATAAAACCAATCTTGCCAGTTTTAATACATTCCATTCCTTCTTTTTAGTGCCATTATTTATAGGTATTATATAAAGTCCAAGGAAAATAAATTTCATTTCACAAACCTTCTACAACTTTTTATCCACCCAGGTTTTACCCTTCATTATCATCTTGCACATTCTAGAACAACTAAACACTTTAGGGAAAAAACTACTCTTTTTATTCCTTGATTAAAAAAATATCACGTTTTTTTGCATACACACTCCTATTTCTTTGCCATCATTGTTTCAGATAGTCTCCACCACTTTGATTAATTATAACTGTCAAGGTAATAAATTTCACAGACAAAGCTGGGAGGCAGGTGATTGAGAACTGTGTGTTATATACCAGGTCTAAAACTCCAACAAGACTCATGATCACACGACTACAACCCCCTATAGCCACATGCATTCCTTTTACACTTTTTAAAGTGGCAAAATGATTGTTTTAACATAACCCAAGTCAAGAAATATGAAGAGTGTGAGATTTCCTTGAAGTGTCTGAATTTTTGTCCTACTTGTAAGCTAATGAGCTAGTCTGCCATCACTTTATAGGTACGAGCAGAAGATCTGACACCCCTCGGTCAGACATAAAAGACTTTATTATTCACAGTACAGCAAACAGCATGAGCCTCATGTTTGTTTCAGTTCCCTTGTCTTCCAAGCCCAAGGGGGTGACTCAGAGGGACCCCAGTGAATGCTGCAGATGCAGTGAGTTTGCATCACAGCAGAGGTACACAAATCTTTTTTTTCTAATTGAACTATAGTTGATTTACAATATTATGTTAGTTTCAGGTGTATAGCAAAGTCATTCTGTTATATATATATATATTTTTTCAGATTATTTTCCATTAAAGGTTGTTACAAGATATTGAATATAGTTCACTGCACTATATAGTAAATCTTTGTTGCTTATCCATTTTATGTATAGTAGTTTGTATCTCTTGATCCCATACTCCTAATTTATCCTTACCCCACTCCCTTTCCCTTTTGGCAAACGTAGATTTGTTTTCTATGTCTGTTAGTCTGTTTCTGTTTTGTATATAGACTCATTTGTATTATTTTTCAGATTCCACATATAAGTGATATCATATAATATTTGTCTTTCTCTGACACTTCACTTATAGTATGATATTCTCTAGCTCCACCCATGTTCCTGCAAATGGCAATATTTCATTCCTTTTCTATTCCATTGGGTATATACTACATCTTCTTAAGCCAATTGACTGTTGAGGGGCACTTGGGTTGTTTCCATATCTTGGCTATTGTAAGTAATACTGCATGTATCTTTTCAAATTAGAGTTTTCGTCTTTTCCAGATATATACCTAAGAGTGGGATTGCTTGATCATATGGTAGCTCTATTTTTAGTTTTTTAAGGAACGTCCTTGCTGTTTTCCACAGTGGCTACACAAATTTACATTCCCACCAACAGTGTACAAGGGTTCCCTTTTCTCCATACCCTCTCCAACATTTCTTATTTGCAGAATTTTCGATGATAGCCATTCTGACCAGTATGAGGTAATACCTCATTGTGGTTTTGATTTGCAGTTCTCTAATAGTTAGTGATGTTGAGCATCTTTTCATGTGCTTTTTGGCCATCTGTATGTCTTCTTTAGAGAAATGTCTATTTACGTCTTCTGCCCATTTTTTGATTCGGTTGATTTTTTGATATTGAGTTGTATGAGCAGTTTGTATATTTTGGATATTAACCCCTTGTTGATCACATGATTTGCAAATATTTTCTCCCATTCCGTAAGTTGTCTTTTTGTTTTGTTGATGGTTTCCTTTGCTGTGCAAAATCTTTTAAGTTTGAGTAGGTCCCATTTGTTTATTTCTGCTTTTATTTCTTCTGCCTTGGGAGACTGACCTAAGAGAATATTGCTATGATTTATGTCTGAGAATGTTTTGCCTATGTTCTATTCTAGGAATTTTATGGTGTCATGTCTTATATTTAGGTTTTTAAACCATTTTGAGTTTATTTTTGTATATGGTGTAGGGGAGTGTTCTAACTTCACTGATTTACATGTAGCTGTCCAGCTTTCCCAACACCACTTGTTGAAGAGACTGTCTTTTCCCCATTGTATATTCTTGCCTCCTTTGTCATAGATTGACCATAGGTGTGTTGGTTTATTTCTGGGCTCTCTATTCTGTTCCATTGATCCATATGTCTTTTTTGTGTGTCAGTGCCATGCTATTTTGATTACTGTAGCTTTGTAGTATTGTCTGAAGTCTGGGAGGGTTATGCCTCCAGCTTTGTTCTTTTTCCTCAGGATTGCTTTGGCAATTCTGGGTCTTTTATGGTCCCATATAAATTTTAGAATTATTTGTTCTAGTTCTGTGAAAAATGTCATGGGTGATTTGACAGAGATCACATTAAATCTGTAGATTGCTTTGGGTAGTATGGCCATTTTAACAATATTAATTCTTCCAATCCAAGAGCATGGGGTATCTTTCCATTTCTTTGAATCATCTTCAGTTTCCTTTATCAATGTTTTATAGTTCTCAGCATGTAAGTCTTTCACCTCCTTGGTCAGGTTTATTCCTAAGTGTTTTTTTGTGATGCAATTTTAAATAGGATTGTCTTTTTACTTTCCCTTTCTGATATTTCACTGTTAATATAAAGAAATGCAACAGATTTCTGTGTGTTAATTTTGTATCCTGCTACCTTGCTGATTTTGTTTATCAGTTCTAGTAGTTTTTGTGTGGAATTTTTTTTTTTTTAAAGTATTTTCTCTCCACCCAACTTATAGCTACTTTTATTTTTATTTATTTATTTATTTTTGGCTGTGCTGGGTCTTCGGTTTGTGCGAGGGCTTTCTCTAGTTGCAGCAAGTGGGGGCCACTCTTCATCGCGGTGCGGGGACCGCTCTTCATCGCGGTGCACGGGCCTTTCACTATCGCGGCCCCTCCCGTTGCGGGGCACAGACTCCAGACGCGCAGGCTCAGTAGTTGTGGCTCACGGGCCCAGCTGCTCCGTGGCATGTGGGATCTTCCCAGACCAAGGCTCGAACCCGTGTCCCCTGCATTAGCAGGCAGATTCTCAACCACTGCGCCACCAGGGAAGCCCCTGTGTGGAATTTTTATGGTTTTCAATATATAGTATCATGTCATCTGCATATAATGACAATTTTACCTCTTCCCTTCCAATTTGGATATGTTTTATTTCTTTTTCTTGTTTAATTGCTGTGGCTAAGACTTCCATGCTATGTTGAATAGAAATGGTGAGAGACATCCCTGTCTTGTTCCAGATTTTAGTGGGAAGGTTTTCAGTGTTTCATCATTGAGTATTATGTTGGCCATGGGTTTGTCATAAATAGCTTTTATTATGTTGAGATATACAGAACCATTTCTTAATGTGGCTGTAACACAGCCACTGTCCATTTTCAGCTTGTGCCCATGTTCTCAACTGATCCATACATAAACCAAGCTTGGGCTTTTTCTCCCCCTCAAATGAAAACCGGGGAAGAGAACTGATGCAAATGTGGTGGGTGAGAGGGGCAAGGGGTGTTACTTGCTCATGTAGCTCACTTGTGCCCTTTGATCTGGTCCTGCTTAGGCTTGATTCAATTTCCATATGACCATGAACCGTTGCTGTATATGTCTGACCTTATGACTTGGTAGGTCTGACAAAACCCAGTTCATAATGAGAAGTTTCAGATACGTGGTCACATTGTATCCTATGGTTAAACATTCCATCTCTTCCAGGGTCCAGTAACGTGTCAAAAACTATTTCTCAAAGTGCATCTAATTCTCTGCTGCAGATATCATGGTTTTATTCCAGAATCTCAGAGACTTGTGTTGTGATTCTTCTACTGGAGCGTTCCATAAGCTCCATTCTGCATCTAACACCTCCAAAACTTAAAGTCTGTGGGTCATATGGCCCAAACAGCAAGGTTGGTTGCATTGCAGACTTAACCTGCTGTAGTGCCTGTTCCTGCACTGGATCCCATTTAAAACTGGCAGCCTTCTGCATCACCTGGTATATGGACCAGAGCAGTATTTCTAGATGTGGAATGTACTGCCTTCAGAACCCAAAGAAGCCCACGGGGCACTGTGCTTTCTTCTTTGTGGTGGTGGTGGGGAATGCAAACAGCAGCAATTTATCTTTTACTTTGGAGGGGATATCCCAGAAATCCCCTAACCACAAGAACCCTGAAGCAATTATACTCCAACAAAGATGTTAAAAAAAAAAAAAAAAAGAACTGTAACAGCTTTATTGAAGTGGCTTATCCCTGAATTTGTATAGAGTTTATCTCCCTACGTCCTGTAGAGTGTATGTGCCCTACCAAGGCCTCCAGTGTACTAGCTACCTCTTGCTCTTCCTGTCCAATCAGCATGAAGTCATCAGTGTAACGGATCAGTGTGACATCTGTGGGATGTCCAGATATCCAGATCTTTCAGGACTAGATTAAGATAGAGGAGGAGAGAGTTAAATAGCCCTGAGGCAAAACTGTAGGTGAATATGAATTTTTAAAAATTTTTAAATTTTATATTGGAGTATAGTTGATTAACAATGTCGTGTCAGTTTCAAGTGTACAGCAGAGTGGTTCAGTTATACATGTATCTATTCTTTTTCAAAGTCTTTTCCCATTTAGATTATTACAGAGTATTGAGCAGAGTTTCCTGTGCTATACAGTAGGTCCTTGTTGGTTATCTATTTATCTATTTATTTATTATTTAAAAAAATAAATCTATTTATTTATTTATTTATTTATTTATGGCTGCATTGGGTCCTCGTTGCTGCATGCGGGCTTTCTTTAGTTGCGGCAAGAGGGGGCTACTCTTTGTTGTGGTGCACAGGCTTCTCGTTGCGGTGGCTTCTCTTGTTGCGGAGCAGGGACTCTAGGCGTGTGGGCCTCAGTAGTTGTGGCACGCGGGCTCAGTAGTTGTGGCTCGTGGGCTCTAGAGTGCAGGCTCAGTAGCTGTGGTACATGGGCTTAGTTGCTCTGTGGCATGTGGGATCTTCCCGGACCAGGGATGAAACCTGTATCCCCTGCATTGGCAGGCGGATTCTTTGGTTATCTATTCAAATATAGCAGTGTGTACACGTCAGTCCCAAACTCCCAGTCTGTTCCTCCCCCACACCCTTCCCCCGGGTAACCATAAGTTCGTTCTCTAAGTCTGTGAGTCTGTTTCTGTTTTGTAAATAAGTTCGTTTATATCATTTTTTTTTAAGATTCTGCATATAAGCGATATCACGATATTTGTCTTTCTCTGTCTGACCTACTTAACTTAGAATGATAATCTCCAGGTCCATCTATGTTGCTGAAAATGGTATTATTTCATTCTTTTTAATGGCTGATTAATATTATGAACTATTTTTTTGATCTCTTTTCTAATTGGAATGGAAAAGAATTCATTAGTCAAGTCAATAGCCATATACCATGTACCTGAGAGCTTACAAATATGCTTTGACAATAATGCATACCCAGCACAGCAGCTGAAATGATAGCTCGGTTAAGTCTGCTTCACACTGTGGGAGAAAGAACCAAGTGCAAGCCATTGGTAATACCAAGATATTAGACCAGAGCAATACCACATCCCTGGAGAAATTAATAATATTAAAAGACTTGGGAACCACAAAAGGCCCCGAATAGCCAAAGCAACCTTGAAAAAGAAGAACAAAGCTGGAGGCATCACACTTCCTGATTTCAATATTACAGAGCTATAGTAATCAAAACAGAGGGTATTGGCATAAAAACAGACACAGAGATCAATGGAACAGAGAGCCCAGAAATAAACCCACACATATATAGTCAATTAATTTATGACAGAGAAGCCAATAATATACAATGGGGAAAGGATAGCTCCTTCAATATATGATGTTGGGAAAACTGAACAGCCACATGCAAAAGAATGAAACTGGACCACTATCTTACACCATACACAAAAATTAATTCAATATGGATTAAAGACTTGAATGTAAGACCTGAAACCATAAAACTCCTAGAAAAAAACATAGGCGGTAATGTCATTGACATCGGTCTTAGCAATGTTTTTGTGGATCTGACTCCAAAGTCCAGGTAAACAAAAGCAAAAATAAATAAATGGGGCTACAACAAACTAAACAGCTTCTGCACAGTGAAGGAAACCATCAAAATGAGAAGGCAGCCTACTGAATGGAGAGAAGATATTTGCAAATTCTATATTCTATGAGGGATTAATATCCAAAATATATGAAGAACTCATACAACTAAATAGAAACAACAGCAACAAACAATCCAATTTAAAAATGAGCAGAGGATCTGAATAGACATTTTCCCAAAGGAGACAACAAATGGCCAACAGGTACATAAAAGTGTGTTCAACATCACTAATAGTCAGGGAGACGCAAATCAAAACCACAATGAGATATTGCCTTACACCTATTAGAATGGCTATTATCTAAAAGACAAGTAATAGCAAGTGTTGGTGAGGACGTGGAGAAAAGGGAAACCTTATGCTCTGTTGATGGGAATGTAAATTAGTGCAGTCACTATGGAAAAGAGTATGGAGCTTCCTCAAAAAATTAAAAGTAGAACTACCATAAGATCCAGCGATTCTACTTTTAGGTATTTATCTAGCAGAAACAAAATCACTATACTGAAGAAATTTCCACACTTCAATGTTCATTGCAACATTATTTACAATAGCCAAGACATGAAAACAACCTAAGTTTCCACTGATGGATGAATGGATAAAGAAGATCTGCCTGTCTGTCTGTCTGTCTGTCTGTCTATCTATCTATCTATCTATAATGGAATATTATTCAGCCATGAGAAAGAAAGAAATCCTGCCATTTGTGGTAACAGATGGGCCTTGAGGGCATTAGGCTACTTGAAATAAATCAGACAGAGAAAACAAATACAGTCTTACCTCACATATATGTGGAATCTGAAAAAACCTGAACTCATAGATACAGAGAACAGATTGATGGTTGCTGGGGGTAGGGGTGGGGTGGTCTGACACAATCTCCATCACAGATTTGATGCTCAGCAAAAATTTGCTACTGTCCCCTGCTCCTCCCCTCCTGTTCCAGTCAGGAAATCTTATTCTCCATCACCCTCTCTCCTCCTTCCCACCATGGTCTTGAATCCTTGGTTGACTTTTACTTCTGAGTGCAGGGAAGCCCAGAGCTGGGCAAGCCTAGTGGTTGAGCTGCCTAATGAAGCTGGGTCAGGGGTTCAGATTCTAGCAGGCCAGGTCTGAAATGGGCAAGAGAAGAGAAATGGGTTCCTCTAGACCAGAGTCCATGATATCTGGAGACATCAGCAGTTCTGGGGAATTTAGAGGCAGGAAGTGAAATAAGATGAGGCAGAGGAGAAACAATAAACTGCACCCCTGGCTCCTTCCTGCCCTGCTCTCCCTCCCAAATGATAAAAATGAGGAAGTCAGGGAGCTGGAAAGAAGGGGAAAGGAGAGGAAATGCTCCCTGAGAAAAGGGTGCCAGGCGGGGCTCATCCCCCACTGCTACCCAAATAAACCCTTTGCCTGTATTCCAACCTGTTTCTCATTTATGGTCCACAGTCAGGAGCTAGGGGATCTCAGGGTACAGAATGTTGGGCCCTTCACACAGAGTCAGGAAGGATTCGGTCACTTATGTGGAATCTCTCCACTTTATGGCCCTTCATTCAGAATTTCCAGACCCTGGTACCTGGGCTGCCTGAGGAAACCAGGAATCACATTCTCCAACTTTCTGCAGATAACAGGACTGAGGAGGCAGGGAGAGTAGGAGGGAAGATAGGGGAGGGTGACTTTGTGTTTTTCGTGGAAATAAATGGGAGTTTGGATCACACATTGAATTATTAATTGGAGGAGATTGAGACTCTGTCTCTCCACTGACCTCAGGATTGGGTTAGACACGTCTTCAGGATAGGTTCCCCTGTCCTCTGTTGAATAAAGAATCCTCCCGAGTTATAAATCCCTCTATAACTCTGGGTTTCCTGCTTTGGGCTGTCAGTCACTTGCAGTTACTAGTTCAGATGTCTGTCCAGCCTCAAGGATGGAGTCCTAGGAGGGAGAGCCACACCTGCCCCTTCCCTGACATAGTCTCAGCTCCTGGGATGGGGTGGAGGGTGGAGGAAGGAGCTTTCCCAAGGAGCAGACACAGTATTTCACAGTCACAGGAATCAGACATCTGAAATGGAATTTTACTTAGTTCTGTATAACCGATCCTGGCATTGCTCTGGAGCACACGTTATCGCTAATGGCAGAAAATCACCTTGTCAATTCGGAAGAATCTAGTCACTTCTGGATTTTCTGTCCTTTTCAGGCTCGGGTCAATTCTGGATCCTCTCCCTTCCCTCTTCTCCCCCTATTAGTCCTGGGGATGATAATTCTTTTTTTCTTTTTTCATAAATTTATTTATATTTTTTTGGCTGCTTTGGGTCTTCGTTGCTGCGCGCGGGCTTTCTCTAGTTGCGGCGAGCGGGGACTACTCTTCGTTGTGGTGCACGGGCTTCTCACTGCGGTGGCTTCTCTTGTTGTGGAGCACGGGCTCTAGGCGCACCGGCTTCAGTAGTTGTGGCCACTCGGGCTCAGTAGTTGTGGCTTGCGGGCTCTAGAGCAAACGCTCAGTAGTTGTGGCGCACGGGCTTAGTTGCTCCGCGGCATGTGGGATCTTCCCAGACCAGGGCTCGAACCCCGGTCCCCTGCTTTGGCAGGCGGATTCTCAACCACTGCGCCACCAGGGAAGTCCCGGGATGATCATTCTTTTTTTTTTTTTTTTTTTAAATTTATTTATTTATTCATTTATTTAATTTTTGGTTGCATTGGGTCTTTGCTGCTGCACGCGGGCTTTCTCTAGTTGCAGTGAGCGGGGGCTACTCTTTGTTGTGGGGCGCAGGCTTATTGCGGTGGCTTCTCTTGCTGCAGAGCACGGGCTCTAGGCGCGCGGGCTTCAGTAGTTGCGGCACACGGGCTCAGTAGTTGTGGCTCGCGGGCTCTAGAGTGCAGGCTCATTAGTTGTGGCGCACGGACTTAGTTGCTCCGCGGCATGTGGGATCTTCCCAGACCAGGGCTCGAACCCGTGTCCCCTGCATTGGCAGGCGGATTCTTAACCACTGCGCCACCAGGGAAGCCCGGGATGATCATTCTTGATGGAGCAGGGCGTCACGTTTTCCTCACAGGTGCCATTTCTACTTCCTGTCAGTGGGCCTACTGGTGTGAGGGCTTCTCCCTGAGGTCTTTTGCCAGCCCTTCATCTGAGAAGCAAAGCACAGATCTTCTCTGCTTTGTTGAACCCGACCCAGTGTACATTCAATCTTCCTTGTCCCCAGAAATCTGACCCCACCAATAGTCCAAGCGCCAATCCCTTTTATAGGAACCAAACCAAGGACTCACTCGCTCTTTCTTTTTTTTTAAAGTTGAATTATAGTTGATTTACAATATTATGTTAGTTTCAGGTGTGTAGCAAAGTGATTCAGTTATATATATGTATTTTTCGGATTATTTTCTATTGTAGGTTATTATAAGATATTGAGTATAATTCCCTGTACTATACAGTAAATCCTTATTGCTTATTTATTTAACGTATAGTAGTTTGTATCTGTTGATCCTATATTCCTATTTATCCCTCCCCACCTCGCTTTCCCCTTTGGTAAGCATACATTTGTTTTCTATGTCTGTGAGTCTGTTTCTGTTTTGTATATAGATTCATTTGTATTATTTTTTAGATTCCATGTATAAGTGATATCATATGGTATTTGTCTTTCTCTGTCTGACTTACTTCACTTAGATGATAATCTCTAGGTCCATCCATGTTGCTGCAAATGGCAATATTTCATTCTTTTTATGGCTGAGTAATATTCCATTATATATACATATATATTCATACACACATGAGATATATATATATATATATATATATATGTATATATATATACACACACACACAACATCTTCTAGGCCAGTCATCTACTGATGGGCACTTTGGTTGTTTCCATGTCTTGGCTATTATAAATAGTGCTGCTATGAACGTTGGGGTGCATGTATCTTTTCAGATTAGAGTTTTCATCTTTTCCAGACATATACCCAAGGGTGGGATTGCTCGATCATATGGTAGCTCTATTTTCAGTTTTCTGAGGAACCTCCATGATCTTTTCCATAGTGGCTGCACCAGTTTACATTCCCACCAACAGCATAAGTAAGTTCCCTTTTCTCCACACCCTCTCCAGCATTTATTATTTGTAGCCTTTGATGATGGCCATTCTGATTGGTGTGAGGTGATACCTCATTGTGGTTTTGATTTGCATTTCTCTAATAATTAGCAATGTAGAGCACCTTTTCATGTGCCTGTTGGCCATCTGTATGTCTTGTTTGGAAAAATGTCTGTTTAGATCCTCTGCCCATTTTTTGTTTGGGTTGTTTGTTTTTTCAGTATTGAGTTGTATGAGCTGTTTGTGTATTTTGGATATTAACCCCTTGTTGGTTGCATCGTTTGCAAATATTTTCTCCCATTCCATAAGTTGGCTTTTCATTTGTTGATGGTTTCCTTTGTTGTGCAAAAGCTTTTAAGTTTGATTAGGTCCCGTTTGTTTATTTTTGCTTTTATTTCTTTTGCCTTGGAAGACTGATCTAAGAAAACAGTGCTACGATTTATGTCCAAGAATGTTTTGCCTATGTTCTCGTCTAGGAGCTTTATGGTGTCATGTCTTATATTTAGGTTTTTATACCATTTTGAGTTCATTTTTGCATATGGTGCGCTCCTCTTTTTTTCTAGTTCCCCTCCTGCCCCAGTGGAACCGAATCTCTCCTGGCAAGGGCAGGGAGGCCGCCCCTCCCCCCCTTCACACCCCCACCCCCACCCCGCCCCTGCCACTGTCTCATCTCTGGATTCGGTTTTATGCAATCATATTGCTGTTGATATTGAAAGCAAAACTTCTGGAATCTGAAAAATCTTTTTTTTTTAAAGACCTTTTTTTAAAATAAATTTATTTATTTATTTGGCTGCCTTGGGTCTTCGTTGCTGCACGTGAGCTTTCTCTGGTTGTGGTGAGCGGGGGCTACTCTTTATTGTGGTACATGGGCTTCTCATTGTGGTGGCTTCTCTTGTTGCGGAGCACAGGCTCTAGGTGTACGGGCTTCAGTAGTTGTGGCCACGCGGGCTCAGTAGTTGTGGCTTGCGGGCTCTAGAGCGCAGGCTTTGTAGTTGTGGCGCAGGGGCTTATTTGCTCCACGGCATGTGGGATTTTCTCAGACCAGGGCTCGAGCCCATGTCCCCTGCTTTGGCAGGTGGTTTCTTAACCACTGCGCCATCAGGGAAGTCCCTGAAAAATCTTTTCTCTTCTCCACAGCCTGGCTCTTGCAAATCACTGTGGCTTTCAGAATGTTGCTTCTGTCATGAGTTTGAAAATCCTTTCAGAAATCCAGTTGACTCTTTTGTCTTGGTTTCTGTGTACACCTGGGCCAACTCAGGGCAGAGACTGCGGAGAGCTGCCACTGCTGCCTGAGTGGTTGGCGGAACGGTGGTGGCACAGAGATTTGGCACTGGGAACAAAGGAGCCTCATCTACTGCTCCAAATATGATTATTGCATGCTTTTCATTTAATCGTTCTGCACTGCTTGGAGTTTTTAACTGCATAAAGTGGTGGGTTTTTTTTAAATTAAAAAAAATTCGACAAATAAATGACACTGAAAAATATCTAATTAGAAATTTCCAAAGATCTAGAGCATAAAGTTATTTACATCACAGATTTGTTTGAAAACAAACGAAAGGCAGCAATGGAGGGTGGATTAACATTTTGGGTTGGGAATGAAAATCATGCCATGAATGCATATTTAATGATTAACAAAGGAAGTCATGATCTGTGTTAATTAATAAAGCACTTTATAACCTAAAAAAAAAGAAAGAAATTCTCCCAACTTGCACAAGCTCTCCAAGTTTGGAATAAGTGAGTCAAAGTCACCTTGTAATGGTCACCCCCCACAGCAAAGACAAAATCAAACAATTCCAGCCTGGTTAGGAGAGGACTGGGGTGTGATGGGGTCACAGGTGCCACAAAGGAGAGACTGTCCCAGCTCTGAAAAGTCAGAATGCTTGGGGTGGGGTTGACTTAGATGAGGGTGGGCAATTTGTGACAGGTTCTGAATATTAAGAATATCAATATCCAGGGACTTCCCTGGTGGCACAGTGGTTAGGAATCCGCCTGCCAGTGCAGGGGACACGGGTTCGAGCCCTGCTCTGGGAAGATCCCACATGCCGCGGAGCATCTAAGCCCATGTGCCACAACTACGAGCCTGCACTCTAGAGCTTGCGAGCCACAACTACTGAAGCCCACGCACCTAGAGCCCGAGCTCCGCAACAAGAGAAGCCACCGCAATGAGAAGCCCACGCACCGCAACGAAGAGTAGCCCCTGCTCGCTGCAAATAGAGAAAGCCCACATGCCAACGAATACCCAATGTAGCCAAAAAATAATAAATAAATAAATAAGTTTATTTAAAAAATAAAAAAAAAAGAATATCCATATCCAGAAAGGGTGCAGGGGTTGGGAGGAAGCACAATGAATCTGGCATAGCCGACGCATCGCAAATTGAATTTGTAAGCTGAGGCTTGCAAATTGAACAAAAAGTGTTATATAAAAGCTACATTTTCACAAATTAAAACAACAACAGCAATAACAACCTGAATTTTCTTCTGTCTGGCATGAATATATTTTAAAAGAAGACTGTTCCCTAATTTTAGGAAACTTCCCAGGCTGGCTCTCTAATTATGCGAACAAACCCTCTGTTATTCAAAGTTATACAAGACCCTCTTCTGAAAAAGGACTTTGGTCCAAAGGAGATAAAAGTGCTCTTGGGTGATCATGTAAGCTTTTCTAAGTGGATTCTGGAAACAGAGTCTTAAGTAAGGAGAGGACGAGACTGAGGAAGGGCTTGTATGGCACGTGTTTGTCTGGACTTGTTTGAATCCCTATTGGAGTCCTATATTAAAAGGACTCTGGTTATAAACTACAGAATATCTCTGGGTTTAGGTAATGCCAAAAGACCATACATTGTACAAGGGTGTCTCACACAGCCTGTTATGGGTTGAATTGTGTCCTCCAAAAAGATGCATTGAAGTCCTAACCCCCAGTACCTGTGACTGTGACCTTATTCAGAAATAAGATGGTTGCAGATGTAATTAGTTGAAATGAGGTCATATTAGAGCAAGGCGGGTCTTTAATTCAGTATGATGAGTGTCCTTATAAGGAGAGAAGAGACACACACAGGGGAGAAAACCATGTGATCACGGAAGCCGATTAAAGGGTGGCAACTGCAAGCCAGGGAAGGTCAAGGATTGAGGCAAACCATGAGAAGTTAGGCAGATGCAAGGAAGAGTCATCCCCTAGAGGTTTCAGAGGGAGCATAACGTTGCTGGCGCCTTCATTTCAGACTTCTAGCCTCCAGAACTGTGAGACAATGCATTTCTGTTGCTTTTGCAGCACTCTGTTAAGGCAGCCATACCTAGGAAACCAACAGGTGACTCTAGGGCAGGGAAGTGGCTGAAGCCCTGAGATAGACTGGAAAGGGGAACTGGAACCCTGAGAGACTCTTTCCTTTCCACCATCCACCTCAGTCCTCTTTCTCACTGCAGACTATAATTCTCTGTTCTTTAGCCAACACTTCCCGTGATCATTTCTTGCTTCTTCCTTTGTTCAGGTATACAGGTGTGGGGCAGAAACCAGTTGGGGTAGCCCCTCCCTTCTTCGCTACTAAGGGCTGAGTTATGACTGGTTTAAGCTTATTAGGGCATGCTCACTCTTTTGTCTGTGATTGGTTTAGGGATAGACATGTGACTCAGTTTTGGCCAATGACATTTGAGGATCTGGAAACCTTCTGGGGCTTCTGTGAAAGATTTTCTTCCCTGGTAAAAAAAAAAAAAGAAAGAAAGAAAGAAAGCTGTCTAGGGAGGAACCCTGTCTGTTGCCTTCCTGCTGTGGATGGTTCCTTGTTGAGGACGTGATGTTTGGAGCAGTGGCAGCAGTCACATGACTATGAAGGGAAAGTCAGGAGTAAGGAGTTACTTAACTGCCGGAGCAGCGTGAACCTACAATGACTCTCTGGGGGAAGGCAGAGAGCTGGGTGATTAGTGGATCCAATACTGGCTTAATGTTGTGCACTAAGGTGCTCTCCACATCCTGCTTCTCATCTGGAATGAAAACATATACTTCTCTTAGAGTTAACCTACTTGTAGGTTTGGGGGAAAAGGACAAGAATCTGAACAGAATCTGAAGAAAATGTATGACTCATTGGATAGAAAGGAAGATAAATGCCTCTAGTTGTACTCCCAGAATTGTTAGGATTTGAAATGTCAGAATGAGTCATAACTGGTCATGTTTTGTAAGTGAAAAAAGCAATCCCATTGTGTATTTTTCACGTGGTGCATGATTACTTCATGGAGGTGGATGGGAACAGTCTATTGCCCTTTAGTAGAATGGTTTCAGAATGAGAAAAGAAAACCATTAAGTAAATCAGGATAAGCAGCGCACGACGCTCCTAATTCCACCACTTTTCCATAGATCGCTTTGCACTACCTGAGAATAAGGGGCAGACACGTCTCCCTGCTGTACTCAGAGGCATAGCCACTACCGCCTAAGATTAGCCAATCAGAAGTTAACACATAAACTCTCCAGTTTCATATCTTGACCGTGGTGAACTGTGGCTAGGAATGGAGTAATTCTGTCCCAGAAGATCATAAGGAACAGAATGCTTATATAAACTAAACTGCCTTAGACCTCTGTAAGAAATTATATGGACAGCAGTTGCAAAAAACTGAAAAATATTGTTCCCTTCTGTCAGCAAAACTGTTGAGCTCTACTCTGCTGAAGTCCTCATCGGGTTCTATGGAAGCAGCAGATGGAGAGGACTGAACGGGAAGTGAAGTCCTTTGCGTTATACTCCCCTGACCACTCACATTAACCCTGAGACCTTTACCAGTTCACTGACCACCAATCACAGCCAGTCCTGAGATGGAGGCAGGTCTGTACTTCTCAACATAAGGGACTGGAATTAACGCCCTCTTGCCTTTGCTGTCCTCATTCCACCACTGCTCTTCAGGCTTTTCTTGGATTTTCAGGATGTCTCTTTTCTTAAAGTCAAAGAGAGGTTGGGTAACACATCCTCTGGCTCTTCCTGCCTGAGAATCACTCCACTTCCCTGCCTGGCCTTGGGAACTGGTTTTATCGATGTTGTAGTGTCTAAATAGTACATTTTGTAGAATTCCAGTAAAGTAGGCAATGAATCAAACTTCTGATCTTCTGTTTGGAATCTGAGGTGACTCAGCTCAGTTACTCGGCTCCTCCACGTGGAAGTCGCCTGCCTTGGCCATCTCTGCACCCACGTGCTGGGACTCAGTAGCCATGTGCATCCCCACCAGCCCCAGCATCGACACCACAGTGGACCAGCTGGTGTCTCAGCCTCACTGCTGTGCCTGAAATGGCAGTAGCAGCTGTGAGCACTCGCCACTGGAAGTCTCTCTAGTCATTTGATCATTTTTTTTCATAATTTTTTTCATATTCATATTTTCAAACTCTCTTCTACGTATTTAAACATATTAGATATATTCATTTTGTATTTTTTCAACATTCCAACATCTAAACATAAAGTTCTATTCTGCTATTTGCTATTTCCACTGACTCTCATTCCTGATGCCCTATTTTCTTTTGTGTTTTGTTTTTTACACTATAAGCTCTTAGTTTTTGAGACTTTGTCTCTCAAGATTCTTTCGGGTCTGGTCTGGTGGTATATTCCTCCAGAGAGGATTTGTGTTTGCTTCTGCCAGGTGCCTAAAGTCCTTCCAAGCTGAGACTACTTTAAATAAATCACTCAGTTGGATGTTTCTTGAAACTCAAATGCCGTGTGTATTTGTGCCCTGATCCTGCTTGAGGACAGGCTTGTGGTTATGAATTTTTATGAGAGTCTTCTTTCATTCTCTGGAAGACCAGCTTTCTTCTTTGTCAACTGGAAAAAAAAAAAAAAAAAAAAAAAGCACAACCTGGGGAATTCCCTGGTGGTCCAGTGGTTAGGGCTCCGCACTTTCACTGCTGAGGGTGCTGGTTCAATCCCTGGTTGGGGAACTAAGGTCCCACCAGTGGGGTGGTGTGGCCCCAAAAAAAAAAAAAATCACAACCTAAAAGTTGAGAATTATGTTTTATTTGGCAGGCTTTCTGAGGACTTCAAGCCTGGGAGACAGCCTCTCAGATAGCTCTGAGGGGCTACTCTGAAGCGGTAAGGGAGGAGCCAGGATATACAGAAGTTTCATAACAAAACCCAGGTAGTCAGAATATCAGAAGATTACTGTTAATGAAAGAAAACCAGACATCTCAAGTTAATGAATTTAGCACTTTTCTATGTATGAGAAGATGGAAGAGTCTGGGCTCATTGAAATCATTCCTTTGATATGTACCTCAGCTGTCTGGGGCCAGTATCCTGTGTTTTCCCATCCTGAGACTCCTCAGGGTGCACCGTTGTGGGGGGGGGGGGCTGCAATGGCCGATGGCTTGATGGCAGGCATCCTGTTTCCATCCTGAGTGCCCTCAGGGCTCACTGCTGGGGGCAACTGTAAAGTGATGGCTTGAGGGCTGCAACATCCTTTGTTTACTGATATGGCAGGCGATATTTTTCACTCACATCTTTTTGTGGTCCTTCCTGAGGCTGCTATTATGATCTGACTCCCCAGCTCATGTGGGCCCAAGTCTTCGACACTTGCCACTCACACGGGTGTTCAGTTTGAAACTCCACATTACATTCAGCTTTAGGGTTGTTATCTGCTTAACCATTGCTTACATCTCTGGATTTATTATGCTCAGCTGTAAGAATCTCTCTTATTTTCTTTCTAGCTAAGACACTAATTTAAAAGGAATTAAAAGATTTTTTTATCTAGCACTTTTAGGTATTGTGTAGTAGGAGTTTAGCTGCCCTATTGCTAAAAAAAGAACTTAAAGCTACTGTTTTACATTTATACATCTTGTATCCAGCCACCTTGCCAAATTTTCTTATTAATTCTGAAAATTTTTTATGCAAGAGCCTGTTGTGTCTTCTAGGTACTCAGTCTTATCAGTATTTACTTTCTTTTTTGTGCCTGCTAAAACCTTTGTAAAACCTTTGTTGGGTAATAATGGTGATAATGCTTTTTAATGAAATAGATTTAATGATTTCCTCTTTAGAATAACTGCTTAGTTTTGGAGAAATGGCCTTTATTAAATTTAAGAAGTTTCCTTATATTTCTATTTTACTGAGAGTTTAAAAAGAAAAGAAGATGGCTGCTGAAGCACATCCAATGTCTTCTTAGAATTTATTGGTGTGATGCTACATCCAATTTGTAACCATGCTGTGCCTATTCATGCTTCACTCATTCACCCCTCTAGCAGGCTGAAGCTGAGGATACAAAGAGAAAGAGAGAGAGAGAGAGAGAGAGAGAGAGAGAGAGAGAGAGAGCTCTGAAGATACGATTTTCAGGCTGGATTCAAATGATAATGGCCCTTGTGCTTCTGGCTAAGGAGTCTTGAGTTTGTCCTGAGGGCAGTAGGAGCCTTTGTGGGTAGGTCAGATTTGAATTTTGAAAAAAATCACTGCTGCAGTGAAGAGAATGAATTGCTGGTGGCTGGAAGACCAGTTAGGATGTGGGTTCCATCATTGAGACTGGGGGAGGCGAGACATGCTGTATCGATGCCCACTTCATGACAGCCATTATGTCAGATCCTTTACACGGAGTATAGGTGTTTCTTCCTGCTCCTTGTGTATATGTGTGGTGGAGGGAGGAGTTTGTGGTAATCATCAGAGGGAACAAATCACATTAATAATAACAAACAAAAAATCCCCATTAGAGTCCCAGGAATAGTAATAGGAATTACTCCTCCAGAGGAATAGCCCCTCCAGAGTAATCTTTGGCTTTCCAACCTGCCCAAGTCCCTTCAGGCACCAACAGGGAGTTCATAGATGGTTTAGCCAACACTCTTGGTTTCCTATGCAACAGTGATTCTTTTTTCTCCTTCCTAACTGACCCTAAATGGTGTTTAGGAATCCACCCTACTCCATACAGTCATGTGCTTCAGGTGAATCCAGCTCCAGGATGAGAATAAGTCAGTTGTGGTGGTCCCATCCCCCTTGCCAATGGCTGGTTGAATCATGGGCATGGGATACAAATCTGGCCACAGATGAGGAGCTATCTGCTGGGGGCTGTAGGGAAAGATTTCTTTACTGCTAAGGGGGACACACTGGAAAAGTTGTGCTCATTTTTCTCCGCAACATGGTTATGGCTGGATGCCATATCTCAAACTGGTGAAACCATGGTGCAACCGTAAGAGGAAAAAACGAAAACCCTGAGGGTGACAGACTGAAAACATAGGAAGAACCTGATTCCTCGATGATGATTAGCTAGGCTTGGGTATTCCTACCTCTAGTTTTATTGATACATGAGATAATATACTTTGTTATTATTCAAGCCAAGTTGAGTCGAACTCTTGTTACTTGTGGCCAGAAACATAACTAATAGAGATGGTTTGTGCTGCCAGTGAGCACACTGCATATGCTCTCCAGAAGGGCTCATGACGCGCAGCCAGCAATGATCTTCCCTTCCCTCTGGCGCTGGTATTGTTACCAAGCCCAAGCTCACTCTGCTCGCCGCATGACAGGCCAATGAATCAGAGATGAGGTGTTGAGGCAAGGAAGATGACTTTATTCGGAAAGCCTGCAGACCGAGAAGACGGCAGACTAGTGCCTCTGAAAGACCATCTTACCGGGGTCTGCATGCCAGTTTCTTTTATAGAATCAGAGAGGGAGAGGTGGTGAAGAAGTAAAGTAAAAGGGCCATCAGTCTTGCAAAACATCTCCTAGAATGACCAGCCTCGGTGAGGGTATGTGTTAGTTTCTTTTTTCTTGCAGCCATTCACAGGTGGGCAGGGTTCCCTGAGGCAGGCGGTTATGTATGATTATAATAACAAAAGCAACGAAAAGCAAAGGTTAAAGTCAAAGAAAGAGATCCAACGTGGAATCCGATTTAGCTCTTCTCCGTTACAGTACTACCAGGAACTGCTATCCATTGAGCTTTCTTGGCACTGCCACTTCTCATCAGCATCTCCAATACCAAATGGCATTATGGGAAGTTGGACCCCTAACTGGAGACAAAGCCTAAGGTGAAAGTGAGAGAGACCATCAGAGACTGGAGGGGTAACAGGTAGAGTGTCAAGGAGGTGTACGTATTGTGGAGGGTAGGGATGGTCAGCGGAGCCACAGGCTGCTCAAGGGTCCAGCAAGTCAGTGCCAAAATGGTTAATTAGCTTTGGGAGGGACTAGGAAGACAGCTTCCTTAATAAAACCAAGTTCGAAACTCCATGGATTAGCCCAGGTAGGAGAAGCACTAAAACTGGGCAGCAATTCTCTGGTCCAAGTTTCCCCTTCTCCTTGGGGCTCCTTTAGCTCTGCCTCCATCCTGAAAGCCCAGGTGTACATGGTTCCTCTCATTGTTGTGGCCTAAGGCTGCACACAACACTCTCCTTTGGTTCACCAGCGCAGGTGAACTGGCATGGAACTTTCCTAAAGACTTAAGCAAACCCTCAGGGATCAAAAGCTCTCCTACAGGGCTTCCCTGGTGGCGCAGTGGTTAAGAATCCGCCTGCCAATGCAGGGGACACGGGTTCGAGCCCTGGTCTGTGAAGATCCCACATGCCACGGAGCAACTAAACCCGAGCGCCACAACTACTGAGCCTGTGCTCTAGAGCCTGCGAGCCACAACTACTGAAGCCCACGTGCCTAGAGCCCGTGCTCCGCAACAAGAGAAGCCCCCGCAATGAGAAGCCCGCGCACCGCAACAAAGAGTAACCCCCGCTCGCCGCAACTAGAGAAAGCCCGCGCGCAGCAACAAAGACCCAATGCAGCCAAAGATAAATTAATAAATAAAATAAATTTTTAAAAAAGACGCTCCTCCAAGGCAGCTGGTCAACCAGCTGCCCTCACCTTTCTTTAGGCCTACTCAGATGTGACTTCCCTCCAGGCCAGACCCTGCCACCACAGTCTTCAAACTACACAGTAGGCATCAGACTCACAAACTTGCTTTAAACCAGGATCAGTCCCACTGTGAGAGACTCCTGGTTGTGAATCAAGAAAGAGATATGATCAGAGTTTGAGACAAAGGTGGGTAAAGCTGGGTAAAGCTATTTGTCTGAATGAGATAGAGGAAAGGAACCCTTAGGAAGAAAGGCTACCTAGCATGTAGCCTTGAAGCATGATTTAAAATGCTTTGAAAGTAGGGGAGAAGGCTTTGCAGAGGAAATGACATTGAAGTGCAAGCAGGGGCAAAGGAGATTCAAGGCAGACAAGCAGAACTCCGTTCAAAAGCAAGGGAACTGAAAGGGGAAAGACCCATCCTGTGCACAGACAAGAAGAGGTCTGTGGTAACAGGAGCCAGTCACAGCGTCTTTAGCTCACAAACCCTCGAAGGAGCAAAGATCATACAACGGAGAAAGGACAGGACAATAAATGGCATTAGGAAAACTGGATAGCCACATGCAAAAGAATGAAACTAGACTACTATCTTACACCATGCACAAAAATTAACTCAAAATGGATTAAAGACTTGAATGTAAAACATGAAACCATAAAATTCCTAGAAGAACACATAGGCAGTAACCTATTGACATCGGTCTTAGCAATGTTTTTGGGGATCTGACTCCAAAGGCAAGGGAAACAAAAGCAAAAATAAACAAATGGGACTACATCAAACTAAAAAGTTCCTGCACAGCAAAGGAAACCATCAGCAAAACGAAAAGGCAACCTACTGAATGGGAAGAAGTATTTGCAAATCATAAATCCAATAAAGGGTTAATACCGCAAATATATAAATAACTCATACACTCAACAACAAAAAAACAAACAACCCAATTAAAAAATGGGCAGAGGATCTGAACAGACATGCAGATGGCCAACAGTCACATGAAAAGATGTTCAACATCACTAATTATTAGGGAAGTGCAAATCAAAACCGCAATGAGATATCACCTCACACTGTTAGAATGGCTGTTATCAAAAAGACAAGAAATAATAAGTGTTGGCGAGGATATGGAGAAAAGGGAACCCTCATACATTATTGGTGGGACTGTAAATTGGTGCAACCACTATAGAAAATAGTATGGAGATTCCTCAAAAAATTAAGTATAGAACTACCATATGATCCAGCTATTCCACTTCTGGTATTTATCTGAAGAACATGAAAACACTAATTCAAAAAGATATATGCACCCCTATGTTCACTGTAGCGTTATTTACAATAGCCAAGATATAGAAACAACCTATGTCCATCGATGGATGAATGCATAAAGAACATGTGGTATACACACAATAGAATATTACTCAGCCATAAAAAAAGAATGAAATCTTGCCATTTGGGACAACATGGAAGTGAAATAAGTCAGACTGAGAAAGACAAATACCATATGATATCATATGTGTAATCTAAAAAAGCAAAGCATGACAAAGTGCTTAAGAATCCGCCTGCCAATGCAGGGGACACGGGTTCCATCCCTGGTTGGGGAAGATCCCACATGCCGCAGAGCAACTAAACCCGTGCGCCACAACTACTGAGGCTGCACTCTAGAGCCCGCAAGCCACAACTACTGAACCCACGTGCCACAACTACTGAAGCCCACATGCCTAGAGCCCATGCTCCGCAACAACAGAAGCCACTGCAATGAGAAGCCTCTGCACCGTAATGAAGAGTAGCCCCTGCTCTCCACAAATAGAGAATGCCCACGTGCAGCAACAAAGACCCAATGCAGCCATAAGTAAAAATAAAAATAAAGCAAAGCAAATGAATAAACAAAATGAAAAAACAGAAACAAATTCATAGATACAGAGAACAAGATTAGCAGTTACCAGAGGGAAAGGGGGTTAGGGGGTGGGTGCAGGGGGCCAACTGTATGGTGCTGGATGGTAATTGGACTTGTGGTGGGGATCACTTTGTAGTGTATACAGATGTTGAATCATAATGCTGTACATCGGAAACATTCATATATATATATAGTATACCTGTAAACCTGAAACACACACACACACATATATATGTGTACAGGTGTACAGGTATATATATATATAGTACCACAGAGGGGAAAAGACAGATGTCATCACTGGCCCCTTCTGGTGTGACTCCCCCTCTCAGATCAAGACATGGGAGCACAGGGAACTAGAGTAGAGATTGGACGGGAGTAGAGATGAAAGGGTGACTGCCTGTGGCCAGAAAATGGGAGGAAATGAAATGGATGGGAACCTGCATTTGTAGAGTGCCTACCATGTGCCTGCCTGGGGTTGTGCTGGTCCTTTCCAAGCTTTATTTCTTTGAAGTTTCACCAACAATGCTTTGAAGTATTACCACCTTTTAATAGATACCTAGAAAATGTTGGATTTGGGAATCAAGAACCATGTTTTCAACAATTCGCCGTGTCCAGGTTGTTTTTGCAGGATGCACACACCCTGCTGCCTCAATTCGAATTCCATTCCCATCCTGATGACCAGTTTTTAGTGGACTGTCTCACATATGAAACCCTTCCTTTGTTTGAGGAATTCCTGTGATGATGATGATGATTCCACTCTACTGAGGTGTGATGGACATGTCCCACCTGATTATTTCGGATGGGGAGCAGAACCCATGTACCTGTCAACACTGAGAACGCCAGGTACTCGCTCTCCTGGTGTCCCTTCCACCTACGATGAGAGCACATGACCAAGGCCCAGGTGGTCAGAAGCACGGCCCTGGACTCGAGTTTGCAGCTAGAGGTGAATGAGGCAGAGAATGTTTCTGAGCAGCAGCCGCAGTGTCTAGGTCCAGTGGCCGCAAAAGACCGGCAGCGACATCTAGTGTCCGATGGCGACAGCAGTGGCCTTGGCCCCTCATTTAGACTTGTGGCCGTCTGTGTTCCTGCCAAACCTAGTTCTGGAGTCTTCTTGGTAATTCTGAGTGTTACCCACTATCCTGTAATCGATCGTTTCTCTCCTTAGGTAAGTCAGAGTTGGTGCCTGTGGCTTACAACTAAGGACTTTGACACACATGTTGGGCAAAGTCCCAGAAGCAGGAAATGCTGGAATAAGACATATTTGGATATTTAAACACACAGACCAGGCTCAAAGACTTTAGCTAGGTGCTTCCTCCACCATCCTGATCTCCTGTCCTGGAGGCTGGGCTGTCCAGAGAGATCCAAAAGCCAGAGGCTCCAGATCTTCAGCAGGTAGTAGGGCTGGGGAGGTGGGGGGCGGGAGGGTGACAGAGGGAAGGGATTGGGGACTGGATTGAAGAAGCACCAGAGACAAACTTGGTAGAGGGGCTAAGAGAGGAGTAATGTGGGGTTGGGACTCCCGTCCCATCCTAGGTCTTGGCCCCAACCTAGCTCCAGCCTCAGCTCTGTCTCATCTGTGCCAACTTCAAGCCCACCACCAGCCTCCCCTGGCCTCAGACTCAGCAACCACTTACCCAGTCCCAGCCCCAGCACAAGGTTCAGGGGACCTGGTCCAGTTCCCCATTCAGGTGTGCTCATCCAAGCAAATTTGTTCCCTGCACATCATAAGCCCCACTGTCCTGAGTGGGCGCCTTCATCTTCCTGTTTCATGACCCACCCCCATTACAGAGTATCTCAGCAGATGTGCTCCCCTGGCCTGAACCACAAGCCCTGACCTTTGTGTCCTGGGCCCCTTCCTGGGTCATGGTCTTCTTCCACTTTGAGGTCTATGCTGACTTCCCATGGCTTGGTCTTGGGTGAGCTGGGATAGGAGGATTCTGGGAGGAGAGGGGTGAGAGGCAGCTGTATTAGGCACTTAGAAGCCCAAGATCAGCTGGGCCAAACACGGGAAAGCCTCATATTTTTGTGTACCTCAAATAGAGCCATATTTCCTATGGGTGATGCCCTCCATCCTTGTCCGCCCCTTCCCTCCCATCCATCTTCTGCAGAGGGAGCCGCCAGTGGGTGTCCTCAGGCAATGGCTGGGCTCAGCTCAGGGCTACCCAGAGGTTGCAGACCCCAGAGGACCTAAGAACATCTCACAGGGGCTCCCAGGAGAAAGCCCCAGAGCAGTTTTAGAGTTCACAGACACAGACACACTCCCTGATCTCGTGGTCCCCAAAGCAAATTATGGACAGACCTTGCCCCTCTTGTCTGATCTCCCTAGACCCGACCTGGATCACCATCTGCTTCTGGAGCTTTCTCTGCATGGGCAGACATTGCCAGTTTGGTCCATCAGCAACCACTTGTGATCTCGCCACATCTGATGGAGCGCGAGGCCCCGAGTCCACACATTCAATGAGTCCCGTGTTCAGTGTTTCTCTCATGCAGTGAGTTGTATTCACCTTTGGCTGTCAAAGATCCAGAGATCAGTAATGCAAGGTCCCATCTCCTGGGCCTCAGGGTGTAGGGGCAATGTAGGGGTGAGGGGTGGAGGGCAAAATGGATGATGTCACTGCAGGCTGAGAAGTAGTCAGATGGGGTGAGTAGGCAGAGGGGGAGGCACCTAACGCAGATCAGTGGTTGGGATGACTTCCCAGAGGTGGCTTCTGCCCAGAGGAGGACTTGGGAAGAAAAACTTAAATAATTTATCTAGTCATTTAAAGCATAATTTTCCAATGAAAATATGCATCAGTGATTATGAAGCAGGATGCAAAATTTTCAATGTAAAACAAGATAGTTCAAAGAAATGTCCCCCACACAAAAGGTCTACACCCCAGACTCTCCTGACCCTTCTGACTCTGGTATGAGTCCTCTCCCCTCTGTGATCAGCTTCCAGTATTAGTGAATATTAGTGACTGCTGCATCAGGGGAAATTTTGAGAAGAATCAGTCTCCAGGAAAACATCTAAATTCCTTGGCCTGGCCTTTCATGATGGGACCCTCTGCCCCAGCAGCTTCATCCTACATTATTCTCCTACACACTCCCTGTTCTCCACACAGCGGCTATTTACAGCTCCCCAAACAGTAAACAATGTGCCAAGCTGGTTCATGCCTTTGTGATTTTCCACAGGCAGTTCCCTTTGCCTGGAATGCCCCTGCCCACACAGCCATCTGGCAAACTCCTACTCATCCTTCAAGACCCAGCTCAAAGAGCTCCTCTTCTGTGAAGCCTTCCCAGCAGGCCCAAGCAGAATGAGTCAGTTCCTCCCATGCACCACTCTATGGTGTCTGCGTCCCTTTCGTTGTGTTGAGATGTCTTTATTTCACTTTTTCTCTAATTTGATTGTGGGGGCTTGGAGGGGAGAGACTGTAGCATTCATAGTTGTATCCCTAGCCCTAAGCAGAGCATCTGGCATGGTAGGTGTCTATAAATATTTTGTATGAGGAAGCGAATGAACAAAACTTATTTTGACTCTTTTCCTTCTCATTTGTTTTTAGAGTTGAGACAGGGAGACCAGCATTTTCTCATAAACTTTGGAAAATGCTAAGAAAACCACTCACCACTAAGAGAAAAAATCCATTTAATCTCTCTTTGTAGCCATTCACGTCTTACTTATAAAGCTGTGTAGTTCTACTGAGAACTCACCAGACCAATGTGGTTCTTTAACCTTGAGGCATCAGTAGGTGTAGCCAGTGGGGAAGGGGCAGGGGTGCAAGAGGGGCTGACATGTATCATGTTCCAGGCACTGTTCTAAGTCCCTTATTCATACATGTATACACAATGTCTCATTTTATTCCCATAACAATCCTATCAGGTAGCTACTATTATTATCCCCATTTTAGAGATGAAGAAATCGAGGCACAGAGAGGTTGAATAACTTGCTTACAGTAATACAGCTAATAAGTGGCAAAGATGGGCTTCAAACCCAGGAAGTCTAGCTTGGGAATTCATTCTCCCAACCTCACCGCTATATTTGCTTGTTGACTGAGAAAAATGCACAACCTAAAAGTTGAGAGTTATGTTTTATTCAGCAGATGAAACTGAGGACTTAAGCCCGGGACACAGTATGGCAGATAACTCAGAGATTGCTCCGAAGAGGCAAGGGGCGGAGCCAGGATATCCAGGAGTTTTTGCAACAAAGACCAGGTAGTCAGAACATCAAAAGATTACTGTTAATTAAAGAAAACCAGATATCTTAAGGAGTTTAGCACTTTTCCATGTATGGGAAGATGCAAGAGTCTGGGCTCACTGAAATCATTCCTTTGATACGCACCTCAGCCATCTGAGGCCAGTATCCTGGGCTTTCTCATCCTGAGTCTCCTCAGGGTGTACTGTTGGGGGTGGAGGGCTGCTGTGTCTGATGGTTTGATAAGGTGCATCCTGTTTCCATTGTGAGTTCCCTCAGGGCTCACTGTTGGGGTGGCTGTAATGTGATGGCTTGATGGCTGCAATATCCTTTGTTTACTCTATGGCAGGCAATATTTTTCATTCACAGCTCCATAAGCAACACATGTGTGTAGTGATAGTAAGTTTGGCTAAGAATACAGGGAACATGAGGTAGAAGATGAATGTGCCCTTTCGCAACCAATCACCCTAGCCCCAGGCTCTGGGATGTCCTCTTGGTTCATAAGTATCCTGTAAACGTGCTCAGTGTCACTCCCAGACCCCGAGGACCCAGTCTCCTCTTTGACTGCCCTGCATTTCTACTTCACCATGGAGAGGGAGTGATTTGTTTCACTTGGCCTCATTCAGCTTGGAGCAGAATCCTCACCGGCCGTGTCGGGAAGTGGGCTCCCTGCCTTCCCCTTGGCTGAGGATATGCTGCCTCTGTCTCCCAGGTGCCTTTCACAACAGCACACCCAGCTAGGGAAACCGGTGAGACCACTTTCCTAAGGTGTGTGTGGCAGGGCTCCTGTACCCCATCCAGGCCATTTCAAGCAGAGGGCATGACATATTCAAAAATTTAGGAGTGAGAAAAAGCTAGGAATGTCCATAGAGGCGGCTGATGGAAGGGTGTAGGAGAGAGGGGAGGGAGATGGGATGGAAAGATAGTCTACCTTGATTGTGAGAGGCCTTATGCCCAAAGTAGAGAATTTTGTTGTTGTTTTTCTCCTCCTATAGGCAGTGGAGAGCCCTCGAAGATCATGTTGTTAGGTTTATAATTTCACTGATTAAGAAGCTGTTTTTTTCTTTATTTGCGGAAGCGTTCTCAACCATTAGGAAACACTGCCACCATGTGGCTTTTGGATGTTGCATACGCCAAACTGTAAACTGCCGATTTCTCTGATACTGTTGAAAAATTAAACCAAACCTTGATCAAACAGCTGAAGTAAATTAATGGTAAACTTAATCCTAATGTAAAGAGGAAAGCTTTTTCAAGAAATCAATACCTGGGTTCAATTATCGGATTTCTTAACTTTGTTTTTAAAATTCTAATCTAAATCTTCAGCGATTCTGACCTCAAGAATCCTTTCTATTCCCAGTAACCCCTATCTCAGAATCATAAACTCTCTGGCTCTGCAAAGGCTCTACCATTTCCAGGTCAGTTTGGCATCAAACTGTCTCCAGGCCATTTCCCTCCATGGTGGGAGATTCTATTTCAGTCCTAGGTCTGTTCTTCTTGTATGGTTCCGCAGTTGGACAGACCGAAATTCAAATATTTCCACCATTTTTTTTTTTTAATCTGAATGATTTGGGCAAGTCACCTAACCTCCCTAAATTTCAGTTACTTCGTCTGTAAAATGGGGAGAACACCTTTTTCACAGGGTGATTGTGAAGATGAAAGATGACATGTGTACATGTCCCTGGCCCATCATAAGGAAGTCCTCTTCCTTCCCCTCCGTCCTTGAGGGCATATTATTGTTGAGCACGCAGCATACACTCCGTGGAGGGGATTTAACATCCGAGGTTTTACCAGGTTCTCCAGCAACGTTCCCTGGGAACGAAACTACTCATCCCCTCAGGCTTTGGGAGGACCACCCCTATTTCCGTGCGTTGCCTACCGACGTTGGGCAGGCTGGAGATTGCAATCCACGCGTCTCCTGGGTGCGCAGCCGGCGGCAGGTGCGTGGGCGTGGCGGCATTCATTACTCGCCCCTCCCTTCCCCGGGGTTGGGGGTGTAAGTGGATAATTCAATCCCCGTGGGACGCGGCGTCTGGCCTCACCCGCGGCTCGGCGGATTGGCTGTCTTAGCTCGCCCCCGCCCTCCGTACCCCCCGCGTCCCAGGTGGCTCAGCACCCCTGTGGCGCTCTCTGTTTACCTTGAGAGCCCGTCCAAGTTGGGCTGCATCTCTACATTTGCTCCCTCTGGGGCCCCGCCCGCCCCGGAAGCAGGGAGAAAAGCGGGCCGAGCCCTTCCTCTCCCCGCACTGCCCGGAGAGGTCGGGTAAGGGAAGCAGGTGTGTGGGAAGGGGAGTCTCAGGCCTGGGGGATCCGGCTGTCATCCCGTCCCGGGATCGCGCGAACCCGGGAGTTCTGTCCCTAGGCTCCTCCGCCTCCGTCCTGTCGTGCTCAGGGTGACGTGCCCACCCTGGGCAAAGAGTCAGAAGCTGGATCTCAGGGATGCCCAGGTCTCTAAAGGAGGCACAGACCTGAAGACTTCTCTCACAGGTGTTCCCCCTCCTCCAGGCGGTGATGACCCCCAAGCCAGCCGGACCCCCGGACGGGGGCTGGGGCTGGGTGGTGGCGGCCGCAGCCTTCGCGGTGAATGGGCTCTCCTACGGACTGTTACGCTCCCTGGGCCTCGCCCTCCCTGACCTCGCGGAGCATTTTGACCGAAGCGCTCAGGACACTGCGTGGGTCAGCGCCCTGGCCCTGGCCGTGCAGCAGGCAGCCAGTGAGGGGGGCCCCCGAGGTGGGAGGCGGGAACCGGGGTGGAGGGGCCATGAGTGCAGTGGTGGGGGACACACCTGGTTGATTACCAGACAACCTAAGAAAGGTCGACCAGTGTACCTAAGTTCTAGAATATAGTGGGTCTTGAGGTCAAGGCGGAGGGGCTGTTAGGCAGGGGGAGAAGTTTAGGCCAGGCAAACAGCCAATGAGAAGTGTTGGAGCGAGTTTGGGGGTCCAGGAGCGTGTCTTCCGTTGACTCCGCCTCCTTCCAGGCCCAGTGGGCAGCGCCCTGAGCACCCGCTGGGGGGCGCGCCCCGTGGTGATGGTTGGGGGCGTCCTCACCTCGCTCGGCTTCGTCTTCTCGGCTTTCGCCCGCAGTCTGCTGCACCTCTACCTTGGCCTGGGCGTCCTTGCTGGTGAGGAGAGAGGGATTCCCGGGTTCTTCAGGGGTGATGGTGGAGATAGGAGCGTGTCGGGAGCTGGAGGCCGAGGGCGCGAGGGCCTCCTGCGAGCAGCCGAGCTGGGATGGTGGGGGCAGGCATCCCCGGCTCCTGTCCTCACCCGGTCCTATCCATTCGCAGGCTCCGGCTGGGCCCTGGTATTCGCCCCTGCCCTCGGGACCCTGTCCCGTTACTTCTCCCGCCGTCGAGTCTTGGCCGTGGGGCTGGCACTCACGGGCAACGGGGCCTCCTCGCTGCTTCTGGCGCCCGCCTTGCAGCTGCTCCTCGATAATTTCGGCTGGCGGGGCGCCCTGCTCCTCCTTGGCGCCATTACCCTCCACCTCACCCCCTGTGGCGCCCTGCTGCGACCCCTGGCGCTACCTGGAGACCCCCTGGGCCCACCCCGAAGCCCCCTAGCTGCCCTCGGCCTAGGTCTCTTCACACGCCGGGCCTTCTTAGTTTTTGCTCTAGGCACGGCCTTGGTGGGGGGCGGGTACTTCGTCCCCTACGTGCACCTGGCCCCTCACGCTTTAGATCGGGGCCTGGGTGGGTATGGGGCGGTGCTGGTGGTGGCGGTGGCTGCCGTGGGGGACGCGGGCGCCCGGCTGCTCTGCGGGTGGCTGGCGGACCAGGGTTGGGTGCCCCTCCCGCGGTTGCTGGCGCTGTTCGGGACCCTGACAGGGCTAGGGCTGCTGGCGGTGGGTCTGGTGCCGGTGGTGGGGAACGAGGAGAGCTGGGGGGGCCCCCTGCTGGCCGCGGCTGGGGCCTACGGGCTGAGCGCCGGAAGTTACGCCCCGTTGGTTTTCGGCGTGCTCCCGGGGCTGGTGGGCATCGGAGGTGTGGTACAGGCCACCGGGCTGGTGATGATGCTGATGAGCCTCGGGGGGCTTCTGGGCCCTCCCCTGTCAGGTAAGGGCCTGAGCCAGCAGATCCGCTCGCAACCCTCCTCTGCACCTGGGCTCGGAGGCCTCTGAGTTCCTTTCCCTCTCCTCTCAGGCTTCCTAAGGGATGAGACGGGAGACTTCACCGCCTCCTTCCTCGTGTGCGGCTCTTTCATCCTCTCTGGCAGCTTCATCTACGTGGGGCTGCCCAGTGCACTGCCCTCCTGCCGTCCAGCCTCACATCCAGGCACCGCACCCCCTGAGAGGGGGGAGCTGCTCCCCGACCCTCAGGTTGCCCTGCTCCCCCCAGGAGGCCCTCACTCCACTCTGGACACCACTTGTTGACCATTTTCTTGTTTGAGCCTCGCCCCCAATAAAGACTTTCTATCTGCTTTTCCTGCAAGCTCCAATTGTTAGGCAATCTAGGATGCTGCAAACATTCTACTTAAAATATCCAAAAAGGCTGGTTGATAGGAACAGGATCCCCCTCAGCCACACGAGGCAGGAAGGGTGTTTGTCCAGTCAGTCCATTTCTCTTTGCCCAAGTTCTTGCCATTATAACAGGAAATCTTTGAGAAACTGTCTGCCTATCAGCTTCAGTTTGTTGGAGGAGGGGGGTGCTCATGGGTGCTAGCTGCCCCATTCTCATTTCCCAGATAAGTCTTTCCTGCATTTCAGTCTCCTTCTACTGGCCTGATGAAAACATAAGAATCCCAGACCCAGACTTCAGCTCTCTTAGCTTTATCTGCCCCTCCCCAGCTAGCACCCCCTGCATGTCCCTCACCATTTTCTTAATTTCTTTTCTAAGTTACAGGGGATAGTGGGAAAGAGGGAGGAACTGTGGTCCAGAGAGCAGAGTCCACGGTTAAATGCTCTGGGTCACCAGAGCTGCTGGATACCTCCCCTCCAGTCCCCAGCATGACCCCATTCAGCCAACCCAGGCATATGGGCCCCAATTCTTTTTGAGGTTCTGATTATTGTCCGGTTTTCTTATTCAGTTTTATCTCAAAGGGGCATCCCTCTTTCCCAAAGATCTGTCTTCAGGGAAGAAATGTAGGAGGCAACACTAGAGATCACATGTAAAACATGATAAGTCTCTTGGCCTTTGAGTTTCCACAGTCGATTCACAGCTCAGTGGAGCAGGCTGAACTCCTGGATCCTTCAGAAAAGGTTGTGAGAGCAAAGAAGAGATAAGACAAAATACAAAGGGTTGGCACACACATCGCAGGAGCCCCAGGCCTGCTCTGGGTGGGGGGAGGCAGATAACGATGCTTAAGGCACTGTGGTTCTGTGGGTGCCAAGATGGGGCAGGAGAAGACCTGGAGCCAACAACCCCTGGGTTTCTGGGTCTGACTGCCCCTTCTTGGAGTTCAATCCTCTCCCAGCCCCTCCCTGGGCAGGGGGACTTTGGTATCCAGTGCCTCTGTTACAGGGTCCTGGGGCTTGGAGGTAGGAGCTGAGAAGCAGAAGAAGTGGGGCAGAGTGATGAGAACTCCACTCCCTGCAAGAAGGAAGGCCCCAGCCACCACAAAAGAAGCTGTGTAGGTGCCTGTCACATCCCGGAGGTAGCCTAGATTCAAGAGAGAAAAAGAATACACATGGGTGATCTGTTTCCTGGGACTCAGACACATTTTGGGGTGGAGGGAAGAAAATAATCCTTAACCCATCATCTTGGAAGAGTTAGAACTCTCAAGGTAGGACTGGATGAGCTTGAGAACTCAGGCTTCCCTAGGGGCCTCAAAAGGCCATTTCAACCACCTTCCTGCTTTCAGAAAGTACCTCTGAACCAGCCAGTGGGGATTTGGGGATCCAGATGGAGTCAGGCACACTTGTGCCTTTCTTTCCAGTAGCTGTGGCCTTCCCTTTCATGCCTTCGGTTAATAGTTAAGAGGAAAATGTTAAGGGTCTGAAGGTTCTGGCATCAGGAGCCTGGAGAACTTTGACCAGATGGCTCAGATCCCTGGCCTGGGGCCCAGTGGGCCAAGGGAAAAGGCAGACGCTGGCATGTTATGTCTGGCCAGGTCTGACCAGGTCCTCTGAAAACCCCAACTGTAGGTACCCTGCCAAGGGTGCCACATAGGTCCTCTTAATCTTTCCACAGCCCCAATTTCTTTGCACTTTGGACCCATTTCAGGGCTGCTGTGATTGACCACGCAGGCTGTGTATGTACCATACCAGAGGGCAGTATTCACATACACTATAATGTCAGTTCCCTCCCTGAATGGTATGACGTGGCAGCCCGCACCCACCTGGAAATCCCAGTCCCCTTACCTGATAGAGGAGCCCCCAGCAGCCCCCCGATGCTTTCTACCATCTGCACCAGTCCCAGGCCACAGTATATCTTTCCAGTTCCCACCAGTTCAGGCAGCACGGAGAAGGCCACTGGGGTCAGGGCCCCTGATGTGAAGCCATAGGCCACAGTCAGAGCCACCAGGGCTGTGGGAGCCTGAGCCACAGGGTACAGGGCCAGTATCACCCCAGTCAGGGTGGTCCAGAGCATCAGGAGTCTTGCCACAGGCCCTGGGACTGCATCCCCTAGCCACCCAGAAGCCACACGCCCCACAGGGTCAGAAATAGCCGCCACTGAGAGGAGGAAGGCAGCAGGCAGTGGGTCCCAATCAAGGTCCCGAAGATGGGCCACCAGGTGCACGTAGGGAATGAAGTAGCCAGTGTTGATCAGGGTGAGGGCAACGGTGTAACGGAGGAAGGGGCCATGATGGAGAAGGTTGGCAAGTTGGGCCCCAGGGCCACCCACGACAGGGTCCTCAGCCAGGGAGAGTGGGCGGAGAAGAGCACCACAGGCCACCAAGTGGAGGGAGAGGGCAGACACCAGCAGCAGGGCCCCCCGCCAGGCGTACTGGCTGAGCAGCCATTGGAAGAGTGGAGCAAAAGCAAAGGAGGAGAGGCCCACGCCCGTCAGTGCCAGCCCGGTGGCCAGGGATCGCCGACGAGAGAAGTAACGGGACAGGCAGGCCAGGGTGGGAGTGAAGGTCAAGGCCCAGCCAGATCCTGTCAAAAAGGAAGAAATGGGGGTTGAGGGACCCTTAAGGAGCTCAGGGCACACAATCATCCCAACACTGCCCAGCAGCAGAATGTAGCACAGGCATAAATTACAATCCTAGCTTGATACTTTCTAGCTGTATGACCTTGTCTATTTCATCTCCTAGCCTCAATCTCATCTGCAAAATGGGGGTAATATACTTCATGGGACTCTGGAATGTTTGCAAACTAACTACCATAGAACTCTGGAGTTAGACCTGGGCTCTACCATTTCTGGCTGTGTGAACTTCACTTGCCAAGTTGCATAAGCTTAAAGCCTCTCCTCATCTGTAAATAGGATAATGATATCTATTTCACAGCTTTCACATCTGACACAATTTTACAGTAATTCTTCCTTTTACACTCCAGTCCCATTAGCCCTGGGCTTGCATCTTTGAATTTCCTGATTTCCCCTAACCTGTTTATCACTTTAGTCACCTCTCTTAAGAATTCCCTTCTGGGGGACTTCGCTGGTGGTGCAGTGGTTAAGAATCTGCCTGCCAATGCAAGGGACACGGGTTCGAGCCCTGGTCTGGGAAGGTGCAAGGGCCACGGAGCAACTGAGCCCGTGCACCACAACTACTGAGCCTGCGCTCTAGAGCCCGTGAGCCACAACTACAGATCCCACATGCCACAAATACTGAAGCCCGCGCGCCTAGAGCCCGTGCTCCGCAACAAGAAAAGTCACCGCCAAGAGAAGTCACCGCCAAGAGAAGCCCGTTGCACCGCAGTGAAGAGTAGCCCCTGCTCGCTGCAACTAGAGAAAGCCCACGCGCAGCAACCAAGACCCAACGCAGCCATAAATAAATAAACCGATGTAATTAAAAAAAAAAAAAAAGAATTGTCTTCTGGGCACAGGTGCCAGCCAAAACTTTCTCTCAGCGTCTCCCTAAGCCTTTTGGAAGGAGCAGGAAGAAGGTAAAAGTCCAGAGGCCAAAAAGACTCAGGCTTTTGACTTGCCCGCCCTTGCCCAGGGTCTCACCTGAGAGCAGCCCAATACTCAGGTACAGGTGGGTCAAGGAGGTAGCAAAGGCGGCGAGCAGCATCCCCAACGCAGCCAAGATGCCCCCAGCCATCACCACAGGCCTGGGCCCGAACTTGGTGCTCAGCGCACTGCCCACTGGGCCTGGAGAAGAGGAAGCGTTCTGAGAGAAGATCTCAGGCATCCTTCCCCAGCACTGACCCCACCCCCACCATCTCCTTTACCGTCCCCGCATCTCCTCTCCCTTCTGAGGGTCGAGGGTCACAGGACTCTGGACCCAGGCGCAGCACTCACTCCCGAACTGCTGCACCGCGATTCCTATGGAGGCGATCCAGGAGACTCGCGCTGCCGGCTCCTCAAACGCAGCCACAAACTCCACAAAGAAGACGCCGAAGGAGCGGAGCACTCCGAACACCAGCGCCGACTGGAAGAACGCTGAGAGCACCACCATCCACCCCCAGCCCCCGTCGGGGGGCTCGGCCCTAAGTGCCATCTGGGAGGTAACAGGGCTGCCGCCTTAAGCCCCTTCCGGAGCAGGGCTCAGGACGTTCCACCTCTGCCCACCCACCCAGCCGGACCACTCGCAGCCGAGCGGGGAGGAGAGGATGGTAGAGAGGAAAGTACCAACGAGGGCTTGAAAGCTGCAGAGAGGCTGCGTGAGGCGCCTGCGCCTTTCCCCTAGCGGGGGCGATATAGGTGGGGAGACCAGGCGGGCGCTTGCCCCTACGCTCAGCGCCGGGGGGCGTGGCTCCGCCGGCCGTGAGTCGGGAGTCGAGGCCTGGGCGGGACAGACGGAGGAGAGGGCTGACTTTCGGTCTAGGAGCCAGGGGGCAGCACTGAGTTTGGGCCCCATCCCTGAGGTCTCCGGGTGGATTATCTATCTTATCACTGGAAGTGTCTGCACCTGGCCAGCCCGGCCAACATCCCTGTCTGTAGCTCACCAATGAGAACGCGGGACTCCTCAGAAGGGGGCGGAGCCAGAATGGCAGGGCGGGGTTTAGAACCTGTTCTGGGGCAGTGAGTGGGGCGCACGCGTGAGGAGGGGACTTTAGGAGGCTAAATAGACGGGCCCTAGGTGACCCAGGAACCAACCAGGAGGCAGCTTCGTTCTCCTGTCCAACTAGCGGGCCAATTCGACCAGATTTCAGCACGGAGATGCGCACGTAAGGAGTCCGTGGGCGTTGGTAGTGGGTTAACTGGTTCAGGAGAGGAAAACACATACTTGCTTGCTTAAGGGCCCAGGAGCTGAAAAGCGGGGCGGGGGTGGGGTGGGGCGTGCGGAGGGATGATAAGGTAAAATACCTGGCCAAGCGCCTGAGGCCACTAGAATCTAGATGCCTGGATTCCTGAGTGGGTTCAAAGGCCAAGGAGAGAGAGAGGGGACTGGGCTGTTGGACTCCTGGCGTTGATTTCTGTATTGGGAACTCGTTCTTGTCCCTTCTGTTCCCACTAACAGGAAACCTACGGGTCACAGAGACCAAAAATAACTGGGGAGAGGAAGTGCAGCTCTGAGCTCACTCAGAGCCCCACCAGCCCTCGTCTTCAGTGGGGCTGGAACATTTTCCTCTGCCCTCTAGTAACCACCACTTCCTAATCACAGCTTTTGATCTCATGATGGTATAGACTAGAGACAAGCCATGACCACTGGCGCAATCAGCCCCTCCTACCCAACCAGTACCCAGTTCCTCCAGCCTTATAGAGCACTAATGACTTGGCTTCAAGATCCTTAGGACACTGACCTTGAAATTTGAACTCAAGGGGTCATAATACCCAGACAAGTGGGGCTGGGGTGGGGAGGGAGGCTGTGTAATTTAAAAAAGCATATTGAGCCGTATACTTTTATACGTGGGAAATAAAAGTAATCATACCAAGAAGCTTTTTTTTTTTTTTTTTTAAGTGGAGTCAGAACTTTGGCTGGTGGGGACTATACCAAAGATGTAGAAATTGGTGTGGCTGTATAACAGAGTGGTTAAGAGCGCAGTCTTTAGAATCAAATCATAGTTCCAATGCTGGCTTCATCACTTCTTAACTTGGCCAAGACATTGAACCTCTCAGCTGGTTTCCCTACTTGTAAACTGGGGCTAATAATAGTACCTACTTTTAGGGTTGTCAGGGGAGTTGAATTAGAAAATCTATACACTAAAATGTTTAGTTTAGGGCCTGACATGTAGCAGGAGTTAAGTAATATTAGCTGGTCTTATTTTATTTTATTTTAAGCTGATCTTATTTTCAACAGGGGATAAGCTGCAGTGGGAGGGGAAGGAAGGTTTTAGTTTAGTTTCTTTGTTTTGTGCTTAAAAAAAAAAATCTAACCCAGGTCATGGGTTTTAAAAGATTAAGAAGCACAACCACAAACTGTAAATGTTGGAAGGAACTTATTCCTTCCATGCTAATGGACTTATTTCATGGATGAGGAATTTAAGTCCAAAAGGAATTTAAGTCCAAAATTTAAGTCCACTTATCAGAATTAGTGACCCCTTAACCTCTGGGCAGAACACAGCTGTGCACCCATGACACACACAGGACAGGGGAAAGGGTGGGAAAGAAGCGTGTACTAGGCACTGGATGGATTCCAAGACACCATTGCTGGGGGAGGGGTAGAGCCGGCATGCTGGCTCTAACCACACCGCCTTCTCACTGCCACCTCCAGCTCCTATTGTCCTTACGGCACCCAAGTCCTATCCATTTTCGGTGGTGGTGGTGGTGGTGGTAGAGGGTGTCCAGGCATTAAGTTCCCCTGCACAGATGCATCCCCCAACACGTTGGTATTATTAGTGGCTTCCTGGTTTCTCCCTGCTGCCTCCACACCTCAGGCAGGAAGTGACTTCAGAGCAGTAGGATGCAGGTGGCTCCGGAGAAACTTCATGAAGTCACTGGTTCCTACACAATGAGCCGGAAGGCAAGGGCAGGGAAGGGGAGAACAAGGGCCACTTAAAATGTCTGGTGGGATGGGACAGTGGGATGGGCACAGAATCCAAGATGGTATCCAGGAAGGATAGGATACCCTCTTTCCCCAGCTTCAGAACCCTCAGTCCCCAGATCCCCACAGGCAAGAACCCAGGACACAACAGGCAGCACAGAGAGGCTTCTTTATTCCATGATTCTGATCTTGCAAGATCTAACATCTCCACCCCTTGGCACTCTCCACCTGCCCATCCAATCTGGTAAAAAAAAAAAAAAAAAAAAAAAAAAAAATCATGGTTCCTTCTCAGCTCTCTCCTCTGCTTTCCCTACCTCCTTCGATTCTGCAGTGGGGAGTAAGAGGCAAAGAGGGAGAAGAGTAGCTGTCTCACCAGTCCCCAAGTGACAGCCACTAGTACTGACCTGTCTTGAGGAGCCTCCACCCTGCAAATTCAAAGTGCTTTTTACCTTCCACCCCCTGTCCCTAATCCCCCAGGGCAACAGGGGCAGGACTGTAAATCAAGGCTTCAGAGTATCATCTAACATTCCAGACATTCCACACAGTTAAGAAGCAACCCATTCCTAACCTTCTACCTACTTGGCCTACACCAGAGACTTTGCCCCTCAACCAACCTCTTAATCCTACCTGGATACTTGGTCAACTAGAGGGTCCATCAGTCAGTCTTTTAAATCTTCTAAATCTCTAATCCCAACAGTAATCCCAATCATAATCCCAAAATACAGAAAATCCATAGTGGAACTCAGCCCCTTTTCTCTCCCTGTGGAAGGTTCTAGTGCTTTCACTGGTTCCAGACAGGAATGCAGTGACAGGAAGACCAGGTCACAGACCCAGCTTTTCTAAGGTAAGAAAGTTACCAAGCAGCTGTGACTTCTAGAGGCAAAGAAATTTCTGGAATCTGGACACTTGCCAGAAGATGTCCAAAAACCTACTAAAGGAAGAAGAGGTTCATCTCAGGTAGAACCCCAAGGAACATTCAAACCCAGACACCTCTGCAGTAAAGGATGAGTCATACTCTTTACTGTTTAGTCAAGATAAAGGGTTTCATAATTCTCCCCTAGGTCATAACATTCTTAGAGACTGGGCAGAATCAGAAAAGATTGCATCATCTCTGGTGAGGAATTTCAGATCTCTCCTGCGTGGAGGGATCAACTCAGTGCTAAGAACGGGCCCTAGTGGGAGGATTGTGGGCCCAACTCAAGCTCCTGGGTGAGTTCTATCAAACAGACACAGTGGAGCCAGACCTAGGTGACCAGACGAATGGGACAGTTAGGAACATAAGAGAAAGCCTCTGTAATCACCCCCCCCAGTTCCAAGACTGACAAAGGCCCCACACCCACTGCCTCTAGGAGGTACTTATTACCTCCACTTCAGGCTCACCATAGGTTCCTGTAACCCTTGAAGAACAGAAAAAGTCTATATCCAGTGCTGGCCTGCTAGAAAACCTACAACATCCAGAATACCAGAGAGGGTTCCTGACCCAATTCCTTAAACCCACATGTTCCCAGAGCTGCCCTAGAACAAAGAAAGGTTCCAGACCTAGAATTGGAGGGGTAGGACACAGAGAACCCCTTTCTCCATTTGAAACGAACCAACAAGCAAATAGGAAAAGAACAACTCTAAAGATAAAAGTTATGACAATAATAATATAAAACACTCACGCCAAAGGAGGCGGCCAAGTGCTAATCTCTGCCAGCAGAGCCATGACCTCACATTCTGTGTTTCAGGTCACTTTTGATCACACTTGTGGAAGAGGGACATGGGAAATGCAATAGAATGAAGGCCCTGGTGCCACCCAAAGGCCTCAATAAATTATATTTACAGATAAACCGAATGAGATGGGGGCTGCAGGTGGAAACCAGGCCTCCAGTCTCTCCCATCCTCCAGCTCCTAGCTTGCTCTCTCCTCAGAAACAATTTTGATCGTGGGGAAGAGGTTTTGACCAGCAAAACAAAGGCAGATCAAGCCGGGATCTGCCACCCCTGCTCTCCCCAGTGAGAAATTAAGGTGGTGGCAGTCGCTGACATCGAGGGGCCTTGCACACCCCTATGCCCAAGCCTGACAGCGAACCCAGGCGTGAGCCGCAGCTTTCCTGTCTTCCAGGAAGGGAGTGGGGCCTGGGCAGGCGCTCAGCTAGGGCCCCCCCAGAATGTGGTAGTGCACTTTGGTGTTGGTAGCAGCTCCGTGTTTCTGGCGCAGATGCAGCCGAAGTTGACTCTTGTGCCGGAAATGCAGACTGCAGGGGTCGCACTGTCGGAGGACAGCTGAGTCAGGTCCCTCCCCAACCACGACCACCTTTTAGGTGTTGAGCAAGGGAGAACCGCCCAGCACTCTACCTTAGAGAAGCTCTTTAGTCCCTACATGCTCCCAAATCCTCAGGGGAAGGCCTAGGAGCTACGCCCCGCCCTCTTCAGCAAAGCTTTTTCCCTCTGTCAGCTCCTCTCCAGGGGGGTAGCGCTCCGTCCAGGAGACTAACTTCTATACCTGCCACCCCTACCCTCGGCCCCCGCCCCGTACTCACAAGGACACCGCCCACCTCGAAGAGGTCTAGAACCGCCGGGCCAGCTCCTTTCAGAGCTCCGCCCCTCGGTAAACGGAAGGTAATTCCAAGGCTTTGGGCCAAGCCAGGTCGGGTACTCACGTGGTAAGGCTTCTCTCCCGTGTGGATGCGAACGTGGCTCTTGAGGGTCTGTAGGTGGCGGAAGCGAGTCCCGCAGGTGGGGCAAGGATAGGGCTTCTCCCCGGTGTGGATCAGCACGTGCGCGCGCAGATGCGCCACCTGGGAGAGGAGGGGACCTCAGACCGCGCCAATGGGAGGGACAGAACCCTCCCCCTTTTCGGCCCACCTCGCCCTCTTGGAAATTGGCCTGCGAGCCGTCTCTGAAACTGGCGCCGTACCTGTACAAAGCGCGAGCCGCACGTCTCACACTTATAGGGCTTCTCTCCCGAATGAATGCGGCTATGCGTTTTCAGGTTAGCCGGCCGGTTAAAGCGGGCTCCGCAGACGGAGCAGTGGTAGGGCTTTTCCCCTGGAGGCAGGGAGGGAGGGAGGTCAGGGACTCTACCAGAGGACAGCTGTGGGCACCAAGGCCAGGGCCCTCTCCCTGCTCCTCCCCTACCTGTGTGCACCGTGCGGTGACTGGCCAGGTTGCCCTTATAGCGGAAGGCAGACCGGCAGAGCTGACACTTGTAGGGCTTATCCTCATCCCCAGGAGCCAAGGGGTCCAGCCCCGATGAGCGCCCAGCCACAGCCTCACAGCTCTGGCAGCTGAAAAATTCACCTCCTGGGAAGGGTGGTGGGTAATGACAATTCCAGTGAATCCTCAAACCACACGGTAGCGGGTTCTCTTTTTCCCAATTTACTGTCAAGGCTTCTGGGGCTCATTTGACTTGCTTGGGGTCACATGGTTATTGAGAGGACAAGCCAAGATCTGACTCCATGTCTGTCTGATTCCAGAGTACTCTGCTAATCACTCCAATAGCGGTGGTGGTAGGTGGAGGCCCCTACTCGTGGGTGGAAGTTTCTGTTTCTCTCTCCTCTCTCGCACCGCTCTGGATGACAGCTTGCCAGAGAGGCCTTGCCAAGCCCTGGGCTGACCACTCAGCCCTGGATGGAAATAGGCCAGAAGTTCCCAAACAGTGCTGCTCACTGGAAGCTTTAAAAAGTACTGATGCCAGGCTCCCACTTGCAGACTTTCTGATCTATGGGGTGTGACCTGGGCAATGGGATTTTTAAAAGCTCCCTAGGTGATTCTAATTTGCAGGAAATGGACTGGGCCTTTAAACTGGCCTTGAGCAGCCATGGGAGAAAATCCAAGAAGGGGGCAGAAGGAGGGGCTCTTACCTGGTGGTGGATGAGCCCGCCCAGAGGGTGACCCAGTGGTCTCTGGAGCCCGGGGTGTGAGGAGATGGGGGGTATGGACTGGAGCCCCACATTTGAACTGTACAGTGGCAGCAGTTGGAGAGAGCCTAGGCAGATGTCAAGGCCCAGAGAAAAGGGTTAGGAGAGATTATATGGCGGCGGTGGTGGTGGGGTTCTCCCCTGGAAGACTTGTTGCCATAGGCCTACCCTCTGGAGGTGAGCCACTATGGACCAATGTGCCATATCCAATTTCACTGCCCAAGTCCCACCCTACAGAGTAAGCCTGATCTCTGGCCAACTCCCTATGGTGAGCTGGTGTCTCTGAAGCCCACTCCTTCACTCCCTGTTCCTGACCACCCAGGCCCAATGGCTGTGCCTCTGAGCTGAGGCTGCCTCTACAAATTCTGGGGGGTTCCAGTTTCTGTACCTGCTCTGTGGACCGGAAATGGGTCCTTCTTCACTGCTGCTGCTGCTGCTGCTGCTGGAAGCCTCATCCCCACTGGGGAGCCGGGCCTGGGAGCAAAGTTGACCAGAACTCCTCTCCCCTGCCAGGCTCCCTGCTTGGGAGGCCTGAGAGTTTAGCACGATGAACTTGTACTTTTTCCAGTTGCAGGCCTTGGGGTCTGGGCTGCCTGGACTGGGGGGCCCTTGACTGCAGCTGCGAGACTCAGTAGGTGGGTCTGGGTGCCCTTCGGAGCGCCTGGGACTGCCTGGCGGAGGGGCCGTTGGGGGCGTGGGGGGTTCTGCCTCCAGGGGCCGCAGGGAGATGCCCAGAGGTTCATAGCTGAGAAAAGTGCGATGGACATTAGTGCTATTTCCTAATCTTGGCCTTTGCCCTTGACAACTGGGATGCCACTTCACCCATGAGGAACACCGAGATGGGGCTCCCTCACCTGGCCTGGATGAAGCGGTGGCATGCCTGGACCACGTGTTCCATCTGCAAGTAGGTGGCGGCCGCAAGGACGGCTGGTGCAGTGGCCGGAGAGAGGCGTAGGCGCGAAGTGTACATGAAGTCCAGAAGAGGAGCGAAGCCTCCGGCTTCGGGGCCCCCGGGCAGGGAGAGCACGTCTACCCCCACTCCTGCACGGCCTCGGAAAATTGAATAGAAGAAGCCACTGGAGAGAGGGAAGATAGGTCATATTAAGGGCTGGGGAACCAAGGGAGACACGCGCCCCTGTACAAAGCCCCGCCTCTCCCACTCTCACCCCGCCCCCAATTCGCGGACGCCCCGCCTCCTGCTTCTGGAAGGCTTGGCTTCGGGTTCCCTCCCAAAGACCTTCGGACTCCGCCCCTTTTCCATTTGGTCCCACCTCACCCCCTGAGCCACCCCTCGAACCTGCAGGCGATAAGAACTGCCTTGTGAGCTCGAAGGGGTTGCCCGCCAACCAGCAGCGTGACGTCAGTGAGGATCCCGCGCAGGCGCAGCTCATTCAGGTTGCCGAGCACGTCGGAGGAGTGGCGAGTGAACTCGCGGACGTAGCCCAGCGTTCCCTCCGGGGCAGCGGTGGAACCCATAGCGACGCAGGCCTGCGGGTGCCAAGGAGAGGGCTCAGGGATCCAGGCCGTCCTAAGACGCCTGTCCTTCCGCAGTTTGCCTCTTCCTGCTGAGGTGCAGCTAGAGCCAAGCCCCCGGCCCCGGCTCACGCAGCCTCACTTAATTCATCTTGTTCTTTCTACCCTCAACCACGGCATCGCTCGCTTTCCTCCTCTAGATTCCACAGCGCTTGGAGCGAGCTGAAGGTTCCCACACCGCGGCGTCGATGGCAAGTGTGAGGAATCCGGCCCGCAGCGCCTTTACTTAGACTCCCAGTGCCCTTCCAGCACCCCCATTCCCCCTCTGCCCCACCGCGCTCCTGGTCTCAGGAGTCCGATCCTGCCTGGAGACCCCAGATGACCCGTGGTCCACACCCCTCCAAATCCCAATCGAAGCTCCCTTCCCCGAATCACGAAATTCCATTCTCTAGTCCCGGATCCCTAGTTTAGCTCAATTTCTGGGCCTCGGTCTTCTTACCATCAACAAGCCCCAACCCTCTTAGGGGGACCCAGGAGTCTGGCTCCCTCAGTCTCTGGTTCTTACCCCCGTCCTGCAGGGGCTTCAGCTTTCTTCTCAAGGGGGGCGGGGTCTCTCTCCCCTCTTGGCCTCGGCTCCTTTATCTGGCCGGGATGTCGGGGGCGGGGGTGGAGGTGGGGTGAACGCCTGGGTCTGTATCCTTCCTTCCTCCCTCGCTCTCCAGATGGCGAACCCGGGGCGGGGTCTCCGGCTCCAGGGCGGGACCTCAGAAACACTGGGTGGTCGTAACGTAAGGGGTCTTGGGCCACTGAAAGTGGAACTGAGGATGGGACATTGGAATTGGGGAGGAGGTTGGGGATATTGAGATTGGAAATATGGGTGACCTGGGTCGTCGGGGGGCCTGGGACAGCGACAATTGGTGTGTTGGCTTTAGGAAGGAGCCTGTTACGGGAGAGTGAATACAGCAAAACTCCCCCTTCCAGCGTACGGTATTAAGGGAGATAAAGGGGAGCCCAAAGAGGAACCAGGTTTGGGGAGGTGATAGTGGGCTCCTGTGGGGTCTCAGACAGCGGGAGGGTGTGGTCATTCAACAGGCTTCTCTAGCGGGGCCTGCAAAAGAGGGGCTCTGACCGGGCGCGGTAGGGAGGGGGCGGATATGATTTCTAGTTCGTTTCCTTCCATTGTCCTGCGACCGGACGGCTCCGCCAGCTGCTTCCCCTCGAGGAGGTGGGGAAAGCCCCTGGTGGGGGCCGAGAGAGAGGCTCAGGAGACCTAGGGTCCGGTCTTTCGCTCCCGACTCTCTTTTGAATCCTTTTAGGGATCCAGCGAGACAGACTCCCGCCCAAAGCCCTTTCGCCCTCCCCCAGTCCCAGATCTTTAGGGCCTCGGGCATCCGCCCGTCGGCTACGCTTGGAGGCTGGCGGGACGCCGGGGTCCAGCGCGGCAAGTAGGCAAAGCTCGGCAATGTTTGGCTCCTTCCACGAGGGGGCGGACGAGCACTAGCCTCGCCTCGCCCGTCTTCTCCACCCGGCTGGGGGTCCACTCAAACGGGGGCGCAGGATCGATTAGGTCTGAGCGGCTGAAACCTTCGTTCTCCCCCTCTTTGCTCTGGTTTATTTTGTCCAGGGGACTAGGGTTGGGCGGAGGGAGGGAGAGTTAGGCGACAGAGGGGACTTTCCTCCGAGGATGGGTTTCCTATCTGGGGTGAGAAATCCGCGGGCTTTGGGAACAAGGGAAATGAGTGGGACAAGGAGCGGGATCTGAGTCCTGGGAGCCCAGGGTTTCTTTTCTTATTAAGCTAGATACTATTATCCGTCTTTAGAGGTGAATTTTTAGTGAACATTAATATGAAAGTTGGGTGCAGTGGACAGAGGGGAAACAGGGAGGGTCTCAGGGTAAAAGAAGGGAGAGAGGGCAGGAGGGGCTGATAACCCCAATTTAAGTCCTTGATCTGGAAGATAAGCACGGGTCACACCCTCGTATTTTGTTTGGGGAGACGTTGGTGGGGCAAGGTTCATTTGGAGAAGGGGGGGCAAGAGCTGAGTTCAGCTGCAAAGCAGGACTTGCATTTGGGCTCAGGAGAGTCTACCGTTGCCCAGTAATGACTGACCATTATCCGTGGAGCTGCATATCGAGGCCTGGGGCCCTCCCCTTCAGATGTGAGGGTGTCTTTATTTGGATGCACGAAAGAACTGCTGAGAAACTGGGAATGGGGAACCACTGGGGATTCACGGTGGTGAGGTGGCTTTTGCAAATGAGGGTTACTTTGGTCTCTGCCCAGTTGGAGGTGGGAGTTAGACTGGGGGCTCCCTTTGGTATCAGGATGGAGTTACTTTTGTGTTGTCTGGTCAATTTGTCAATTGTGGGGTGCATGTTTACTATGGGGTGTTGAGTTAGTTTGATTGTGCTGGGTCCTGAAGGCTGCATTCAGGGTTGAGGGCCAGTAGTAAGTCTGAGGTATGGAGCTGATTTTGAAGCTACATTAGTTCTAGGGATTCTGACACCCACAATTTGGAGTTTGTCATCTTGGAATATCAGGGGGACCTGCTAGGTGTTTTTCAGAGGTGGATGAGGATTTTGTTTTGGGGATTCATAGTCATCGGTGTATGTGGACAATCTGATTTCAAGTGGAGTAATCATGCTGGTTTTGGGGTGCAGTCTGTTTTGGGGTGCCAGATAAGTTTTGAGGTTCAGATTATATTTGAGGGGACATGAAATTCAATTTGGGGTTTTTATTAGCTTGAGGTGGAACGTAATAGGAACCTGGGAGCAAGTTTGAAGGCCTTCTGTGATTGTGGGTCCTTGCCGGGGAGCAAAGCTTTATATTTGAATGTTGTGCAAACTTACTTTGAGGAGGGGGATATTTCTGTGTATGCACTGAGAGCCAGGAGGCTTTTTCCAGGGGGAGAAACAAGGTGAGGGCCCAGGGTAGGAGACTAAAGTTTTGGGGTGTCCTTATTTTGGGGTGTTTTGCCACTCTTTGGGTGCATTTGGTGTAACTGAGTGATGGATCATGAGGTGAGATTGATTTTAGGGTTCACTTAATTTGGAGCACGATGCTGCTTTGGGATGTCCTTTGCTTATAGCTCCTGCTAACCCCAGATTCTAGAAGTCTCTTTCTTTAGTGAACCTCCAAATATTCCCAGGATTTGAAGGATGAAATTTGGAAAGGGAGTGTATCTCCCCTTATTTCTATGTGGCCTGGATAGATCTGAGGGAGGAAAGGTGGTTTCAGACTCTGAACCCCAATTTCTTAAGGGCACATACCTCGGCTTGGGGGCAGATGGGGGGGAAATGGGGTGTCTTGTGGTAAAGTGGACACCCCTGACTAGGGCAGTCTGTTGGAACTGTGCAAGGAGAGGTGGTAGTGAGATACAAGGAGGGGAATCTTGTACCCTGATTTTCTAGGATAAGAGCCCCAAACAGAAAGCAGACAGAGGACTGGGAGTGTGGGTGAGATGGGGGGGGGGTTCCCCACGGCAGCAGGGGCTGGGGGGTAATCCAGGCCAGCTCTGCACACCCCGGTCCCTGCTCTCTTTGGCTCTCCTCCCCTCTCTCCCTCCCACCGCCCACCCCCCCAACCCAAGGAAAAAAACTGCCTGTGCAACAGCAATGGCAGATTCCAATCCTCCAGGCTTTCCTAAACCACCACGGAGACCAGCCAGGGGGGAGGGGAAGGGAGGATCGGGCTTTCCTGCTTCCCTAAGACTGGGGCTATGAGCTTGACCTCCTGGCCCCTAGCCCTTCGAGGAGTGCCCCCCTCCCCCGGCCTGGAAGCCAGGTGTCCTGGACCCTAGCCCCCGAGCGGGGGGGTGGGGGGGGGCCTGGAGAGACGGGGAGGAGGAAGGAGGGAGTGACTTCCAAAATTGGCATCGGGACAGAGCAGGGCTGGCGGGAGGCAGGTGAAAGACGGAATTTTCCTGAAAAAACGGGGGGATCTGAGGACCCCAAATTTGGGGAGCTAGTCCAGAACCGTCCAGCCAACATCCTAGATTTTTTTGGGATTTTTTGGGGCCCCCGGGACCCCTCTAGATGGGGTGAGGAATGTAGTGTTGGGGGAATCTGACTGGGGCATTGCAGCTGCCTCTCCCGCCGAGTTGGAGACGGATGGGCTGGGACGGGTTTGGGGGGGGGTGTCCCCAATTCTGACTGGGAGTGGAGGAGCCCCCTCATGTGCTCTCTTGTGGGGGTCCCCCCTCCCTAGGGCACTCCCCACTCCCTGAGCCAGCCGAGAGGAAGGAGGCCAGCGATGCGACTGGGGCGGCTCCTTTCTCCTGCACCCCAAATGTGAGGGATGCACCCCAAATTTTGTTCCCTTCAAAATAGGGGACCAGGATCTCAGGGGAGAGTAGCTGAGGTAAGTGGGGAGGAAAGTGTCCCCTGTTTTCAGGAGAGACGTGGCGGTTGGGGGGGAGGTTTGGAGGTGCGTGCTGGGGTGGGGTTGGGCTTTGTCAGTCTTGAAACTGGGGGGATGATTGGAGAGGCTTTCTCTTACACCCCGAAACTGGAGTCCCCCAGATGGAAACCAAAGACAGACCAGAGGGCCCCCCAACATCCCCAGCCGTTAGTATAGTGTTTGATTTCTGTTTCATCCCCACAAAGGCTCTGCCGAGGATGGGAGTTGGGGGCAGCTGTTCGGTTTGGGGGGTACGGAGGGTGGCGTGAGGAGCAGGAGGCCTTGGCAGGATTTGATGCTGGACAGATAGGGGTCTCGACCGAGGGGGTCCGGCATCCCCCGGGGCCTAAAAACTCTGCTTACACCACCATCTTAGATCTTTTTGATTGCTAAGAGTTTTGGGGGGTGTGTCGGAAGGTGGGGGTGGTAAAGGGTGGGATGGGAGGTAGGAGGATAACTTTTGGGTTTTAGGGGATATTATTTTGATTTGCGGAAGGGATCTTGGCCCTTGGATTTTGCTTTCTGGGGGGTGTTTTTTAAAAATCAAGTCCTGGACAGGAGAAAAAGGCTGAGGGAAGGCCTAGGGTGGGGGTGGGGAGAGGCATGTTTGTCTCAGCTTAAACGTGGCTTTCTGGGGTGGGCCCGCCTTCCTGGGCCTGGTGAAGGGGCTGGGGGGGGTTGTTGCGGGGGGTGGGACTTGGGTCCTGGGGGTCCACGGGGAGTGGGGACAGTGCTGGGGGTTGACTACCTGGCCCCCAGGTCCAGATGGCCCTCTTCCTGTGCCCTGCTGCTCCCCTTTCCCCCTGGCCTCCATTTCCTGCCTTTGGCCTCCATCTTGTGGCAGGCCCAGGGCCCAGGGCGACTTCCGGCCCCCCTCTCCCGACCATGTTCCGGCCCCACCACCTCTGGACTGCCAACTCCCAACCCTGCTGTCCTTGGCCTTCTGTCTCTCCTTGCTTTCTCTTGGGTTCTGACCCAGGGAGGGGAGGAACGGACACAGGAAGCCTTGGGTCCCTGCCCTTGCTGAGTCGAGAGGCAGTCTGTTGGTCCCCCCCAGTCATTCCCTGCTTCCTCTGCCTCTGACCCCACCCTAGGGATCCCCTGAGCAGAGTTCCTACAAGGAAGATGGTTCCAGTCTTATTACACTGCGAGCTCACCCCTTAGGCCCCTCTCCCTCCAGTTGCCTGCTCAGCTCCTAGCTCTGGTTTCTTGCTTTCCCCAACGCTTCTTGGGGCCATGTTTGCCTTTTAAGCCTTCTCACCCTTGGTGGTAGGGGTCTTCACAGCACTGCCTCGTGCTCCCTTCTTCTCAACCCACCCCAGTCCTGCTCCCGCCCCAGCAGCACACTGTGGTTTGTACGGCACTGTGGCCACGTCCAAACCACACTGTGGTGTTAGAGCGAGGGTGGGGGAGGCACCGCTGAGGCTTGGCCGGGGAGGCCACCCTGGAGAAGCGACACGAAAAACATCTGGGGCCTTCTGGTGAGGTGGCGGCGGGGGTGGGGGGGCGGTGAGGGTGGAAATGGAGGTGTGAAATCACTGGAAGCTGCCCTTCTGAAATCCCCAGGGTAGTCTCAGGAGGACTGCCTGCCAGAGACCCCGGAGTAAGTGCTGCCTCCAGAGAGCAAAGTGGAGCCTTTGTTGCCCACGCCCAGCTCCCCTGGCTCTAGCAGCACAGAAATATTGGCACTGGGAAGAAAGCCTGCCAATATTGGCTGTGCTGCTCCAGGCAGGGTGGTGAGAGCCGCTGAGGAGGGGCTGAGCCCCGGGGGCTAAGGAGAGAGGGAGGTGTCCCTTGCACTCCAGTAACGTCAGGCTGAAGGCACCAAGCTGAGAGGGAGATCTTTATTGTTTTCGGTATAAAAATGTCCATCAGTTGGGGGTCAAAGAGGTTGGAGGAAGATGCTCATACAGCAACAGCAAGGTGGGCCACCCGGCAGCCTTTCCACCCTCTCTCATGCAGGCCTTGCTCAGAGTCCCAACCGGTCCACAGGTCCAGGGTGAACAGTGAGAGGGGTGAGAGGTGGAAGGCTCAGCAAGAGAGCAGAGGAGGATCAGCGGAGGTCAAGAGAAGGCCAGAATCCAGGGTCAGGCTGTCTGGAACAGGAAGTAAAATGGGCCGAGATGGGGCGAGCCCCAAGCATGACTCCCACCTCCCTAGAGCACCCGCTCTTTGCAGACCCAATCCCCTGCATGCACAGGAGGGAACCTTCTCTTCCACAGCCCCTGGGAGGGGGATCCTGCTGAGACCCTCCCCCACCCCTTCAGCCGTTGTGGGAGGAGGAGGACTCCTACCCTGGTCGAAGTTGAGTTTCTTGGCTGGAGGAGTTTCTCCTAGCCCTTCGATATCCACCAGGTCACTGTTGGCGTCCGAGTCATTCAGAGCACTGAGTGTCACATCTGGGAGGGGGGCACAACCTAGGTTCTAGGTTCCCTGATGGTACCCCACCCCGCCCCGCCCACTTCCCCAAGTTTCAAGCTCTCCCTCCCTCCCTCCCCTACCCCAGCCACTCTCTGGGAACCTTCACTGGGAGAGGAAAAAAGATCTGTCCTTTGACCCAAGCCCAACTCTCACTGAACCTCAGATGGGACCTTTAATCCCCAGGCAGCAACTCCACAGCCCTTACCAGCCTTCTGTTTCTTTATGGGGGGACCGCCGGCCTCAGGGGCACTGGAGCTGCTTGGTGGAGGGGCAGCTGGAGGAGGCGACAAGACACCAGATGCCACCTTCTTGGGCCCTTTCTTGGGTGAATCGGCTGGAAGGGGGATGCCGGAGTCTTCATATACCTTGCGTTTCACGGTGGCCTTTATCTGAGCCCTGAAGAGAAGAGAGAGCAAGCTAGGAAGGGAGTCATCAGAGAGGCTAAGGGAAGAAGGGAGGGGAGGGCAGGGGCAATGGGCCACTCTGAAAGAACACGGGGTAGCCCCTTCATAAGAATCCAGGTGAGGGCCCCGACTCTTTGCTAGGGTTCTCGTTTTCCTGAAGCCTTGCAGCCACTTAGGGCAAATGAGCCTGAAGAGTGGAGTCCAACTGAGAGTGGGAAAGGCCCGTCTTCTACTTCTCTTCTGGGAGAGATGTATGAATGTGGAAGGCTACCAGGTAAGCCTGGGTGACCTACCGGGAGATTGAGACTTATTAATAGATCCTGATCCACTAGCTCAGGATCATAATATCCCTGGAAACACCACAGTAGAGTCTCAAAAGATCTGTATAAATAACCAGGGACTTCCTATTACCAAATTCAATTATTGGGTGTCTTTGGCAACCTAAAATCAAATTCTTGTAAGGTCCTGATTACCACAGCATTTTAGTAACTTCTGACCAATTGTGACAATTCTTTTATTCTTTCAGTTCTCGAGGGACTTTGTTGCTAACAAAACTAGCAACAAAGTAGGAAAGATGTTGAGCTGGAAGGGAGTTTGAGGAAGATGGAACAATGGGTATGGAGGAAGAAAGCTGCCCACCCGCCCTTTCTCTGCCAGCCAACCCTCCCTCACACTGTCCGTTCCTTGATGACACAGCTGATGTGATTAAGATCGTCCCCAAATCGCTTCACAGCAGCCCTCAGCATCTCTATCTCCGTCTCCGTCCACTTGGCACTGTCAGAAGGGGAGAAGGGAATAGCGAAAGTGGGAGGAAGAGGGGGTGTGGAGCCAGCCCACAGGCTACGCATTCCACAGCAACCAGCCTCCTCCCCGCAAGGCCTGGGGCCCCTTCCATAAAGAGGTCTTCCTTAAAAAAACAAAAACAAAAGCAAAAAACAAAATTCTTAAGGCGCCGTGGGAACCCTGAGGACCCCCAACCACACGATAGTGTAACAACCGCCACCTTAGAAGAAAACTTCTCCCCCATCAACGTGAAACAGCTGCTGTAAACAGCCCACTGAAACCCATCCAACAAGTGGGGGTCTTACAAACAGAGCCTCTAAACACAGTCTGCTGCAGTCTGACGGAATTCCACATGATTTGGGGGGTGGGGTGGTGTGGGTAGTGGTGGCGGTCTATGGTCTACCAGTTCGCAGCAGGGTAGAGCTGTGAAATGAGTCCGGATTATGAGCCTCGGTCTGCGGTTTATCTGTCATTCATTCATTCAACAATCATTTATTAACACCTACTCTGCGCTGTGCCAGGCACAAAGGGAAACTAACATCTGTCTCTGCCCTAGAGAGTGTCGGTGTCTGTGATCGAGACCCAGCGTCCGCTCTCAGCGTCCATCTTCCAGCCCGGGCTCACGTACCCCGCGGGGGAAGAGTCGGCCACGGGATGCAGCTGCATGGTCAGCTCCCCGAGCTTCGTGAAGGCGGCGCCCGCCGCGGAGAAGATCTCTCCGACCTGGGGGGCGGGGCAGCATTACGGGGGGCCGGCGCACAGCGCCGCGCCGGACCGCCCGGAGCCCCTAGCCCCACCCCAGGCTGGACTCCCGCCCGCCCCTCGGCCGGGATGGAAGAGCCGGGAGCCAACTTGGGGGGCCCGCCCTCCCGTGGCCGCCAGGGAGCGCTGTCCGCGAGGGAGGTCGAACCTTTGTAGACGCTGACGTCATGGCCCCGCGCGCCTCCTCACGGAGACGTTACCGCCGCCGCTACCTCGGAGCCGGGACCACGGAGAGCAGTGCGATCGAACGGCTCCGGCCCCCGCGCAGGAAGTCCCGCCCCTTCCCGCAGCTGATTGGCTCCAGCTCGGCCGCTCACCGCCTCACCGCCTCGGCGCGCGGGAAGGAGAGTGGAAGACACCGCCTCGCTTCCGGCCCGGCTTCACTCCACTTCCGTCGAGGGGTCGGGACTCCGTATTTGGAGTCCGATCTTCAGCCCGGATGCCTGCCCCGCAACCCATGCACACACACGAGGCTTAAGAGAGAAGTTTCTCTTTATTGTGGAACGGGACAAGGCGAGGGGGCCGGAGGGACAGGGAACGGCCAGCCCCGACCTCCCTCCACTGGAGCCGGGCGCCAGAGGTTGAAGAACAAGGGATTCAGTCTCTCGCCAGGGAAACCCAGTCCGCAGAGGGCGCCAGACTGGGGGTGGGGCGGGTGTGACTGGGTGGGGAGAGTCTTTAAATAGAGGAGGGGGCTGGAGAGGGGGAACGCGACGGTGCTCTAGCGCACCATGTATTCCTTGCGCTTATTGAGCCGAACTTGGCAGAAAGAGAAGCCTCCGAGGAGGAGGTAAAGGCCCGCGGCGATGAAACAGTTGTAGCTGACTTGCTCATAAAGGTTGTATATGTTCTGGGGGCCATTCCTAGGGGTGGGGATTAGGCAGAGACATATCGGAAACATTATTAACAGCAGCCAACATTTACACAGCACTTACTGTGTGCCGGGTACCGTTCTAAACGCTTTTACGTGTATTATCTTAATCTTCATAACCCTATGGGGTGAGTTGTGTTATAGCATCCACTTTGCATAGGTGGAGGAGGCACAGAGAAGTCAAGGAAAATACCTAAAGAAGCCACACCTAAAGAGGTGGGTTTAGGATGGCCGCTGAGGTCTGACTCCCAAGACTGCTCCTGTGTGCTAAACAGAGCAGCCAGTTCCCTAGCCTCTGGGCCCCAAGCATCCAGCCTCCTGCAATTCCCCGCCCATGATTCTGACCACTTCCCCCGCCTCTCCACTTACTCAAAATCTTTCTCCGTGAAGGGAACGTCTTCAATTAGCACAGCGGAATGGACATTGAAAAAGATTCCGAGCATTATCTGCAAAAAGGGAAGGGGTAGGTTGTTGAACTCAGGCACCTGACCTGGTCACTGCCTGAACTCCTCCCACTTCGAATGTTGCCACAACATCTGGGTTTGGGAATCACCAGAATGAGCTGGGATTAGGGTTGGTTGTTGCCGGATTTGGACTCCAGTCACCCGGAACAGGGCATGAATGGTGACATAGAGAAGACTTGGCTGGGGCAAGGGTTAGGAATAATGAGCAACCCAGGAACCAGATTATCATCCTCTCCGGAGGCGTCATTATCACGGGACAGGGAGGAGGGGGTCAGAGGGAATCGGCACTTCTCCATATTACTTCTTCCTGAAGTGGGTCGGGTAGAGTCCTCGGGAAACAACGCCCAGCTATCCATTTCGGGAACAAGCACTCCCTTTCCCCACTGCCCTCCATTCAGCTCAAGGACCTCTCAAGAACGTAGCTCTTCTTCCTCTTACCTTGAGGGTACTCCAAATCCACCAGCCCCGGGGCCCATTCCAAGCTTCAGCTCCCCCTCTCCCTTCCAATTCCCCATTTCTCAATTCAGTTCTGTCTCGTTCTCCAGCGGCTAATCAACCACCCCCTCCGGCCTGTCTGCTGCTTTCAAACGCCTGGTGTCTCCTAGCCCTCCAGCCCTCCAACACCCGGGCCCCTCAGGCCCTCTCCTCTCCGGTTGTCGCCGGGCAGTCCCCTCACCAACATGATCACTCCCCAGGCGCTGAGGACGATGCCGCAGGCGGCCAGCTTAGGCCCACAGCACAGAAGCGACGCCATGAAGAAAGGAGTCGGGGATCGCCTAGATGTGGGCCAGATAGGAAGGCGGTGAGAGGAAGCCCCGATGAGCGGGGGGGGGAAGAGAGCTGGACTTGGGGACTCGCGGAGGACCGAGAGCAGGGAGAGCGACCGAGGGGGCGTGGCTTCCGGGCCCAACCATCGGGCTGGAGAGCGCCAGGCGGAGAACGCTGGCGCCTCCGGGTCCTCTCGGACTTCGGCGGGAAAGAGCGGTGTTTCTGAAACCGTAGCAGCCCCTCGGGAATCCCTTATTGACCCATATGTAGCTGGGGTGCGAGTATTGCAGGAGCAAAGTTCTCCGGTTTCTTGGCTTTCCCCCCCCTCTCCAGATTGGAATGGGAGGAGCCAGTATATCATGTGACCAAGTCTGTCAAGTCACGTGACGAGGAAGAAAAGGTAGCCCGGCCTCGGGAAAGCTTTTATCTCTGGCGGAGCTCCTGGTAACCTTGGCGATGCGCTCTCAGCAGCCGAGGATTGAAATTATGTCATTTTTCCCTCAGATACCTTAGTCTCGGGCGGTATCCTGTGATGGAGGTGTGGTAAGTGAGACAGAGAGATTTACACCGAGAGAGAACGCCTCTATCTCCTCTCTACTCATCCCTACCCTTTAAAATAGACACTGACACAGTAAAAGAAGACGTGGAGCCCCTTCCCGAGCCCAAGGGTGCTGTTCTGGCTAGAACGCTTTAAAATTGCTGAGGGTTCTTGGCACTGGAAATACTTAAGTAACGTTTTGTTAACCAAACACGGAATACTGAAGAGTCGTGGTTGCCAAATCCAGGAAAAATACGGGCGTTAGGAAAAGTCCAGGGAAAGCAGACTCAATGAACAAGCTGTTAAGGTGAGTGGCCCTGCCAAATGTTCTGGGGAAAGGAATAAGTACACACAAATGTCACTTTTCTTCCCTACTGTAAACCAAGGAAACTGATCATAGGTCCTTTGAACAAGGTAGAGTACAAGATTTAAAAAATATGAATGGATCATACCCTCCAAAGAAAAAGTTTGTATACCTCACTGGTGAAAAACAGATTTGTAATAATTATTCAGGGAAATAGTGGTGTTTGAAGAACACAATTTTGCACTGAGTATGTTGTACCCATTCTAGTGAGGACAGTGGTCATAGCATAATTGAGAGGGGTCATTTTGATCCCAAGACCCCAGAACCAGACACTGTCAGTGGTTAGCATAACTTGGTGGTATTTTTCCATTTATTTTGTGCGGATTGTTCTTAAAAGGGTCGTGAAAGAGAACTTGGAACCTGGGAAACACTTAGAGACCCCAGGGTACTGAAGAGCCTGGGATAGTGGCCTTGAGACATTATTTCGTGTCTCTTTTGTTTGAGACTGTCTGGAAGGAAGCCATTTTGGGGTGAAAGTTTTTATTTTGCCTTAGGGGCACCATTCTCATTCAGGGACTTTTAGGGTAGGTGTGTGAATAGGAGACATAGGGGTGGAGGGAAAGTTGCCAAAGAAGAGTCAGGAATTTTTAAGTTGGCCAAGCATGAAGTCAAGCTCCTGGGAAAGGAGAATTAGTTGAGGTAGTCGATTTCTCCAAGAAATCTTCCTCACCCTCCCCACCCACCCCACCATTCTCTGGATGTTTTGCAAGTAAGGTCAGTGCCTCAGGCTACCGCAGGGTACCGTTGTACAGGTACTGCCCCAAATCCAGCCTGCAGTCTGTGCACATCCCTGTAGCGAAGCACAGGGTTTTGTTGTGTGTTTTTGCATTTTAAAATGGTTGACTAAACCAAAAGGAGGATATTTTGTGACACAGGAAGTTCATATTTCACTCTCCGTAAATAAAGTTTTATTGGAACACAGCATTCATTTACACGTTGCCTGTGGCTGCTTCTGTGCTACAACAAGAGAGTTGAGTAGCTGTGACAGACTGTGTGGCCTACAAAGCCTAACATATTATCAGGCCCTTTACAGAAAAGTAAAGGCCCTTGGGCTCACGGGATGCAGATGTAGGGGGTTTAATTGGGGGAGGAAATAGAGCCTCTGCAGCAGAGACTAGGAAACCATGAAACTCAATATGGAACTGTCAGTCCCAGAGCTGATCTGCAGTCTTCCCGGTGGGGGCATCCCAGAGCTCAGATAGTGATGCTGTTCTCTATGTGGCTGGGCTTTAGGTATTCATAGGGCAGGTCAAGTTGCTCATTCCGGGCTGTAATCTCCCTTTCCAAGTTTTCCAGATCTGTTTGGAATTGGTTTAGTACAGACTTGGCCTTGGGGTCTGAGAAATACTTTTCTCTGTGATGCCCCAGAGGCACCTAAGAAAGAACAAAGGATCAGTCAGTTTTGAGTCAGACACATCTAGAGCCTAGCCCTTCACTCTTATGTTTCCCTTCCAACTGTCATTTCCCTTTCCCCAGGGTCCTCTCTTACCATGTCTGGCTGGCGGCGCCCCAGATGCCATGTGATGACCATTTGAAGACAGGCCTGTCGGACATCAGGTAGTGAGCCCATCACCGTGGCCATTGTCACATCTTCCTTGGTGGTAGGTGGGGGCATCCGCATTGTGCATGGGGCATTAGGGACCCAGGCATACCAGTCCAGCTGGGGGAAGAAACTGCAACCCTAGGATCCTGGTACTTAGGGTTTGAACCCCCATCTCTCCCTTGGGCATCCCAAGGTCCAGGCACTTGCCTTCAGGGACCTGGGCTTTCAGCTCTCCATACCTGGCCCTGGTTGATGGCCCCATGCTGAGCAGTGCACGTGAAGACACACATGGTAAGGAAATGGCAGAGTTGATTCTGGGACTGGAAGGAGATGGGGAAACCTGGGCAGGAAGGAAACAGGATTTAGAGGCTACAGTTTGAGAGGAGAGAAATAAAGGCTGAAGACTTGGGATGTCTACATTTTGGAATTGATGGTTGTTTGTTTAGTTCATTTATTCAAATATATTTGCATCAGACATGGATTTCACTTCAGATTCAAATAATATAGTTGGGTTACCTTAGGCCAATTACTTAACCTCTCTGAACCTCAATCTCTTGACCTGTAAAGTGTAGATGATACCTATTTTATAAATGAGGTAATCACCTGGTGTGGAACAAGTTCTCAATAAGTAATAAGTATTGTTATTTTGGAAGGGTTGGGGGCTGAAAAGTTCTGAGTGATCAAAAATCCTCTGCCTCAAAAAGTGGTTGAGAATTTAGGGATGCTTCCTCCTATTCCCAGGTAGGGAATTACAAGTGTCTGAATTGTAACGTGACGGATAAGAGAAGTCATAGATTTATAGGGTCATAGCCAAGAGAGGCTTTCCGCAAAGATTATGTCACGCCACTCAGTTCACAGTGGAGGTGGGGGGTTCAGGGACCCACTAATCCTGTCAGTTAAGTGGAACAAATATAATCACTTCCCTTTTGTAGATTAAAAAAAAACAAAAGAAACAAAGACCAGAGAGATTAAAGTGCTTGTCAGGACTGCATAATTGGGAAAAGGCAGAGGCTGATCTTGAACTCGGGTTCCTGACTGCCAATCTCAGGCCGTTTTTTATTTTAGCACACTTTCTCCAAAAAGTCTGTTGGGAAAGTGAGGCAAAGGTGAGCTATGAGAACTGAAGGAGAGTGGAGGAAGAGAGAATGAGAGGCACTTAGTGGAGGTTAAAGTTCACATGTGGATGTTTATTTTCATTTTCCAAATGTAGATACTGGTTGGGGAAAAGATGGCCAAGGAGAGGAGGGGTCTCCCGGGAGCACGTGGAGCCCAAGGGACATACCGAGATATACTAGAGAAAGTTTGGTCCTGGAAGCGGGGTGGTGCAGCCACAGATTCCCTAGGGAGACGCTCCCTCCAGAGGGCGGGTGTTGCGTTAGTGCTCACGGCACCCTCAGAGGCCGGCCATAGCGGCTCCTCAGTCAATGTTTGTAGTTGTCCCACAGAGGCAGAGATGTTGGTGCAAAGTGTGAGGGGCAGGGATGGAAGGACAATTTGGAGCAGAGTCCAGGCTGGCCCATGTGTGAGAGAAGGAGGAGGAGGAATCTAGGAAGAGCTCAAGAAAGGCTGTTTCTTCCCCAGAGGTTAGAATGCGGGTGGGGTGCTAAAGACGGTGGCTGGATCCTAGCAGCGGTGGGGAGAGGCTGGACTGGCCAAAGAAATGTGAGCCCCAAGGGGCAGGGCACCGAGTTCAGGGTTGAGCCAAAGCACGTAGAGCATTGTGTTTGCATCTAGAAATGACCTCGCACTGTGGTCAGTGTGCAGTAGGCCTGGACTTTCTATGCGTGTGCTGGACAGTAGCAGGCAGGAGGAGAAGAGGGAGAACAGAAGGGGTCATTACGGGCTTTGGTGGAAAAATCTTCCCATTTATATCCTCAAGTAGGAATAGACAACCATGAGGAGAGAACGTGAGCCCCAGCAGGGCCTGGGCAGATCCCTTGCTGGCTGGGGTTCTGGCCCTGTGGGGTCCCATGCTGTGGCAGGTTAGGGGATGGGGTGGAAGTAAAGGTTGATGGCCAGGGTCTCTGAGGAGGATGATCCTGGGGTATCTAGAATTGTCCTGAGTCTTAGGAGGTGGGAATGGGATTCAGATGTTTGACGTGTGGAGGGAGAGGGGGTGGGATGAGGGGTTGGGGTCCTGAACCCAGACTCTACTTGGGCAGGGTGTCCAAAGAGCTCCTGTCCCTGGGGAGGGCTCTCACCTCGGTCCTGGGCCTGGCACAGCCCCACCTCAGTGATCTCCCGACACCAGGCCTGCAGCTCAGGGTCCCCTCTCACGACGTCATCCCCGCTGTAGAAAAGGTGGATGATCCCCTCCACATACCTGCCCAGGGGAGAAGGGAGGTGAGCTCCTTGAGAGGAGAAAGCTTCGGCCTTTGACCCCTGCACTTTTCCATGGTCTCTGCCCAGCTGACTCTCAATGTGTCTGAGTATAGATTCTTCAAGGCCTGCCTTTTGGGTCATTCCCAACTCTTTCTACAAACTAGTCTAGAGAGGAAGGACACGTGGGTCATTAGTTCTAGGAATCCCCATACATGGTTGACAGCCATTCTCCCTGACAAAATCCCTGATTTTTCCAGATCCCTCAGCCTCCCAGTCCACAGCTTTCCCAACGTAGGTTCTCTGTCCCCAGCCTCCTCCTTCTCAGGCCCTACGCACTGACTCACGCTTCCTCGTCTCTCCCCAGGATCCAGTCCTTTGCTCCTCTTGTCTGAACCTTATTGTTTTCAGGTTCCTTTTGCCCCATGCTGACCTCAGGCCAGAGCCCCACTCGCCCTCTCCCCTGCCCCATTTCTCGGCTCCCCGTCTCACCCACCGGGCAGTGATCTCCCAGAGTTGTAAAGCGTCGTGGGCATAGAGAGCACCCGGGGTTCCCAGCAGGCCGCGGTCAGCCAGATTGTTGGGAGGACAGAGGGAGCAGTAGGTCAGCTGAGCCAGGGCCCGGTGGAGCAAGTGCACGTGGCCCCCTCCACCGGTGCTCACTGCCTGGGACAAGAGAGATGTGAGGCCTTGAGGAAGAAGCCAGCACACACTATATAAGGGGTTCAGATGTGGCATTTTCACATTTAGAGACGTAGATATAAAGGGACGGGCTCATGGGTTTAAGGGTCAGGGCAGTCACCCAGGTGGATCTGGGATCTTGAAAGTGGCAGGAAATCATAGAGAGTCAGACGGTGAGGCAGCCCCATGCCCCATCCCCTCCTTACCTTATCAAATACACCTCCGTCTGAGATGAGTTGGGTCCGTGCCCGGGTGTTGATTTCTATCGTGTAGCGGATGTGTGGGATCAGGAGCTGGGATGGGGGAGATTAGAGGGGGTGGTTTATGGAGGACATGCTTGGGTCCTTCCTTGTAGGCAGCATGGTGTCTACTCTTGATGCTTTCCTCCCTTGACAGGCTGGTCTCTTCCTGCTTCTGTGATCACTCACTCTCGTGATCTTTTCGCCCGTGTGAGTCAGGCTCTGGAGCCAGACTGACCTGGGTTTCACTCTACACTTCAGCACTCACTTTGATACTCATCCAAGGTACCAGACCTTCTAAGTGTTGATCTGTCTATCTCCTGTCCAACCCCTCGTCTGTCAACAGCGGGTGATAATAGGGTCTTTTGTCTCAGGAGGCTGCAGTGATGCTTATGTGAGTGATGTATGAAGAGTTTTTAGTCCACACAGAAGTCCTTGAATACTAGCTGTTATCGCTTATCTTTTTTTTTTAAATTGCAATCATATAGAGTTGCTCCATTTTATAAAAAATTAATTAATTTATTTATTTATTTTTGGCTGTGTTGGGTCTTCGTTTCTGTGCGAGGGCTTTCTCTAGTTGCGGCAAGCGGGGGCCACTCTTCATCGCGGTGCGCGGGCCTCTCACTATTGCGGCCTCTCTTGTTGCGGAGCACAGGCTCCAGACGCGCAGGCTCAGTAATTGTGGCTCACGGGTCTAGTTGCTCCGTGGCATGTGGGATCCTCCCAGACCAGGGCTCGAACCCGTGTCCCCTGCATTGGCAGGCAGACTCTCAACCACTGCGCCACCAGGGAAGACCTATCGCTTATCTTTATGATTTCCACCTGGGGTGTAGGTGGCCTTTGAGAATCAGCCCCTTTTGATTTGCTTTTATACTCTGTCATTTACAACCTCACAGCTTAAATTAGCCTCTCTACTCGTTACCAAAGCCACACCTCCATCCCCTGGTTGCTTCACTGTTGGTTTTTTGGGGGGTGGGTACCTTTAGTGAGATAGAGGAGCCATACTGAGCTATGTACGTAAGCAGCAGAGGGGCTGTCGTCAAATCTCCCCCCACCCCCAATTAGGCAGTTAGGTCCCCTCTATTTTTATAGCTTTTCAAGAAATAGCTTTTCCTTAGCTATTAAAAAAGGCCATCTCATCCTCACATGCGTTTCTTTTTATCTCAGACTATTTTGTCATTTCCACCCAGTTTATTTACAGGTTTCACGTAGCGTTGGTATTTATCTGAATTGTTGCTGGACACAGGGCATGAGGCAGAGATAACTCTGGTGCCAAGAGGTCAAAGCAGCTCACATTGGACTGAAACTTTTCAGAAAGTTCATGAAAGGTGCTGAGTGTCATGGAAAGCCCAAAGTCCACATGAGGAGCAGAGATACCTTGGGACAAACAACTCTTAATAAATCATTGCAGGAACTAATTTTTTCTAGCTTTTAGCCTGTGTCACACTATTAGGTCGTGTCAGCCTTCAGCAACCCCACGATGGGCCTCCCGTCATCCCCATTTAGACCTGAGGACACTGAGCTCACATCTGGGAAGTACAGAGGTTAGGATTCAGGATTCAGACTCCGGCAGTCCGAATCCAGAGCCTGTGCAGGTCACCTCTGGGACATTGCTGGCCTGGCTCTCCTGCGTGTACTGATAACAGTACAGCTGTTTGCCATGACGTCGCTGTGGGAATGGAGATAGTTGGGCAGAGGGCTGAACTCGTAAAGGGGGATTTTCAGTGTGCCTAGAGGCTTAGCCTCTTCAAGGTGAGCAGGACACGGTGGTGCAGGAGCGCCCTGAGATCAGTAAAATCCAAGATTCTGCTCATCACACTGGTCTCCATCTTGTCTGTGTCACCCCAGACTCCGAGAGGCCACAGCTACTGCTGGCCAGGCTTGGGGGTCGGGCGGGGCCCCCGGCTGAAACGCAGTTCAGTCGTTCTCCTTGCCAGGTGCTCACCTGCATGTCCTACCAACGTTTCCGACTCCCTATACCTCAAACTGAACCTCATCTTTGCTTCCCAACTGGCTTCTCTCCTGGCTTCCCTGTTTCTGACAATTGGTCTGGTTCATAAGCTTGTATCAGTTTCATCCCTTCTCTGTCTTGTTCCCTATATCTAAAGTGTCATCAAGATTTTGAGGACATTTTTACTCAAGCACAAGCCTTATGTCGCTGCCTTCTGCCGAGCAATAGATGCTGAGCTCACTCTTTCATAAAATTACAGGATTTCTAGGTCAGTCTGCAATACCCACCCTTGGGCTTCTGGGTGTTGCAGGAGCTTAGACCTCTGACCTTTCTGATATCCAGGCTTGCCGCAGCTACTATTCCATCCCTTCCCCAATTCTGATTTTTTCCTTTTCATTCCCGTCACCACCTTGCCAAACGCATGTCTCTCTCCACCTCTCTCCTGGGCGGGTGTAAGCAGCCTGCTGGGCCGCTCTCCTTGCCTCTTGACCTGCTCCTACTTAGCAAACTCAGTTGGGGTGGAACGTACTCCATCAATACTCTAGTGTTTATCAGCTGTCTCTTGTGGTTTCAGATTCTAGATCCAGCTGTTGTTCTCTGGGTAGTTCTTATGGGCACCACTTGTCATTCTGGCTAAATCGTAAATCTCCTAGGGCAGGAACAAGGCTTTTGTTTTACTAGCAATGTTCCAGCTGTACTCTAGGCCCATTGCTAGATTGTCAGATCTCTGAGAATTTCAGAGGGTTTCCTTAGTAATATGTCCTGAAGAAACCTTAAGTGACTTGACTTAATTGAAACACAAGTCTCAAAATATTGATGCAGTCTTCCTTCTGTTCTCACCTCTTTCTTTCACAGTGATAAAAATTTTTTCTTGGTGCTGCAATATCACTTGATACTGGGCTGTTTCCTTTCTCTAGGGTCTGAGTGAAGGGGGACATGGAGGGTAGAGGTTGTACCTTGAAGACAGGGTGCAGCCCCGGGAGGCACCTCATGGTGGCCACAGCAATGACCTCAGCCAGCATGTGGGTGTTCAGCAGATGATACTGGAGCTGGTGCAGTTGGAAATCTGAATTTCGGACCCAGGACTTTGCCAGGAGCCAGGCAAGTGGAGGATCTGAGGGCAGGAACAGTGGTGGGGTCGGGGAGCTGGGGCTGGGAGGCTGGATCTGGGAAAAAGAGAAATTAAGCCTTCATTGAACTCCCACTTTATGTGTGACATTATGGCCAGCAATCTTGGGGAAACAGATGAGTAAGTACGATTATCGCATCCAGGAGGTATAATCTAGGAGGAGGAATGAGGCCCCTCCCACCGTGCCTCTCACTAGCTGTGGCACTGTGCGAGCACCATGATCGTCGGGTTGAATGCAGAGGAGTCTGAAGCAGGGAGTCCAGGGAGGAGATCTGACAGTGGTTTGGGAGAAACGTGATGGGGGTCTGCGTTATGGTGGGGGATGGAAGGGGAAGCTGGGTGTGTGAGATAATTGACAGTATTTGTTAACTAACTATTGAGACCAGTGGGAGAAAAGATAGAGGGGACTGAGAGATTAAATAGTGATTCTCAGAGTGCGTTCCCAAGCTAGCGGCATCCGCATCACTTTGGAACTTGTTAGAACTGCAAATTCTCAGTCCCCATCCCGGACCCACTGAATTGGAAAGTCTAATGCTGGGACCCAGCAAGCTGTGTTTTAACAAGCTGTCTAGGTGATTCTGATACACACTAAAGTTCGAGAACCATCGGGTGTAGGATGAGAACTCCAAAAGGCCATTATGACTCTTGAACAAGTCCTGCCAGTTGGGTGAGTCAGGAGAAACCAGGCTGTAAGCGGAGTGACACGAGAACAGGTCTCACTGTGTGAGGATGGAGTTTGGGAGTCAAGAACCAGGGCGCTGGTTCCTCGGGAGCAGAGGCGGAGGTGAACAGAAAGCAGTGTTGGGAGGCGGATGCCCAGGGCGCCCACCTGGATGACCATGGGTAGCAGCTTCCCACTGGTGTCCATCTTCAGCATGACGAGGGGGGCAGCCAGGTACTGCTTCTCTCCTTGGATCACATTGGCTGGAATTCCATCCAGGAGAATGAAATCAGCCTCAAACAGGGAACTTTTCTGGGGAAAGGAAGAATGTATCCATCGTTAGAGTTCAAAGTCTAACCCGAGAGGGCCAGGGCAAAGGCGGAAGACATTCAAGACCTTTATCTGAATTCTTGCCATCATCCTACGTCGGTTGCAGAGTCCTATCAGCAGAACCAGAGCATCTGGCCCGATTCCTCTCATTTTAAGTGAAGAAACAGCCTAGTGAGGGTAGACATCTTGCCCAGGGATGTGTGGTGGCAGATCCGATTTTACAACCAGGCCTGCTCAGTCCAGTGTGCAAGCTGTCCCCTTGTCGAGATGGCCAGGCCCCTTCCCCACTATCCCTCGATGATCTGAACACCTTGTGTTCAGCTGTCACCAGCTCAGCAAACACTCTTTCACTCCCTAAAACTCACCTTCTCTGCCAAGTAATCCACGGAGGTTCCCCTGCCCAGCCCTGCCGCCGAGTCCAGCGCACACATGCACAGGGCACGCTCACATCCCACCTTGCTCGTCCTCCTCACATGCAGCTCACCTCTTCCAAACCCAAGTAACCCCCGCAGTTCTCCCCACCTGATGGCACATTTTCTACCCTTCTCCCTGCCCGTGAACACTGGTGTCCAGAGCACTGACGTCAGCCAGGGAATGTCATTGTCCCTGCTAACACCTCTGGCCCCATCTGCACCCTGGGAATCCATCCTGTTTCCCCTCCACACTGGGAGTTCCTCATAGTTTTCCCTACATACTTTATCACCTCTAGGTTTTTCTAGCACTGGAGTCTGGACCAAGGGGCTGTAGGTTACCGCAGCCTCCCTTCCTTGACTCATCTTTGATCCCTGCCCTTCACTACTTCTGGCCACACCGCCAAGGAGAGAACAGCACAGGGTGGGAGGGGTACCTGGAGTTCTTTCTCCAGCTGGGCCTGTAGCTCCTCCATCCCCGAGGGCAGCACTAGCCGGGAGGGCAGAGAGGTGCAGCGTCTCAGCAGCATGGGATTGGCGCCATTGAGGAACTGGTAGCCAAACAATTCATCGTCCTGCCAGCGTTGGCGAACCTTCTCTGTGGGGTCGGGGTGGAGTGTAGGAGGAGGTTGTTTACACAGCCGGGATGTCCCTCCTCCAGGCCCTACCCCAGCGATCCAGGCACGTGACCATCCCATATCTAGCCCCTGCCTTTTCATCTGGGGCCTCTGAGAAATGACCCAGCACAATATATTCTCATCTGTGAAGTCTCGTGAGGGGCTGTGGAGTGTGAAGGTTGGGTCATCAAAAGGGGCCATCAAGGAGTTATGGAGACCTGGGGAACCACTGACCAGCCAGGATACTCTTCTGGCCCCAGAAGATGTGATCAAAATCCTCCACGCGGTTCCAGGATCTCAGGAGGGTGTAAACGCGTTTGAGGACCATCCCCAGAGCCCTAGGACAGGAATCGAGCCATGAACCCATTTGCCAATCCCTCAGCTGCTCACCATTGACCACCATTTTTGGATCTCCCAGCCCTTTCCCCACTCTGAGCTCCAGGCCTGTTCTCACCCTGCCTTCAGTGTCCACTCAAAGTCCAGCCTCTTCTCCTCGTGGAATCTCATATTTGCAGGTAGATCGTCCTCACAGCCCGCAGCCATTGTCAGGGGTAACCCTTCCTTCCATGTGGCCCAGCTAGGAGATGGGGACAAGGCTTCAGGGAGGGTGTCCAGGTCAGTGATGGGGGGTACCACTGAGAGGCCCTGTAGGTGGGTGGTCACCAGTATATCTGACGTCTTTCTTTGAGTTCCTGCTCTCGATGTTTCTGGAACACGTCCAATGCGTTGTTTCCTGCCAGGCAGGCTGGGGAGACATTAAGACAATTGGCCATGGTTTGTGTGGTCCTGTGCTCTCCTCTGCTTGTCCTCATCTTCCTTTTTGCCGTCATAGGCCATGTGTTCAGTCACGCTCTGTTGCTTTTATCTCTGGCCTTGCCTCACTCCATTGATTCCTGAGACACATTTATCTTATCACTGCCAAATTTGCACTTTGGATTTTGCTAATCTCAACCCTGTCTCTTGTCTCGAGACAACAGTCTCATGTTTGACACCCTTTCTTGTCCCTTAACTCGTCTTTCGCCACCTGATCCTATTTCATCAGTATCTATGGTTGGAAAAAATCACCTTAATTAAGGTGATAAAATCTTGGGAATTCTCTGGTGGTCCAGTGGTTAAGATTCTGTGCTTCCACTGTGCCGGGGGGCACAGGTTCAATCCCTGGTCAGGGAACTAAGATCCCGCAAGCCATGCGGCGTGGCCAGAAAAAAAGGTGATAAAATCTCAATCACTCATATGCCGGTATCTATTTTCTACTATATATTGCTTTGGTTAATTTCACATCTCCTGAACCTCACCTACCACACCTCAACCGTCCTCAAAAGGCTTTAGGAACAGCTGTTTGCTTTCTTTCCCTGACTTCACTCTTCTGAGATTTACCATCAGAGTCTATATTATCAACTTGTTCCTGTTCTTATCCGCATTTCTACTCACCTGTCTCAAAGTGATGTATTTCATGTTTCCATCCTTACTTGCCCTTGCCCTCGTTTGCCTCTGTAATCGTCTTTCTTACTTATTTCCCATGGTAACAAATTCTGTATTTGCTGTCCTCATTCATCCCTACCCACTGTCAGTGTGCACCCTGTCCCTCGTGGTTTTCTTCCGTGTTTTCCCAACCAAACCAGCTCTCCAAGTCATATTGCTTATTGTTTCCCTTAGCTGTCTCCTCTTAGGGGTCACCCCCATCCCCTATTCCATGTGCTACCCTTACCTGCCCTGCCCTAACTTGTTCCTCATCCCATACTTCTGTTTCCCATCATTGCTGCGGCTCCCATCCCGTGTCCTCATCTTCTTGGAGGGTGGGATCTGCACATCACTTATGTCCCTGTCCAGCCCCACTTGCAGGCTTTTTTATTCTGTGTATAAATTTGGTACTTTATAACTCTTTCCCATGTCCTGTCTTCTCCACACTTAACCTGCTGAACACTCACTTTCTTCAAGGCCCTCTGACCCTCCGCAGCCCTCCCCCGCCCCTTCCCCAGCAGTTCCCCAGGCCCTGCATCCCCTCTCCCTCACCGGTGCCCTCGGGCAGGCACAGCACGCTGCCGGCCTGCACCCAGCAGTAGCACGGGAAGGCGGCCTCCTCGAAGGCTACAGGGCCCTGCACCGTGATGTGGTCGCAGAACCACGCGTTGTCCACCAGGGAGTGGTGTTTGCGCAGCTTCACGAACTGCAGTGGCCCCAAGTCCTCGGGAATGTCATGCTCAAACTCCTCCTCCTGTGGGACCAGAACCCGGAGAGTTAGTAGCAGGGTCCCAGGCGAGGCCGTTTTGCCTGCTGCGGGTGGGGTTGGGGGTCAGAGGTGCGGTGGGGACAGGAGAGGAGGGGACCTTTGTGGAGCCTCCGTTGACAAGGCCTCCAAAGACAGCCTCCCTCGTTCCCTCCTCCGGACATTTGCGCGGTGTGTCTGACGCCCCATCGCACCGGCAGGAAGAGGGAGCGCGGCGCGTGGCCCGCAGTGTCTTGAATTGATGTCTGAGTCTCAGCACCTTCATCGGTCCTTTAACTGAGCTCTCCCCGCTCCCTCATTCCTACGAGCGTCCCACTTGACTTCTGATCCTATATTGACACTGGCCTGGGGTCATTTGGAGAAGGAGTTGGAGGCTGCGAGGACCAGGGCCGGCGGGAAGGGAGAAGGGGTGTGCGCTCAGCCCGGGTCCTGGCCCCCGATCCTCCTGGCCCAGCCGCCCGGGCGTCCCAACACCTGGAAGTCCCAGCAGGCACGGTTCCGCAGTCGTTTCGCACTCGGATCCCGCCCCTCGCCGGCCTCCCGCGTCCCGGCCGGGGTCTGTCCCCGCTCCGCCCGCTGACCTGGCCCCGCGCCGGCAACAGCTGCAGCTCCAGCTCCGTCTCCCCGCGCGCCCCGACCAGCCACAGCTGCAGGCGGTCGTGCGACCCGGCGAAGAGTGCGGCCCCGGTGGCCACGCGGATGCGGTAGCGGCCCATGGCAGCCCCGGCGGCTTAAGCGAAGGGAGCCGGATGGGGCGCGCTTCTCCGGGTCGCCGGCCGGTATCGAGGCGCCTCAGGTCCCGGGCCTTTAAAGAGGGGCCCGCGTCCCCGCCCTCCTCACCACTTTCAGACGCTTCCAGTCCCCGCCCCAGACTAGCCCGAACCTGCGAGCCGCAGAGCCGGTTGTGGGGAAGGGCCGTCCCTCCCGGGCCGAGCGGAGCTGCGGGGCGATGAAGGGGCCCCCGCCTGGGGGAGGCCGAGAGCCTGGAAGCGCCGGGGTTTCTCTGGACCTCTGGGGGAGGCCTGGGGCCAGGCGCCTCGGGGTTGAAGGGAGCAGGATGAGGACACTTCCTGAGGTCTCCCGGCCTTTTGGAGAGCTAGGAGGAAGAGGGGGTGAGTCAGTCTTCCAAACGCAGGAGAAAGCCTCCGCTTTTCTGGGCTGGGACCTGGGAAAGACCGTGGGCTGAGCCCTGGAAGGCCGGCCTGCTAGGCTGTGCTGGGCCCGTGCGGAATGTCCTGCTCTGGACCCAGTGCAGCCCAGTAAGTCTTCAGTTCCTGATTTATACCTCATTTGAGCCCAGTCCTTCAATAAATCACCAGAGGTGCCCCAGGCTGCCTAAAACCTGGAAAAGTAACAGCTGAAAGACTTGCCCCCTCAGCTCCACCCCCAACCTCATATCAAACATGGCTGGATTAGGACCCTGGGCACACCAGATACTGAGGGAGGCCTAACTGAGGCAGGGCAGTGAAAGCCTCCTTTTGTCCAACCTTCATAGTGGCTTATGAGAATGTTAGGGACCAGGTGTTAGGCTGCAGTATAGAGTCACTTAGGGGACCCAGCATCTGTGGGCAATTCCCATGGACTTTGTCCCTTCCAAATGAATGCAGCCTCTTTCCCTTCTGTATGTTCCAGGTAAATTTTTATTCTGGCCTCACCGACCGTGGTGCCTGCTTTCTCCACCAGAATTCAATTTCCTTCTAAAAAATTAGGTGTAAAGATTTTATTAGTCATGAAGTTCTACTTGTTTCATCTTCCTTCTTGTCTTTATACTGCTCACTGCCCCCGCCACCCCGCTCCTGCTATTTCCTGGTCCTTTGTGGCCCTCAGGGCAGGAAACCAGGGAGCAGCGGTGGGGCCAGTGCTGGTTAGGGACTTTGTAAATGTCAGAAGGATGATTCAGAGCTCAGGCTTTACCACCCACCCAGGAAGCCTCTTGCAGGTACCTCTCCAGGTCTTCTTGACCCAAGTCATTCTAAGCATCTGGCTCACAGTGGATGTGTTTGGCAGCTGGGCTAGGCCAGGGCAAGGGAAATCTGCTTTCTTGAGCCAGACCCTCAAAAATGACATGTTGGTCATTGGTGGGAATGAGGGATTCCAGTCCTGCCTCCCAGCCTCCAAACCTTACGCAAGTGTCTGATCCTTACTGAGTGCCCTTCCCCTTCTTATCTTCTGGGCCCACTCCTGCTTACTACATCCTCAGTGCTCAGGGCTGGTGTCTGCCATATGCTGGCCCCCAATTTCCTCCAGTTTTAGATATCCTGTAATATCCAAATAGAGTGGCTCATATTCCCATCTTATGTAGTAGCTGAATCTGGCCTTTCCACACACGCCCTTCAAGGGTCACTTTTAGCTAGAAAAGAGAGTTTGCATCATACCTACTTCCAAAACCAGTCCAAACTTCAGCCTGCTTTTCTGCTGTTCCGTGATACCTTTTCTGCCCACTGGAGAGTACTCAGAGGCAGGGTGGGGGGTGAATAATTAAGAACAATAATCCAAGCTACTACATAGCTAATTAAGTTAATGTGTAAAGCACTTAGAACGATGCCTGACAGTAGTCTCTGTATGTATTTGCTGCTATTATGCTATTATTTACATTTTGGAAACAATTTTCAGTGGAGTGTCAGCGTCACTCTTAGAAATTCCTCTGTCTCTCCCCACTGCTTTTCCATGTCTGTCCCATTTAGGGGTCTTACATCTCAAGACCTTCCCACTTTTTTTTTTTTTTTCTGTTTTAAGCACATGTATTATGTTGGGGAATATAATTAAAAACAAAATTTCCCAACCCAGGAAAACCTCTCCACAAAGGTAGTGGAGGAAAGAAAACAGTTTTATATTTGAATAAGCATTACCAGAATGTGATGTGCATCACAGGCCATCTGCTAAGAGATTGTAAAGATAAAGTATCTCACCCTGTTATAGAGCCAAACAGATACAGCCATTACACGCATGTTCTCAAGATAAACAGTAACTAGTCCTCAAGTAAGAGGCTTGAGAGCACCATTTGTCACACACCGTTCATCCTAACTTTATGGTAATTGGTGATCCTTTGTGTTATTAATAGGCTTAATTGCAGGAAAAACAAAGTATCTTTATGACAGGAGGTGTTTTGCAACTTGGAACAAGGAGCCCACCTCAGTTAGGGTCCTACCCTCCCATAGAAGCTGGGAGATAAGGGTGCTCTCTCTCCTGATATTTCCATTTCGAAGAGATGGCTCCCGGGGCCTTGGGAGAGACATCCCTGGGTCCTAAAGCTGCAAGAGGCTGGTTTAGCTTCTAAAAATACTTACATTTCAAAGAGGCAGAGAAAGAGCTTACAAGTTTTCTAAAGTTAGTGCTCTAAGAGAGGGGTGGGGGGAGAAGTCTCTTATTTTCAACAGGGAGAATTAAGCCTCTTATTTTAAAATGTTTATTGGTCTGTACAATTACCATTTTGTTCTTCTGTTTACCACAGGAAGGACTAGGGGCTGGGTTTTGCTGGACCCTTTGCAGTAGGGAAGCCCATGTGTGCACCCCAAAGCTAGACTTTCCTCTTCTTCTAGACTTCCAAGGCCCTGTTTTTCATCCCACATTCCCATGACCTCTCTTTGCAGAACGATTTAATACCTTTTTTTTTTTGGCCGTGCCCTGCAGTATGCAGGATCTTAGTTCCCCAACCAGGGATCGAACCCGTGCCCCCTACAGTGGAAGCATGGAGTCCTAACCACTGCACCACCAGGGAAGTCCCAGATTCAACTTCTTGATCAAAGATTCTCTCACTAGGTTATTCCCCAGGGGCTGTGGGTGAGGGGGACGGACCTTGCATTTCATAGACGCAAAGTCTTGTTAAAGTGTTCTTCTAAACACAAGAATAATTTCACCCCCTTCCTTCCTCCTGTGCCAGTGCGGCTCAGACTTCGGTCGGCTCGAGGATAACTCCACTGTCCCCGCTATATGAGTGTTTGGAGCCCATATTTGGCACGGGGCTAGAGAAATTTGTGTTTGTTCCTTGAGGACAAATTGGACATACAAACACGGCATTATAAACTGTGTAACTTTAAACTAAACATAAGCTCTGATTTCAGGGTAGACATATCACACGTTTTTCCACTTAGTCATTTGAGTACCCCCTGCCCCTATGTGCAGGAAGCCCAGCACTCCTCACCACCCCCCCCCCCCCGCTCTGACTGCTGTTACTTGCTTCTGTTCTTGTTCACTGGTGGAACTAGGGAAACATTGTTCCTACACAATCTGATGGGTCATTTTCTAATGCCATGGGGACCACTGCCTAGGCCACAACAGTGGTGCACAGTCGGGCTTCCCAACTCTTAGTTCAGCGGTCCCCAACCTTTTTGGCACCAGGGACCGGTTTTGTGGAAGACAATTTTTTCACGGACCGGGGTGGCGGGGTGGGGAGATGGTTTTGGGATGATTCAAGCACATTACATTTATTGTGCACTTTATTTCGATTATTATTACATTGTAATATATAATGAAATAATTATACACTCATCATAATGCAGAATCAGTGGGAGCCCTGAGCTTGTTTTCATTTGCCACTCACTGATAGGGTTTTGATATGAGTCTGCAAGCAATTGATTTATTATGGTCTCTGTGCAGTCAGACCTCTCTGCTAATGATAATCTGTATTTGCAGCCACTCCCCAGCGCCAGCATCACCACCTCAGCTCCACCTCAGATCATCAGGCATTAGATTCTCATAAGGAGCGCACAACCTAGATCCCTCGTGTGCACAGTTCACAGTAGGGTTTGCGCTCCTATGAGAATCTAACCACTCCTCTGCTGATTTGACAGGAGGCGGAGCTCAAGCGGTAATGCGAGCGATGGGGAGCGGCTCTAAATACAGATGAAGCTTCGCTCGCTTGCCCGCCCGCCGCTCACCTCCTACTGTGCGGGCTGGTTCCTAACAGGCAACGGACAGGTACTGGTCCATGGCCTAGGAGTTGGGGACCCGTGTCCTAGTTCACACAGGTTTGGGCAAGGTCCTCCAGTGTGACTGTGGTGCCAGGGGCCTGGGTTAGGGCCATGTCCAGCCTCAGCCCCTTAAACCTTTAGGCACTGGTATTGAGCCTGGTCATTTGACCAGATGACTTTGCTCACAGAGGCTTCCCTTTCGGGAACTTTAGGGTTCTTTCCTCCTGTTGGATCTCTGTTAGAACCTTCTCAGTCTTTCAGAGAGAACTTACTTAATATTAAACAGTGTGAAAAAGAATTCCAGTCTCAGTCTCCTTCCTACCAGGTAGTGTCTTGGACCCTTGAGGTCCATTTGCCCCCTCCTCCTCATCCACCAGCTCTGCCGACCAAGGGAGTATTGGGGTAGGGGTGGGAGATGGGGAGGGTGTGATGGGGAGGAGAGAGCCTTTGTGGGACCTCAAAGTGTGCTGGAGAGGGGACACTTAAGGCTCAGAGGAGAGTCAAAGAAGGTTTGCTCCCAGGGAGCTATGTACCTACAGAGAGAAGAAAACTGGCAGAGCCTTGCCCCCTTGCTGTCTGTCCCCCTCTCCCTCCCACCTCTGCCGCCCCAATCTCAAGTCAAGCCCAAAGAGTCTGCTCAAGTTTCTGTGGGTTCATGGAATCATCTTCAATCATGAATACACTTCTAGGAGTGGCTGGCTCTGGTTGTTTAAAAAAAATCTGTGCCATACTGTACACTTTGCCCTGCAGCTTGCATTTCTCACTTAAGAGATCTGTTTCATGGACATTTCTGTAGTTCAGTAGTTATACCTTGGACTCATTCTTTTTTTTTTTTGCTGTGCTGTGCAGCACGTGGGATCTTAGTTCCCCGATCAGGGATCAAACCTGTGCCCCCTGCAGTGGAAGCTCGGAGTCCTAACTACTGGATCGCCAGGGAAGGAATTCCTTGGACTCGTTCTTTTAACAGCTGCATGGTGCTCCACAGTGGTTTTAACCACTCCTCTGCTGATGATCATTCAGTTTCCACTTTTTTTGACATATGATACATGCTACAGAGGGCATGTTTGTACTTATATCCTTATGTACTTGGTGGTTTTTGTTTTTTTTTTTAAAGTTGTATAGTTTGACATTTTACATTTATTTATTTATTTATTTATGGCTGTGTTGGGTCTTCGTTTCTGTGCGAGGGCTTTCTCTAGTTGCGCCGAGCGGGGGCCACTCTTCATCGCGGTGCACGGGCCTCTCACTATCGTGGCCTCTCTTGTTGCGGAGCACAGGCTCCAGACGTGCAGGCTCAGTAGTTTTGGCTCACGGGCCCAGTTGCTCCGCGGCATGTGGGATCTTCCCAGACCAGGGCTCGAACCCGTGTCCCCTGCATTGGCAGGCAGATTCTCAACCACTGCGCCACCAGGGAAGCCCTACTTGGTGGTTTTATTTCTATGGGTTAGAGTCTAAGAAAAGGTACAAAGGATAAAATACCACCAAATAAAAAAAAAAAAACAAGAACAAAATAAAACGAATAGATAAAAGCAGTCCACAGAGCTGAGTGTCTTTTCTTGTCAGGCAGAAGAACCCACCAGGGGAGACACTGGCTGACTCGTTCACGGAGGGGCATAAGTCAGGGATTTCTAACTGCTAGAAAGGGGCTGTTCATAATGTTTATGCTGTTTAAAAGTTGCAAGCTTGTACCCTGGAGAGCCTGGAGAGAGTCCACAGGTTTGTACACGGTTGTTGAAGACAAGTCCCATCATTCCAAGGGAGTCTTAAGTTAGGTTCACTAAGGATTGGGCATAGCAGTGTTACTCAATATTCATAACCATTTAAAATCTTTGGCTGGTTAGAAAGAGCTGTGGTGAAACACAGCATTCAGTTTTGGTATTTCCTAGGCACGTGCTGGTAAGATTTCTTTTACATGGGATTGCTGGGTGGAAGAGTATGTGTGTGGGAGGGGCGCAGAGTTCATTTATGATATTATGGAGAACAGATTCGGTAGAGACAGAGGCAGAATGCAGATCACAGTGTGGCGTGCCCTTCGAGAAATAAGGCCGGGAAGGGAACAGAGAGGGGGCCATGGCTGGAGATGGGTCACCAGTAGGGACCGTGAGAGGTAGAAGTTGAGATGCCAGAGAATGGGGTTGTTAAGTGATGAGGGGAAGACCCCGAGGGAGGAAATAAAATCCAGAAAACGTGGGGAGGAACTGGCTGTAGATCATGCATGCTCACAGGGGGTGGAGCCACAACACTGTAGACATTACAATGGCGTGTGGCCCTTCGAAGAGCCACATACATAAACAGATACACTAAGGTATTAAAATCTCATGTAGTAGGGGCAGAAAGCAATTAGGAAAAAAAGGTGTCTTAACGGCTTTGTAAAGGGGCAATCATAGAAAAAAAGGTACAGAGACATGACTTGGGGTGTGATTTCCCTAGCAGTACTCTGCTTGGTTGCTGATACAAGAAAAATCAAAGGTTGGAATGATCCAGAACATTATTCTGAGGCTCCGTCTGGCAGAGGCTGACGTGAGCCCTTCTCTCGTTCTTATCTCCCCAACATCAGTGGTAGAACAGGTATGGACCCACACTTGTATGTTACCAATTAGCATTTTACGTAAACATGGTGTTAAGAAAGGCCTCCTAAATTCCCTTCCCATGAGATTGACATCTTGAAACTACTTGGATTTACTTGTTCTGAAGCTGGCTTTTCTCAACATTTCTGTAAAGAGGTTGAGAAAACCCAGTAATCAAGGTAAATAGTATTTTAATGAAATATTTGAAAAAATCAAAATTAATGCAAAAAATCCACAATCAACAAAATATTAAAATTTTAAATAAAGACAGGATCAGTTGTAAGACTTAATATTAGGCATCTACGTATATTCCGAAAAAAATTTTTTAAATAAATTTATTTATTTATTTATTATTTTTGGCTACGTTGGGTCTTTGTTGCTGAGCACCGGCTTTCTCTAGTTGTGGGGAGCGGGGGCTACTCTTTGTTGTGGCGCGGAGGCTTCTCATTGCGGTGGTTTCTCTTGTTGTGGAGCACATGCTCTAGGCATGGGCTTCAGTAGTTGTGGCACATGAGCTCAGTAGTTGTGGCTCACGGGCTCTAGAGCACAGGTTAAGTAGTTGTGACGCACGGGCTTAGTTGCTCCATGGCATGTGGGATCTTCCTGGACCAGGGCTTGAACCCATGTCCCCTGCATTGGCAGGCGGACTCTTAACCATTGCGCCAACAGGGAAGTCCCCTGAAAATTTTTTGCAATTGTTTCTGCCACCAGAAATTTCTCTCTGGCTAACTTGACCCCCAGTACCCTCATACCCAACCCAGGATTAATGGGGGCCATTTGCTTGATTCTCATACAGATTTTCAATCAGTCTTACTGTGTTCAGTCTTACCTACACCCCTGTCTTCAGGGATCATTGGTACTCTAATTTCTGAGCCTTTCTGGGGATCTGTGCTGATTGCCTCATACATACCCTGGAGCCATTTGACTTTTTTTCTTAATCATCCATTATCTTATTATTCTTTTTTTAAAAAATTGGACTATAGTTGATTTACAATGTTGTGTTAGTTTCAGGTATACAGCAAAGTGATTCAGGGGTGTGTGTGTGTGTATTCTTTTTCAGATTCATTTCCATTATGGGTTGAGTTTGCTGTAGGAGGGTGGACTCCAGCATCTATCAGTCCATCATCTTGTAATCAGCATTGGGTATTTATTCTCTACCAAATCCCCCAGTAGCGATGACCAAAAAGATATTTTAAAACAGTCTTGTGATTCTTAAACTCTGATCAAAGAAGCAAAAAGTAGTTTAACCAATATATCCTGCTTTACCAGTTTGTTACAAAATTAGGTTACACCCCTTTCAATTTTTTTTTTTTTTTTGGCCACGCCACTGAATGGCATGCAGGATCCTATTCCTGGACCAGGGAATCCTATTCCCAGACCAGGGATCGAACCTGTGCCCCCTGTGGTGGAAGTGTGGAGTCTCAACCACTGGACCACCAGCGAAGTCCCTCTTTTCAATATTTAGATTAAACTATTCTTTACCTCCACCCTGCCTATTAGGATGTTTTTCCGTCTCCAGGATCCTTCTTCCAAGATGACAGTTAACAGTTCTGTAGTATTTACTTTGGGCCAGACATTCTTCTAAGTGCTTTTTTACATATATTAGCTCATAATAACTCCAGACTCCTCAGGGAAGCTTTTTAAGTGTAATGGGTTAGTACTTGTTATTATTATCTTGAAGAGAGCAAAATCTGAAAGTCTGCTCAGTCTGCCAGAGATTCCTGGGTGTGTGTTTTGTGTGTGTGTGTGTGTGTGTGTGTGTTGACTGTTGTTGCTCTTAATCAACTATGGATTGCTGGTGAATCTCAGGTTGCCTAATGATTTTGATCCTTGTCTACTGATAAGTGACCCATTGAACACCAGTCAAGGAGAGTATCATATCCTCTTGGACAGTGATTGGTTAAGAGGTGGACACATGGCCCAAGCTGGGCCAATCAGAGCCAAAGATGCTTACTTCTGGGACTTGGATGGAAATGCAGAGAATGAAGTCTCTGTGTTTCCACCATGGCTCCCAAGCTTGTAGACTATAGGCCTGTTGACTGCAGTGCGCTCCACTTAGAGAAAGCCTAACAGAGAATAAAGCCAACATAGAGGAGAGCAAAGCTGCATCGTGGAGGGAGAGAGAGAGACTGAGACCTGATGATATTGTTTGAACCCCTTGATCCAGCCACATGACTGCTCCTGACTTTTCAAATTACAGGAACGAATCAATGTCATCAATGTCTTTTCCTTTTTTATCTTTTTTGCCGCACCACGCAGCATGCGGGATCTTAGTTCCCCAACCATGGATCAAACCCATGCCCCCTGCAGTGGAAGCATGGAGTCCTAAACACTGGACCACCAGGGAAGTCCTGTCATTTCCTTTTTTTTTGGCTGCATTGGGTCTTTGTTGCTGCACGCGGGCTTTCTCTACTTGTGGCGACTAGGGGCTGGCTACTCTTTGTTGTGGTGCACGGGCTCTAGGACGTGGGCTTCAGTAGTTGTGGCGCACGGGCTTAGTTGCTCCGTGGCATGTGGGATCTTCTCGGACCAGGGCTCGAACCCATGTCCCCTGCACTGGCAGGCGGATTCATGACCACTGTGCCACCAGGGAAGTCACATCTTTTTCTTTTTTAAAAACCACTTTGAACTGACTTTCTGTTACATGGATACAAAGAATCCTGAAAAATGCAAGGGGTAAGGCAGTGGCACAGTCTGTAGCCTGGAGCACCTGGGTGCCTGTGATCTGGGTCTAAGAGATAGTGACTTAAAACAATGTGCCAGCCTGTGAGCGGTGTTCTCCCCAGGCAGCCCAGGATCTGTGTGAGTTTGGATGTGGATTTCTCACTATCTTCCTAGGGTCCGTGTCCAGATGGTACTCTTTTCTTAATTGCTGGGACCTTCTCCTCTCAGGGGTGGGAGCCTGGCATCTCCTGGCTTTTTCCCTATTTCTAGAACCTCTCTGGGTGAGTCTGTTAGTTTAAAAGCCACTGCATTTGGGTATGGGAAGGCTGCCCAGTGACTGGCCTTATATTTTCACTTTGACTCACTAGTTAATATTTCTTTTTTCCCCCTTATATATAACTGGAAGTAGAAATTTTCTGGTTTTCTTTTTTCTGGACAACTGTGGTGGGTTTTTTTTTTTTTAATTAATAGCTACTTTATTTATTTATTTATTTATTTATTTATTTATAGCTGTGTTGGGTCCTCGTTTCGTGCGAGGGCCTTCTCCAGTTGCGGCAAGCAGGGGCCACTCTTCATCGTGGTGCGCGGGCCTCTCACTACCGCGGCCCCTCCCGTTGCGGGGCACAGGCTCCAGACGCGCAGGCTCAGCAGTTGTGGCCCACGGGCCCAGTCGCTCCGCGGCATGCGGGACCCTCCCAGACCAGGGTTCGAACCCGTGTCCCCTGCACTAGCAGGCATATTCTCAACCACTGCGCCACCAGGGAAGCCCTGTGGTGGGTTTTTTGTTTGTTTGATTTTTGTTTTTGGCGGGGATGTGGCGGTGGTGAGGTTTTGTCCTGGTGCCCGCCTGCTAAGCTTAGGAGGGGTGGCAAGGCAGTTCTGTCCACCAGCTGTCCTAGAGGAACTACTTTAAAGTAGGTCTTCTTACAAATAAACATATCTACGAAACAGAAATGGACTACAGACATAGAGAACAGACTTGTGGTTGCCAAGGGGGAGGGGGTTGGGGGAGGGAAGGATTAGGAGTTTGGGGTTAACAGATGCAAACTAGTATATATAGGATGGATAAACAACAAGGCCCTACTGCATAGCACAGGGAACTATATTCAATATCCTGTGATTAAACCGTAATGGAAAAGAATATAAAAAAGATATATGTATGTATAACTGAATCACTTTGCTGTACAGCAGAAATTAGCACAACATTGTAAATCAACCATACTTCAATAAAAAAAAAGTAGGTCTCCTTTTTTGGGATGTGGCCTCTCCCATTCCAGTTGTATTTGTTCACAGATAATATTCCAAATCTTTTCATCACTAGGTAGAGAGCACCTGTCCACTGGCCAACTAGTTTATGTTAATTTCATAGTAATATTTGTTATCTTTTCCATAGTTCCTGGCATCTGGAAACATTTTTGTGGGCAGTGACAATAGTTAACCAGTATGTTTTGGGGGGTGTATTTTGAGTGCGGTTTTCTAAATCTCTCTTCCGCAAACCCACTCTAAAGCACTAATCTGTGAGCAGTTTTGTGTTCTCCACCCAACATCAAGAAGTGGCATGTAAAGCCGGTAACATCATGAAGGTTTCACCGATTCATGTTCCAAAAATGTCACAACTCCTGCTCAGGCCACAGCGTCAACACTATATATATATTCAGTGATTTATTTTATAAAGGAGTAAGTCCTTTTTAAAAGATAAACTTTTAATTTTAGAATACTAGTTTTAGATTTACAGGAAAATTGTGAAGATAGTATAGAGATTTTGTCATCAGTATTTTGAAATTTGAAAAGTTTTAAATTGGGGGTTCTGTCTGGGGTTATTTGGTGGTGACTCCGTACTTTTGTGTACTGACTAAACTGACTGTTTCAGGAGGTGGCTAGATCTCACCCTCTCTCTCATAATCAGGGTGGATTATATCAAGAAATCCTTCTATTGAAGCATCATTTCCCCTCCATTATATTTGTGCAGCTGTGGTCACTTTCTGGTTTCAGGTGGGATACACCTCTACACAGTTAGTGAAGTAATTGATCAACACAAATGGGCCTTTAAGGTTCCAGCCCTCAGTCTTTGAGGATAATATGAGGGTATACAATGTATGAATATTACTTTGGAGGATATATACAGGCAAAGTGTCGATGTTAGCAGGACTTTTGTATACATATGGGTATTACAATTGGATCTGACTTTCTCAGCCATCTTATACTCAAATGGGCAAGAATGCCATATTTTATAACAAGAACATACAATTGAATATCTTACTGTACATTAAAATGTTTTCTTCTTTTCTTATTCATAAAGTTATATGATTTGATGATCTTTTATCGTTTTATTGTGAAGTGATCTTAAATCAACTTTAGTGAGATATAGTTTATGTACAATAAAAAACATTAATTTTAAACATACATTCCCATGAGTTTTGACCTTATATCTATGACCGCATAAACATATGGAACATTTTTATTACCCAAAAATGTTCTTTTGTGTCCCACACCAGTCAACCTCCTTAGCCCCAGGAAACCACTGGTTTGCTTTCTGTCACCATAGATTAGATTTGTCTTTTCTAGAGTTATGTAAGTGGAATCATATATCATATACTCTTTTGTATATGTGGCTTTATCCACTCAGCATAATGTCTTTGTGATTTATCCACTTTATTATAGGTATTATTAGTTCATTCCTTTAAAAAAGCTTTTTATTTTGAAATATTTATAGATTCACAGGAAACTGCAAAGATAGGACAGAGAGCTCCAATCTTAATGTTAACTATAGTACAAGATCAAAACCCAGAAATTGACACTAATACAATGGGTGTGTATAGTTTTCTGCCATTTTATCATGTGTAGTTTTGTGTAACCACCATTGCAAGTGAGATACAGAACTATTCTATTAGCCCAAAGATCTCCCTGGTTTCACATTCTCCTTCCTCCCCTCAACATCTCTGACCCTTGCCAACCAGCTAATCTGTTCTCCATCTCTGTAATTTTGTCATTTCTAGAATGTTATATAAATGGAATCAAACAGTATATGGCCTTTTGAGATTGGCTTTTTTTTTCACTCAGCATAGTGTTCTTGCATATAGTTGAGTCATGTTTCTTAATCCACTCTGCCAAAGCACTTAGCCTCCTCTGACTCTGGTGGGGAGGGAGAGTGGCACCTTGTTATCGCTGGGTGGGGATGGAAGTCTATGATCCCCATGTGATCTCCCCTGACGTTTTGGAAGGGAGGCTTCATCAACGCCAAGTAGGGATGAAAGTCCTTGGTCTCCACTCAGTCTTCTCTGATACCAGCCCAGCAGCGGCTGTTAGAGGTGCCTTGTTACAGCCAGGCAAGAATGGAAGTCCAGGCTCCCCATTCAGCATTTGCTGATGGGGGTGGTGATGGGGCTATGGCTCTTTCCATGGTGTTTGGTGGGATAGAGTGATTATGATTAAAAGTTTTCTGTCTTGCTGGCTAGCCCCTTTCCTCTGCCTTTGGCCAGAGAGATTTCTTGGGGATTATTTTGTTTGTGTCCATTGGTGTTCCCAGGTTGGCAGCTTCTGTACTGTTCAGATATATGAGGTCAAAAGAAAACCCAGGGGAATTCCCTGGTGACGCAGTGGTTAAGAATCCGCCTGCCAGTGCAGGGGACACGGGTTCGAGCCCTGGTCCGGGAAGATCCCACATGCCGCAGAGCAACTAAGCCTGTGCACCGCAACTACTGAGCCTGCGCTCTAGAACGCGGGAGCCACAACTACTGAGCCCACGTGCCACAGCTACTGAAGCCCGCACGCCTAGAGCCCGTGCTCCACAACAAGAGAAGCCACCGCAATGAGAAACCCACGTACCACAATAAAGAGTAGCCCCTGCTCACCACAACTAGAGAAAGCCCACCTGCAGCAACAAAGACCCAACGCAGCCATAAATAAATAAATAAATTTAAGGAAAACCCAGGGAAGGGACTTCCCTGGTGGCCCAGTGGCTAAGACTCTGTGCTCCCAATGCAGGGGGCCCAGGTTCGATCCCCGGTCAGGAAACTAGATCCCACATGCCGCGACTAACGATCCTTTGTGCCTCAACTAAAGATCCTGCATGAAGATCCTACATGCTGCAACTAAGACCCAGTGCAGCCAAATAAATAAATAAATATTAAAAAAAAAAAAAAAGAAAACCCAGGGAACTCACTGCCTTGTTTCTGAGGTCCCAAGGTCCCTAGCTGGTCTATCTTCTTATGTCTACCTTTTAGAGTCTTCTTACGTTTGTTTTATGTATAATGTCCATAGTTTTTAGCTGTACTTAGTGGGGAGTAGAGGAGGAAGTGTATCTATTTCATCTTCAATTCATTCCCTTTTTTTTTTTTTTGCTGAGTAATATTCTGTGGTATAGAAATACCACAGTTTGTTTATCCAGTTACCTGTTGATGTACATTTGAATTGTTTCCTGTTTTTGGCTTTATGAATAATCCTGCTTTGAACATGATTTACTGCTTCTATGAATATACATCATCAAGTCTCTGTGTGGATACACGTTTTCATTTCTCTTGGATAAACACCTAGGGGTGAAATTGCTGAGTCATATGGTAATTATATGTTTAACTTTACAAGAAACTGTGAAACTGTTTTCCAAAGTAGTTGTACCATTTTACTTTCCCACCAGCAATGTTCCAGTTCGGTATTGACAGTCTTTTAAGTTTTAGTCATTCTAGTTTTAATTTGCATTTCCCTGGTGACTGATGATCTTGAACATCCTTTCATGTGCTTATTTGCCATTCATATGTCTTCTTTGATAATGTGTCTGTTAAAATATTTGGCCTATTTTATTTTATTGGGTTGTTGGTCTTCTTATTATGGAGTTGTAAAAGTTCTTTATACATTCTGGATACAATTCTTTTGTTTGATATACATTTTACATATATTTCTCCTAGTCTGTGGTGTGTCTCTTCATTGTCTTTTTTTTTTTATATATAGAATTTGAGGATTTTTATTTATTTATTTATTTATTTAACGTTTTTATTGGAGTATAATTGCTTTACAGTGGTGTGTTAGTTTCTGCTTTATAACAAAGTGAATCAGTTATACATATACATATATCCCCATATCGCTTCCCTCTTGCGTCTCCCTCCCTCCCACCCTCCCTATCCCACCCCTCTAGGTGGTCACAAAGCACCGAGCTGATCTCCCTGTGCTGTGCGACTGCTTCCCACTAGCTATCTATTTTACATTTGGTAGTCTATATATGTCCATATATACACTACCACTCTCTCACTTTGTCCCAGCTTACCCTTCCCCCTCTCCGTGTCCTCAAGTCCATTCCCTTGTAGGTCTGTGTCTTTATTGCCGTCTTGCCCCTAGGTTCTTCATGACCTTTTTTTTTTTTTTTTTTTTAGATTCCATATATATGTGTTAGCATATGGTATTTGTTTTTCTCTTTCTGACTTACTTCACTCTGTTCTTCATTGTCTTAACAGTGTCTTTTGAAGTTTTTAATTTTGATGAAGTCTGATTTATCAGTTTTTTCATTTGATATTTTTTATGTCTTACCTAAGAAAACTTTACCCAAACCAAAATAAAGAAAAAAATTCTCCTGTGTTTTTGTCCAAAAGTATTATAGTTTCAATTCTTATATTGAAGTTTATAATTTATTTTGAGTTATTTTTGTGTATGGTATGAGGTAAGGGTTGAGATCCATTCTTTTGCATACGGATATACAATTACTCCAGGACCTTTTGTTGAGAAGACTAATCTTTTGTTGAAAAGACTATCCTAAATTACCTCAGAATCATTGTTCATGATCAATTGACTATATATGTGTGGGTCTATATCTGTACTCTATTCCATTGATTTATATGTCTATCCTTATGCCAATATCATACTGCTAATAATATATATTACTATTTCATAAATTAATATATATTAATATGTAATAATAGAATAGGCAGACTTCATAGTTAGTTAGTTCTATAGTAAGTCTTAAAAGTCAAGTATTATAAGTCCTTCAACTTTTTTTTTTTTTTTTTTTTATAAGTCCTTCAACTTTGTTCTTATTTTTCCCGATTGGTTTGGGTAGTCTAGATCCGTTGCATTTCTATTTAAATTTGAGATTCGGCCTGTCCATTTCTACAAAATATCTGTCTGGTATTTTTATTGGTATTGTGTTAATCTATAGATCAATTTAGGGAGAACTGACATCTTTTTTGTTTTTAATTAATTTATTTTTGGCTGCGTTGGGTCTTCGTTGGTGTGCGTGGACTTTCTCTAGTTGGAGTGAGCGGGCGCTACTCTTCGTCGCCGTGCACGGGCTTCTCATTTCAGTGTTTTCTCTTGCTGTGGAGCATGGGCTCTAGGCGCGTGGGCTTCAGTAGTTGTGGCTCACGAGCTCTAGAGCGCAGGCTCAGTAATTGTGGCACGTGGGCTTGGTTGCTCCGTGGCATGTGGGATCTTCCCAGACCAGGGCTCAAACCCATGTCCCCTGCATTGGCAGGTGGATTCTTAACCACTGCGCCACCAGGGAAGTCCCGAATTGACATCTTAACTATACTGAGTCGTCTGATCTCTAAACATGGTATACCTCTTCATTTATTTAGGCGTTCTTTAATGTGCTCACAATGTTTGTAGATTTAAATGTTCAGTTTTGGTCATCTCTTATGATTTTGAGACCAGTTTTCCCTCCTTCCCTTCTTTCCTCCCTTTGTTTGTTCATTCATCCCTTCCTTCCTTTTAGTCTTATGTTCTTTTTTCCTTTTTAAATTCAGCCATATGGTACATATCTTGAATCCTGTGGTCATTCCATGAAGTTTATTAAAACTTCAAATGTGTTCTGTAGACAAATAAAATTGGGAAGCCTAAAACAGAGTTAGCCAGAAGTTGCAGCCAAGCACACAGCACTGCTGTGTGGAGAAGCAGCATAGGACAGTCATTAGAAGTACGGACTGTGGATCCAGACCACCTGTGTTTGCAATCCTGGCTTCATCTTACTAGATGTGTGACCTTAGGAAAGTTATTTCAACTTCTTCATTTGTAAAATTGCAAAAATAATAGTACATATACTATGATTTTTTTTTGACGATTAAAGGTCAGTATATATGAAGTGATTAAAATAGTGACAAGCCCTGGATTAATGTATGATGATACTATTACTATTATTATAGTAATAATAATACTATTATTATTAGTGACAACGAAAATAAAATGCATAAGTGACAGCCCTGTAGTGACAACAAAAATAAAATGCATAAGAGGGAATTCCCTGGTGGTCCAGTGGTTAGGGCTCTGTGCTTCCACTGCAGGGGGCACGGGTTTGATCCCTGGTCGGGGAACTAAGATTCTGCATGCCGTGCAGCATGGCCAAAAAAAAAAAAAATGGTAAGAATTTTAATTGAGTCCTAGGAGCACAGAGATTGGAAGGGTCAGGGGAGTCTTCAATGGGGAGTTGATATTTGGACCAACTCTTGAAGAATGAACATAGCTCACTGGATGTATAAGGAGAAAGGAGCACCCTAGGCAGAGGGAAGTCCAGGTACAAAGGCAGAGAAGTCTGATACATCAAAGTGCTTGTGGTGGGCAGCAAGTAGTTTGCGGGGCTGGAGTATAGGATTCATGGAAGAAGACAGTAGGAGGGTGCAGTTGGGAAGGTAGGCAGGGACCAGATCACCATGGGCTCATGTGTGTAATGAAAGCTGTGAAGGAAAATGCAAAACTTGTGTTGAACTTGCACATTGAACTTTGGGAGGAAATGGTACCAGTGATGACAATGAGGTTTTTTTCTTTTTTTGTCTATCTGAGCATGACTTTAGACATGGGTTCATCAACAAGCAGGGGCAGAACTATATACCAGAGAAGTTAGGAGTGATAGAAGAACTAAGAGGTAGAGTCATCAGTAAAGGAATATATGATGGATGGCTGTGAGACAGGCAGTAACAGGAGTAACAGTGCTAAATGGGCCTCTTCATTCGTTCATTCATTCAACTAATTTTTGCCAAGTATCTACCATGTGCCACATACCCTAATACTTGTAGATAATTGAGGATACAGCAGTGAACAAAGAGATAAAATCCCACTCTTATTCTGTCATCTACTGTGTATTTACTATATTATATGTATATTTTTTCTGGAGTATTTTAAAGCAAATCCCAGACATTATACCATTTCACCTTTAAATATTTTAGTATGTATCTCTTGCTGATAAGGACTTTAAAAAACAACCACCACCACCAAAAAAACCCAAACCCCCACAACTCCATAACCACCATATTTTTATCACCATATCATTTATCTTACCATGCCATATAATAGCATCATACAGTTTAATAGTCAGTACACATTTATATTTTCCCTGATTTTTTTTTTTTTGAGAATTACTTTTTATTTGACGGACCTGCTGAGGACTTAAGTCTGGAACACAGCCTCTCAGATGACTCTGAGGGACTGCTCTGAAGAGGTAAGGGAGGAGCCAGGATATATAGGAGTTTCTGCAGGAAACCATGGGGCTTCCCTGGTGGCGCAGTGGTTGAGAATCTGCCTGCCAATGCAGGAGACACGGGTTCGAGCCCTGGTCCGGGAAGATCCCACATGCCATGGAGCAATTAAGCCCGTGCGCCACAACTACTGAGCCTGCACTCTAGAGCCTTTGAGCCACAACCACTGAAGCCCGCATGCCACAACTACTGAAGCCCATGAGCCTAGAGCCCGTGCTCTGCAACAAGAGAAGCCACCGCAATGAGAAGCCCATGCACTGCAACAAAGAGTAGCCCCTGCTCGCCGGAACTAGAGAAAGCCCGTGCGCAGCAACGAAGACCCAATGCAGCCAAAAATAAATAAATAAATAAATTTATAAAAGAAACCAAGTAGTAGGAACATCAAAAGATTATTGTCTTTTTAAAAGTTTGTTTCTCTGAATCCAGATTTGGTTGACATGTCTATTCTATTAATTTCTAACAGTTCTTCATATTCCCTTTTGTGTCCTTCCATGCCACTTAAATTTTTTTTCAATATTTAAATTAACATACAGTAAAATGGATTCTTGGTGTACAGTTCTGTGAATTTTAACACATGTATAAGTTCATGTAACTATCACCACGATCAGGATACAGAACAATTCTTTTATCCCCCCAGAAGCTCCCTGACACCATCGCTTTTAAGACACACCTTTTGTGTGATCTTATTTGTTGGAGAATTGAGTCATTTGTTCTGTAGAATTTCTCACAATCCGAATTTGGCTGATAGCTTTCTTACAGTGTGGTTTAGTGAACTTCTCTCTTTCCTCTGTTTTCTGTAAAGTGGTAGATAGATCTAGAGGTTTGATTAGATTCAGGTACTTTTTGTAGTTGTTGCTTTTGCAAGGATACTTACAGATGGTGCTGTGATTTTCCCATTGCATCATATCGGGAAGAATCACTTTTAGTGACGCTAAGATTCATCATGGCGTTCAGTGGTTATCAGCTTGATCCATCCCCTGCAGAGTGCCCTGTCAACCATTCACCTAATGATTTCACTGGCCGTTCATGGCCATTACCTAGATCTGTTGTTTCTAGGGGTTACAAAATGGTGATTTTCTAATTCTGTCATTTCTTCTAACAGAAGAAAGGGATTAATCAGGAAGAGAGTGTGCAGTCATTTTTCTGAGGAGTTGGTGGCCCAGTGGAGCCAAGTTAGGTGGTATTGAAAGAACCATTTGTAAAAGACTTGGGGTGCTTTCCAGAAGGAGGGTCCACCCTCTCCTTCCCAGGTGGATGCTGGTTGAACTGCAGAAAGGAGCCTGCCCTGTGCTGCTTCCTGGGTATGAGGAAAGTATGGTGAAAGACTTCTTGGGATAACTTGAGCTATGCCATCTGGCGATTGGGGAGGTACACAGAGGGGTACCTGATCTTTGCTCTTTCACCTCTCATCCTTTCTCTCATCCTGATTCTGGAGGAGCCAGAGCAGTATAATAAGCAGGGGAGAGGAAGGAGGGAAAAAACAAGAAAGAAAATATTTAAAGATGCAGACTACTCCCTCCGTTTTCCTTTTTGCAGGGTTTCTGAGTCTCGAGCCTGAGCTGGGGGGAAGTGAAGAAGCTTTGAATTGGATGAGAAATGCACATTTGATAATAGATTAGACTAGACCTTTTAATATCTGAAATTATCTTAATTCCAACAGCCAAAGTGACATAAAAATCTATAGGATCTTAGATGCTAATTTTGCAGGTCTGTTCAGTTTGTGAAAATTCACTGGACTGTATACACATGATACGTATATACTTTTCTATATGTATCTTATATTTTGATAACAATTTAAAAGAAAGCTACAGGTTGTAATATAATACAGAGGTACAGAAGGGTGGTATTACACAGCAGGTCTGAGAACAGTGGAGAGTTAAGAATAAAGAGATTTTATGATTGTGCCCTACTGAGTCATGCCCTTTTATACCAGTGACAGGTTGATTGTTATCTGACCTTCTATTGTATCCAGTCTCACGTAGCCAGGCAAACACCAGGAATATGTGCCTTTTTGGGAAATTTTATCATGAAATTAAAGGAAAGGATTTCAAACTGGGGAATGACATTCTGAAACATTCAGTGTAGTTTCTGTGTCAGTAGATTGGAGGAGACCGGTGGATTAGGCAGGGAAGTCAAGAGGCTGTGTTGGAAGTTCAGATTGGATTAGAGCAATGCATGGGGACAGGGATTAAGATTACATTTACACCTCTAGCCCATACCTCTCCACTGAGGATCCCTGTACACAGTTGCCTGCTATGTATCAAGTTTTCGATATTAAAAGACTCACCAGTTTCAACACATTCAACCTGAACTCATGATCTTCCTCCCAAAACCTGTTCCTATTCCAGTGTTCCCAATCTCTGTGAGTCATTTTCATCATATATTAGTTTATGCAAGTCAAAATCTAGAAGTCACTCTTGCCTCCTCCTCCCCTTCCCCAAGCCTTGTTGATTTTATCTCTTAAATGTCTCTTGAATTCTTTAGTTTCTCTGCATCTCCACAATCTTTACCTCTGTTGAAGCTGTCTGGGCTATTGCAGCAGGATCCTAATTTGCCCACCTTTGCCCACCCCCTCTGACCTGCATCTGGTTCACTCACCACGCTAAAGCCAACTGATCTGAATTATTCAGGATTCTCATGGCTGGATCCATTCTCAAGGTTTTCATATGTGTTGGCCCCGGTGCCTCTAAGGCGTACACCCTGCTAGATGAGTGACCCCACTGTCAACATATAGATGGTGTTTGAAGGCATTGGAATAGATGAGCTTTGCCAGGGATGGTTGTGTGAAGAGAAGATGACCACGGTCAGAACCCTGGGGGCACTGCCTGCACCTGGTTGCTAGATATGGAAATAGCCAGGATGCTTGTTGCTCCTAGGACCCAATCCAGCCTCATCCACCCAAAAGGGAGTGTCCAGAATATTTGGCCAAATCAGGAAGTCTGCCCCTTCCCCCAGTGTTTTTTTTCCTCCCTTCTCTAAGCTTCTTTTCTGGGAGGCTTAGGGGCTCTGAGTCACCCAAAGGACAAACGCATTTATGCTCTGCTCCCATCCCCAGGTTTCTGGGAATTTGACCTCCCTCCATCCACGGGTTCACAAGGTGACGAGCCAGCTTCACATGCTTTTCCTGGGTGTTGTTGATTGCTTCAGAGATAAGCACCTGACTGAGGCTGGCCAGTCATTCCCAGGAATTTGGAAGTAAGGCTGAGACTTCAGCTCAGACTGATGAGATAAAGAGGACCTCCTGTGTCCCGGAAGCGCTCTAGTCCTTGGTTCCAGGCTTTGCTGAGCCTGTTTTTGAGGTTCAGCCAGATCTCTGCCCTTGAGTTCTGTGAGTAACCCCAGGTTCCTTAAAATACAGTTTCCTTCACAAATGTAAGCTGGCTTAAGTGGGTTTCTGTTACTGGGACTCAAAATACTCCTACTCAATGACTCTCCGGGAACACTGTTTAAATTCCTTTTTTTTTTTTTTTTTTTTTTTAAAATTCCTTTTTATAAGTGTAAAGACTGCCTGACATTAGTCATAAAATTGTTTTTTTCTTTCTGGAGAAAAAGACGGCGGTGACAGACAACATATTAAACAAATAACTGCAAAGTTCTACCCTCCTTGCAAAAGATAAATGTCGCAACAAAGGAAGAACTTCATTGTTTGCAGAATTCCTACTTCAGCTCTTTGACTATAAATCCTACTCAGCTTTGCTTACTTAAACTTTGTTGTTGCTATTCAAGAATAAGAGGGAGTTGACCTTGAACCTGCCCTCCCAGTGTCTCCAATGATAGAACAGAGTGATGGATAGATGTTCACACATGGAGTCAGGTGGCTGTCACTGCTATTATGTCTGTCCCTTTGAAGGATTTACCTGCTTGTTCCTCCGGAGCCCGAGGGCAATCTTTTTTTTTTTTTTTTTTTTTCTTAATTAATTTATTTATTTTTATATTTATGGCTGTGTTGGGTCTTCGTTTCTGTGCCAGGGCTTTCTCCATTTGCGGCAAGCGGGGGCCACTCTTCATCGCGGTGCACGGGCCTCTCACTATCGCGGCCTCTCTTGCTGCGGAGCACAGGCTCCAGACGCGCAGGCTCAGCAATTGTGGCTCACGGGCCTAGTCGCTCCGCGGCATGTGGGATCTTCCCAGACCAGGGCTCGAACCCGTGTCCCCTGCATTGGCAGGCGAATTCTCAACCACTGCGCCACCTGGGAAGCCCCCGAGGGCAATCTTTAGGAAGGTGGAGCATCAAAAATACTCGAAGGGTTTAAAAAAAAAAAAAAAAAATCTTATCTCCACAGCGGAGGGTTACAACTTGTGTGGAAATTGTTGAATATTTCTTAGTTCTGATTTACCTTGGTAAGGGAGAGAATATTAGAGAGAAAAGCCTTTGACTTGTGTCTGCTCCTTTTTGTCCTGAATTTAAGCCCAGCTTAGGGAGAGAGAGTTTCTTGTTTTCGGCAAAGACCTAAAAGAAACTAGGGGTTGGGACTGGTTGTGGGACTCGCTCTCCTGGGGGGCTTGCTGGGGCTGAGAAGGTGGTCTCAGAGGGATGGGGGGAGGAGCGCTGGGAGCATCTGCCCGTCTCCCCCGTGTCTCCCTCCTTTGTCTCTCTGCTGTGGGAGTAGTCTGAGTTCCCTTTCCTTGCAGCCCACAGTTGCTTGGAAGTACAGCTGGGAGAAGTTTGTTAGCGCTTCGGTTTTACTCCTCATTTCTTTCTTTCTTTGAAATATTTATTTACTTATTTTTGGCTGCGTTGGGTCTTTGTTGTGGTGCGCGGGCTTCTCATTGCGGTGGCTTCTCTTGTTGCGGAGCATGGGCTCTAGGCGCACGGGCTTCAGTAGTTGTGGCACGCGGGCTCAGTAGTTGTGGCTCTCGGGCTCTAGAGCGCAGGCTCAGTAGTTGTGGTGCACGGGCTTAGTTGCTCCGCGGCATGTGGGATCTTCTCAGACCAGGGCTCGAACCCGTGTCCCCTGTATTGGCAGGCGGATTCTTAACCACTGTGCCACCAGGGAAGCCCCTCCTCATTTATTTCTTTAATGTTTTTGTCCCTTGCATCAGATGTTAGGGTCTTTAAGATTATGCCCTGAGGCAGTTTTAGAAGATACCCAGAAATTCTGTGAGACTCTATCCTTTGAAAGGTGCGGGTCTATGTCTTTCCCTCGCCCCAAACCTGGGCGGGTTTGTAACTCCCTTGTAATCAATAGAGTGTGATGGAAACAACGGATGTGTGAATCCTGAGGCCAGGAATAAATGCTTGCAGCTTCTTCTTGTTTGCCAAGCGCTTGTTTTTGGAGCCCTGAGCTGTAAGGTAAGAAGTCTAAGCCGAGGCCCTAGGGAGAGGTCACGTGTAGGTGCTACGATCAATAGCTCCAAGCGGAGGTCTCAGCAGACAGTCAGCCTTAAACGCCAGACATGGAAGTGAAGGCGCCTCCATGTGAATCCAGCCTCCAGCAGTCGGGCCTTCCAGCCCTGGAGCCTTCCCAGCTGAGGCCCCAGGGGTCATGCAGCGGAAACGGGCCTTTTCTGCTGGCCCCGTCTGGATCTCTGACCCACAGAATCTGGGAGCAAAAGAAAATGTTTGTTTTAAGCCTTTACGTTTTGGGTTAACTTGTTATATATATACATACATACATATACACATCTTTATATTCATATTTATTAGATTTATTTATTTATTTTTATTGAAGTATAGTAAATTTACAATTTTGTGTTAGTTTCAAGTATACAGCAAAGTGATTCAGTTATATATATATTCTTTTTCAGGTTCTTTTTCATTGTAAGTTATTATAAGATATTGAATATAGGGAACTCCCTGGCGGTCCAGTGTTTAGGACCCTGTAATCTCGCTGCCGAGGGCCCAGGTTCGATCCCTGGTCAAAGATCTCACAAGCCACGTGGTGTGGCCAAAAAAAAAAAAAAAAAAAAGACTGAGTATAGTTCCCTTGGGTTAACTTGTTATAAAGCAATAGTAATCAGAACACAGTCCTAAACTGAGTCTTCCACCCTTCTCTGTACAACTAAAAGTTTGGAGGGCAGTGATGGAGAACTCATGGTCCCTGTAGGCCCACTGGCTCCCAAGAAGAAAAAAATGGTGGAGCTGAGTCAAGGGTTCCCTTTTGATCTTCCCATAATTACCAATGAGCTATGTCATTTTTGCATGGATTAAGCTCCTTCCTCATCAAAGAAATATCAGGAGAAGGGGACAAGTGTTCACCTCTGTCAAGAAGGGAGTTTTAAAGGGTTTATTCTGCATCTCCTCTCCCCCTAAATTATTTCAGTTGACTCTTTATTTCTTTTTGTTATAGTGTCGTAATATAAATTATAGTAAAGTTAAAAGAATGAGTTATAATACACTTATGTTATATAATTATATACAATATATATAATTAAGAAGTTATAATAAAAATGTTATAATAAAAAATAAAAATTCTCTTATTTGTTTTCTCTTCAAATGTCTTATGTTCCTTGGCTATCTCCTCACACAGGTGTGCAGCATTACAACTCTGAGTGGAAGCTCTGAGTACATGGGCAGGTTTGTGGACACACGGACCTCACACAGGGAAACTGGTAAGTGAAAGGGCTCTGTTATTGGGAATACCCTCAAGTGTTAGAGCAGGGAGGGCTTTCCTCTGGAGCAGTTTCATTCCGCAGAAAAGAACTGCCCCGTCTCCTGCTTTGTTATGAGCTGCTCACAAATTGAGGAGCTGGTTGGGGAAAGACTGGGGTCCCCACCGTTCAGTGTTAAGTTTCACTTAATCTCCCTATGTTCAGTCCCATCCCTCACCCCACTTCCTCTACTCTCACCCCACTTCCTCTACTCTACCTGGTCTCCCCAAGTCCGGAGCATCTCATTTCTTCATAAGATAAACTTCCCGTCTCTTGTACAGAAGGTGCCAGCCTGCAAATATGGAACATGAGGGAAGGTAGTGGTCTGATCCCTCAGTAACACATGTCCAAGCACCTCCTCATCTTAGCCTCATGTCTCACCTGCGGTTTTTGTGGTACCTAGAATCTCCAAGGGCTGAGCCTTTCCAGGTTCTGTGAGGTTTAATTGGCTCCTTTCCCAGTGGGCACCCCTATTCAGGGTTAGGAAGATTAAATTGCCCAAAGTTATACATCTAATCATGGAATTTAGACTCCACCTCAGGTTTGTCCGTCTTCAGACCTCTGTATTTCTTATTTTATAAAGCTAGAAAAAAGCCTGATAATCCTGAGAAAATAGAATACCAGAAGAACCAATTTCAGAATATAGATGCAGGATTCCTAAATGTTAACAAACTGAATCTAGCACAATATTGAAAAATCTACACAAGGCAGGCAACTCAGTAAAGAAATGCAGAGTAAAATGAGATATTACTTTTGTGTGTATGTGATTAACTTAGCAGAGATTTTAAGAAAGATCCTACCCATTGTAGGCAGTGGATGGAGGAAATAGGCATTCCCATATGTTTTTGGTGTGAGAATAAATTGGCATCACCTTTCAAGGGGTCACTTTTACTATATGTAACAAAGTCTTAATATCCTCCATAACTTTTGGCCCAGAAGTTCCAGTTCTAGGAATTTATTTTCAGGAAACAATCATGATAGGCACAAACATTTAGCTATGAGGATATTAATATCAATGTTATCTATAATATTGAAAAATTAATAACAATTTATCTGTTCACCACTATGGGCTTGATAAAATATACTATAATACCAAACAAAATAATGTTGGAGAATAGTTTTTTTTTTTTTTTATAGATTTATTTATTTATTTATATTTTATTTTTGGCTGTGTTGGGTCTTCGTTTCTGTGCGAGGGCTTTCTCCAGTTGTGGCAAGCGGGGGCCACTCTTCATCGCAGTGCGCGGGCCTCTCACCATCACGGAGCACAGGCTCCAGACGCGCAGGCTCAGTAGTTGTGGCTCACGGGCTTAGTCGCTCCGCGGCATGTGGGACCTTCCCAGACCAGGGCTCGAACCCGTGTCCCCTGCGTTGGCAGGCAGATTCTCAACCACTGCGCCACCAGGGAAGCCCGAGAATAGTTTTAATAATATGAAAATATGATAATGATACATTAAGTGAAATACATAGGTTCAGAATGGTATGTTCTCATTGTATTGCAATTTGTCTGTGCAAGTGATGAAAACTGAACTAAAAGTGGCTTAAGAGAAAGGAAAGGAATGTACTGATTCATAGTACTAGAAAGTCAGGGCGCGTAATTCCTCAGGCAAGTTGGATCCAGGCACTCATGGATCATCATGAGAAATCTATTTCCATCTCTTAATTTGTATTTTGTGTTGGTTTTACTTTCACATAGACTCTCCATGAGAGCTGTTAAAGAGGGTGTATTAGTGTCTTCCAGAGAAACAGAGCCAAGGGGACCCGGAAAGCTGATGGTGTAGATTCTAGGCTGAGTCTGAAGGCCTGAGAACCAGGAGTGCTGAGAGTAAAAGATTGATATCCCAACTCAAGTTGTCAGGTAGAGAGTGGACTCGGCCTTCCTCCACCTTTTTGTTCTATTCCGCTCTCAATGGATTTGATAGGCCCACCCACGCCGGGGAGGGCTGTCTTCTTTACTCAGTCTACTAATTCAAATGCTAATCTCTTCTTGGAACACCTTCAGGCACACCCAGGAATAATTTTTAGCCAGTTATCTGGGCGCCCTTGTGGCCCAGTCAAGTTGACACATAAAATTAACCATCACAAGTCCACCCGCTGTCAAGTTGACACTCATGCATATCTCCTTAAACCATACTAATCTCCAAGTAAAGGATAACAAAGGCTTAATTCCACCTGACACAATACAACTGTCCATACAACTGAAAATGCACTAGTGCCTTCCTCAGAAGAGGAGGTAAAGTCCTTGAGTGATGTTTACTCTCCTTGTTATCCTCTAACTTAAACAGTATGATGTAGAATTAACAATACTTAAATACTATGATTTAAAGTCAATACATCTTATGTTGCATGATAAGGAAATAAGAGAGGAAAGAAAACAAAGATAATCCCACACAATCATAACAAAATAAGGAGGAAATCCTCTATGACAGTTACAACCCTCATTTCTCTAACTGGCCATGTGGCTGGTACTTATACCTACTTTCTCCTACTACCCATTCTGTATTCCCTTTGCCTTCAGCAAGCACCTCAGATGGTCATCATCATTCTTTACTTTGTAGGATGACCAAACCTTCATTTCTGAAGGGTCTGCACCATTAGTAGTCATGCCTGGGTTGGATTGTACTTTTCCATTGACCTTAATCACAGGACACAGTAATACTAAGAGATGTCTAAGGGATCTCCTGTATTCCACACATATTCTTCCTTACCTCCATCGTGGATAGTCCAATTTCCTCTTGGCAGCCAGGATCAATCTCCCCAGCCAGCATAGTAACTCCCTTCTTTGCCTGTTGATTCAGAGTCATGAGATGCCCAAAGTGGCCAGGTGGCTCTCTTAACTTCCAGCTCATTGGAATCATTGTTATATCTCTTAGTGGAAGCATTCCTCCTTCTGGAACTAAGACCTGTAGGCCAGCAGAGCATAAGGTCACAGGAACAGGAAGCTAAAACTTTGCTAGTGGGTCACTAGGGGTTAGAGTGAGTGGTACCACTCCCATTTCTACCCCAATTCCTGGATCCGTGAATCCTGGCTATGGGAGAAACAGCACTGTATATTGGACACTGATTCAGAGCGTATACAGCCTCCTGGAGAACCTGGCCGCAGCCCTGAGAGGTGTTGCCACCTAGCTGGCACTGTAACTGAGTCTTCACAGGGCCGTTCCACTGTTCTATCCAACCAGCTGCCTCAGGATGTTGGGGAGCATGTTAAGACTAGTACATTCCAAGAGTGTGGGCTCATTGCTGCACTTCTTTTGCTGTGAAGTTCTTTTTTTTTTTTTTTTAATGTGTGAAGTGAGTTCTTGGTCAGAGGCATTTCAGTGAGGAATACCATGGGAGTGGATAAGGCATTCTGCGAGTCCACGGATGGTAGTTCTTGCAGAAGCACTGTGCGCAAGGAAGGCAAATCTGTATCCAGAGTAAGTGTCTATTCTAGGAAGAACAAAATGGTACCCCTTCCGTGATGGAAGTTGTCCAGTGTGGTCAACATGCCACAAAGTAGCTAGCAGATCACCTCGGGATGGTGCTGTATCGACTACTAGGTGTTGGTCTCTGCTGCTGGCAGGTTGGGCACTCAGCAGTGGCCACAGCCAGGTTGGCCTTGGGGAGTGGAAGTGCATGTTGCTGAGCCTGTGCATTGCCTTCACCCCTGCCACCATGGCTGCTTCATTCATGAGCCAAGTGGGTGATGACTGGGCTGGCTGTGGAAGGAGACTGGCATCCACAGGATGGGTCATCCTTTCCACTTCATTATTAAAATCTTCCTCTGCTGAGCTTACCCTTCGGTGAGCATTCACGTGGGACACAAATACCTTCATGTTTTTTTGCCCACATATCTCTTCACCAAATTTCCTCATCACCAATTTTCCAATCATGTTCCTTCTGAGTCCCTAACCATCCAGCCAAACCATTGGACACATAAATCAGTATATAATCACGTGTCTGGCCATTTCTCCTTCCAAGCAAAGTGAACACCCAGGTGCACTGTCTGAAGTTCTGCCCACACCACTGTCCTTCAGGGATGTCCCCAAAGGGCCTGTGGTGCTACAGCCGTCCAGTTTTGGGTGGTGCCTGCATATTGTGCAGAACCATCTGTAAACCAGACCAGAGTCTTCTCTTTCTCTGTCAGCTGCCATGGAGAACTCACCATGAGGCCATAGGTGCAGGATGGAGAGAGAAGGGGCAGCAGGAGTGGGGACCATGGACCTTTGGGCCACGTCTTCATGTAATTTACTTGTGCTTTCAGGGCCTGCTCAGGCCTGATCACGTATATGTCACTTCCATTTGATGATGGCGCACTGCCGTGCACTGTGTGCCTTGGTGGGTCAGGTAACGCCCAGTTCATGGTGGGCAGTTCAGGTCACATAGTAACTTGGGAGTCCATGGTCAAGCGTTCAGTCTCTGCAAAGGCCTAGTAGCAGGCCAAGAGCTGTTTCTCAAAAGGAGAGTAGTTATCTGGAGGGGATGGCAGGGCTTTGCTCCAAAATCCTAAGGGCCTGCACTGCAGTTCACCTATAGGGGCCTGTCAAATGCTCCAAACAGCATCGCATGTCAAGAAGGAATATCTTGACATGCCCCTTACCCCTGGACCCCTCGAAATTTCACTGAGATGGAAGGTCCCTGAATTTTTGTTGGATTTATTTCCCACCTTCTGGCATGCAAATGTCTTACCAAATCTAGAGTAGTTGCTACTTCTTGCTCACTAGGTCTGATTAGATTAATGTCATCAATGCAGTGGACCATAGTGATAGCTTTGTGGGAGAGAAAGGTGATCAAGATTCCTGAGAACTAAATTATGACATTGGGCTGGAGAATTGGTGTATCCCTGAGGTAGCATCGTAAAGGTCTGTTGTTGGCTTTGACAGCTGAAAGCAGACTGCTTGACAGGGTGGAGAAAAAGGCATTTGCCAGATCAGTAGCTGCATGCGAGGTGCCAGGAGATGTGTTATTGGTTTGGCCAAAAGGTTCATTCGGTTTTTTCCATAAGATGGCTCTAGTAGCACTTAGTTGTCTTTTTCATTCGAAACAATGTTGTTAGATTGTATTATGACAGCTATCATATCAGCATGCATTTTTTAAAAGAAACTTATTAAAATTGGTGAATTTTTGTGTAGCCATTTTAATATTGAAGATGGAAGAAAAACAACATTTTCGGCATATTATGCTTTATTATTTCAAGAAAGGTAAAAACGCAACTGAAACGCAAAAAATGATTTGTGCAGTGTATGGGGAGGGTGCTGTGACTGATCGAACTTGTCAAAAGTGGCTTGCTAAGTTTCGTGCTGGAGATTTCTCTCTGGGCAATGCTCCATGGTTGGGTAGACCAGTTGAAGTTGATAGCAATCAAATTGAGACATTAATTGAGAATAATCAACGTTATACCACACGGAAGATAGCTGACATACTCAAAATATCCAAATCAAGCACTGAAAATCATTTGCACCAGCTTGGTTATGTTCATTGCTTTGATGTTTGGGTTCCACATAAGTTAAGCGAAAAAAACGTCCTTGACTGTATTTCTGCATGTGATTCTCTCCTTACACATAATGAAAACAAATTGTGATGGGTGATGAAAAGTGGATACTGTACAGTAATGTGGAATGGAAGAGATCGTGGGGCAAGCGAAATGAACCACCACTAACCACACCAGAGGCTGGTCTTCATCCAAAGAAGGTGATGTTGTGTATATGGTGGGATTGGAAGGGAGTCTTCTATTATGAGCTTCTTCCAGAAAACGAAACGATTAATTCCAACAAGTACTGCTCCCAATTAGACTGACTGAAAGCAGCACTTGATGAAAAGCGTCTGGAATTAGTCAACAGAAAACGCATAATCTTCCATCAGGATAACGCAAGACCACCTGTTTCTTTGATGACCAGACAAAAACTGTTACAGGGGCTTCCCTGCTGGCGCAGTGGTTGAGAATCTGCCTGCCAATGCAGGAGACACGGGTTCGACCCCTGGTCTGGGAAGATCCCACATGCCGCGCGGAGCAGCTGGGCCCATGAGCCACAATTACTGAGCCTGCGCGTCTGGAGCCTGTGCTCCGCAACAAGAGAGGCCGTGATAGTGAGAGGCCCGTGCACCGCGATGAAGAGTGGCCCCCGCTTGCCACAACTAGAGAAAGCCCTCGCACAGAAACGAAGACCCAACACAGCCAAAAATAAGATAAATAAATAAAGAATTATTAAAAACAAAACAAAACAAAAACTGTTACAGCTTGGCTGGTAAGTTCTGATTCATCCGCCATATTCACCAGACATTGCACCTTCGGATTTCCATTTATTTTGGTCTTTACAAAATTCTCTTCATGGAAAAAATTTCAGTTCCCTGGAAGACTATAAAAGGCACCTGGACAGTTCTTTGCTCAAAGAAATAAAAAGTTTTAGGAAGATGGAATTATAATGTTGCCTGAAAAATGGCAGAAGGTAGTGGAACAAAATGGTGAATACATTGTTCAATACAGCTCTTGGTGAAAATGAAAAATGTCCTTTATTCGTACTTAAAAACCGAAGGAACTTTTTGGCCAACACAGTACTTTGCTCAAGCAATGAAACCACATCTGGTACAATAACTGTTATTGGAAACACCACCTGGTTAAGCTTGTGATAATCCACTATTATTCTTTAAGACCCATCTATCTTCTGCACAGACCAGAAAGGCAAGTCGAACGGCAATATGGTGGGAATTAACACCCCTTTATCCTTGATGTCCTTGATGGTGGCACTAATCTCTGCGATACCTCCAGGAGTGCAGTACTGCTTTTGGTTTACTATTTTCCTACGTAGAGGCAGCTCTAGTGGCTTCCACTTGGCCTTTCCCACCCTAATAGCTCTCACTCCACAAGTCAGGGAACTAATGGGGGGATTCTGCTAGCTGCTGAGTATATTTATTCCAATTACACATTCTGGAACTGAGGAAATAACTACAAGGTTGGTTCAAGGACCCACTGGGCCCTCTATGAGACAGACCTGAGCTAAAACTCCATTGATCTCCTGACTTACATCAGGCTGTCCTCTGACTGGTGGGTCACAGTGACATTTTGGGTCTCCTGGCATTAATTTCAGTTCAGAGCCAGTGTCCAGAAGTCCCTGAAAGGTCTGATTATTTCCTTTCCACCAATGCACAATTACTCTGGCAAAGGCTGAAGTTCCCTTTGGGGGAAGGCTGAGAGAAAGATCAACAGCATAAATTTTTGGTAGCATACGAGGGTCCTTCCTCAAGGGGACTGGCCTCCCCTTCATTCAACGGGTTCTGGGTCTGTAAACTGGCTCAAGTCTGGGAATTGACTGTGGGACCATTATTCCAGTTAGACTTTTGTTCACCAGACCTGGAATTTTTTTGCTCATATAGATCAAGTAAGAATTTAGTAGGCTTCCTACCTATTTCACTTCTGGAACACCACCATCAACTAGCCAACTAGGTCTATGAGAGTCAGACTGTTCTATTAATACTTTGCTATCCATTATGGTAACCAAGCCCATCTCGCCTTTGGGTGGTTGAGTGCTACCACTTGGCCTCCACCATCCTGGGATCCAGTTACTCCCATCGCATTTAGGGTTCCCAATTCAGTGGCTGCAGTTCCCACTGGGAGGTCTGGCCTACAGAGAAGAGCAATCTCGGAGCTCCTCCAGGCTGCTGGGGCTCCCCTCACGAATTTCCTTCTCACTGTCTTCCAGACCCTCCCAGAGTGGGTGAGTAGGCCTTAAATGACAAATCCCCTGTAACATTCCAATCTCCCTAATCCTTTGAATCCTTTCTTTGACATTAAACCAAGGCAGGTTCATCATTTCCAGTTCACTCACTGTGGGCCCCCTTTTGGCCCATGTTTCAGCCAACCAACCAACCAAACTGTTCTGACTTCCCAAGCTGCAAACTAAATGCAGAATCTCTGCTTAGTGAGTCCATATCAGTAAATTTGGCCTGATCCAATTTTATGTTCCTTCCACCATTACCCCACACCCTTAGTGTCCATTCCTCCATGTTCCCCAGATCTCTCTCTGTGTAAATTAGGAAACCTTAAGTTATATATTGTTATAAATTATATATGAATATAAATACTAAAAAGAGATTTATTATAAGGTATTGGCTCCTATGATTATTGAGGCTGAGAAGTCCCATGATCTGCCATCTGTAGGCTGGAGACCAAAGAGAACTGATGGTGTATCAGAGGCCTGAGAGCTGGAGAGCAGATGGCGTAGATTCTAGTCTGAGTCTGAAGGCTTGAGAACTAGGAGTGCTTGAGGACAGGACTTTAAATAGGCAGAGAGCAAATTCAACCTCTTTGCACCTTTTTGTTCTATTCAGCCCTCAACGGATTAGGTAAGGCCCACCCACAGTGGGGAGGGCCATCTGCTTTACTCAGCCCACTGCTTCAAATGCTAGTCTCTTCTGGAAACACTTTCACAGACTACCCAGAAATAAGGGTCAACCAGCTATCTGGGCATCCTGTGGCCCAGTCAAGTTGACATATAAAATTAACCATCACAGAGGGCTAGAAGCAGCTCTGGGATGATGTTTTACCAACGTGAAAGTCTAACAAAAATAGAGTCTTTCCTTTCAAATCATTCCAGCAAAAATCCCAATGCTGAATCTCTTTGGCCAGGCTTGGGCCACGTACTCCTCTTCTTCAGCTGAGAGGTGGTGTGAGTGCCACCTTAATAGTAGTTTAGATAGCTAAAATTTATTGAGTACTAATTATGTGTAAATCATGAATCTGAGTCTAAATTTTCTGTGATTAGATATGTAACCTTGGGCAATTTAGCCTCCCCAAGCCTGAAAAGAACTCAAAATCAGTGTCCTCTGTGTTATTTCACTTAATCCTCTTGACAACTCCAATAAAATAGATTCTATCATCATCCTCATTTAACTGATGAAGAAACTAAAGCCCAGGCAGGTTAAGTATATTATGCATGACAAAAGAATTAGCAAATGCTGAGTCCACTTGCATGGATTGAAAATATGGGTGGAGGCAGTTTCCTACCAAAAGAATCAGATGCTGCTTCTGACATTGAAGATAGAGCCCAAAACAAAAGAAAAACAAAATGAAACAAAACAAACAACCACTCAGGATACAGGGATGTGAAGACTTTAAAAATCTATCACTAATATACTCATAAAGGTAAGAGAATATATTGCACTCGTGTTATAAGAACAGGATGATATAATTATAAATATTAAGAGAAAAAAAAAAGCCCTTAAAAGTTAAAGCAGGATAGTAGACCCAAAAAATGTAATAGAAGAGTTGGAAGGTAAACTTGAGGAAATCCTGAAGAAGATGAAGAGATGGAAAATAGGAGAGAAAAGATGAGAAGATTAAAACAATAAGTCTGAGAGGTTCAATATCTGAATAATAGGAGTTCCAGACAGAACAGAGAAGATTTAGGGGAAGCAGTCATCAGTAAAACAATAGAGAAAAATTTACCAAGCTCAAGGACATGAGTTTCCAGATTGAGGGGTCCTTCAAATGCCCAGAAAAAAGGATGAAAAGAGACCCACCAAGACACATCATCATGAAATTTCAGAACATGGGGGCAAAGAGATTTAAAAAATCTTTGAGGGCTTCCCTGGTGGTGCAGTGGTTGAGAATCTGCCTGCCAATGCAGGGGACACGGGTTCGAGCCCTGGTCTGGGAAGATCCCACATGCCACAGAGTAACTGGGCCCGTGAGCCACAACTACTGAGCCTGCGCGTCTGGAGCCTGTGCTCCGCAACAAGAGAGGCCGCGACAGTGAGAGGCCCGTGCACCGCGATGAAGAGTGGCCCCCGCTCGCCGTGACTAGAGAAAGCCCTCGCACAGAAACGAAGACCCAACACAGACAAAAATAAATTAATTAATTAGTTTAATAAATAAATAAATACATTTATTTTAAAAAAAAATCCTTGAGAGAGAAAAAGAGAGATGGAGATTAGGAATCAGATTTGACTTTTCATTCTTCAGTGAATAACACTGGAAGCAAGAAGACAACAAAGCAATGCCCTCAAAATTCTGAAGCAGAATGATTTCCAACCTAGAATTCTCCATCCAGCTAAATTATCAATCAACTATGAGGGTAAATAAAGACATTTTCAAGTATGCAAGATTTCAAGGCATTTCCCTCCTATGCATCCTTTCTGAAGAAGCTACTGATTTTTTTAAATTAATTAATTTTTGGCTACGTTGGGTCTTTGTTGCTGCCCGTGGGTTTCCTCTGGTTGTGGTGGGCGGGGGCTACTTTTCATTGTGGTGCGTGGGCTTCTCATTGCGGTGGCTTTTCTTGTTGTGGAGCATGGTCTCTAGATGCGCGGGCTTCAGTAGTTGTGGCACGTGGGCTCAGTAGTTGTGGCTCACAGGCTTAGTTGCTCTGCGGCATGTGGGATCTTCCCGGACCAGGGATCAAACCTGTGTCCTCTGCGTTGGCAGGCGGATTCTTAACCACTGCACCACCAGGGAAGTCCTTACTGTACCTTTTTTAAAAAAATTAATTAATTTATTTATTTTTGGCTGCATTGGGTCTTCGTTGCTGTGCACGGGCTTCCTCTAGTTGCGGCAAGCGGGGGCTACTCTTTGTTGCGGTGCATGGGCTTCTCATTGCGGTGGCTTCTCTTGTTGCGGAGCATGGGCTCTAGGTGCACGGGCTTCAGTAGTTGTGGCACGTGGGCTCAGTAGTTGTGGCTCGCAGGCTCTAGAGCGCAGACTCCGTAGTTGTGGTGCACAGGCTTAGTTGCTCCGTGGCATGTGGGATCTTCCCGGACCAGGGCTCGAACCTATGTCTCCTGCATTGGCAGGCGGATTCTTAACCACTGCGCCACCAGGGAAGCCCCTTACTGTGCTTTCTGAACAAGAGAATAAACCAAGAGGAAGGCATGACATACAATAAATAGGAATCTGACACAGGAGAAAGGTGAAGGGAATCCTCAGGGCGAGGGTAATGGGAGATACCAGGATGACAGCTGTGCACTGGATGCAGAAGGAAACAAACTCAGATTGAAGCAATGCGACCCGAGAGAGAGATGAGTTCAGGGCTGCCACCACCATTCGCCCCACCACCATCATGCGGACTTTTAAATCAAGAATAAAATGTCCAGAGAGTCTGACCCACATTTTCCTCTGAACTTCGTCAACATGCTAATCACTCCTGCATGCCCTGCTGCCTGATCTGCTGTGGATAGTGTCTCGAAATGCTCTGCTTAGACCTCTTCTAGGAGTTGGAGGGCAAGTCCTGGTGAACAGAAAATACGGAACAACCTCTCCCTCTGACTGTATCCTGGCCAAACACCTAAAACCTGGCCCATGCTGTGGTGCTGCCACATGTCTCAACTGTGCTGAGCCCGATGCCCAGTGTTACTCATCATGTCACTCAGTGATTTTCCCATAAAAGGCTCTTATAAATGCTCAGGGAAGCTGAAACCAGGCAATGACCCAGAGACAGTTCAGCTTATCTTCTCCTTCAACAGTGCCAGCGTCACCCTTTCCTTACCCTCCTTGTTTGGTGCTTACTACTCAGATTTTCAAAACTCAGTAATATTTAGGGAGGCATATCTAGGTGGAAAACTAAAAAGGAAAAGTGAGAATGATCAACACAAAAGTCATCACAGTGGTGAGCGCTGGCGGGTAGAGAAGAGACTGCAACTGAGGAGTAAACAGAGGCCTTGGAAGGACTGGCTATGTTTTATATCTCAAACTTAGTGGATGATTGCTTTTTTGTTTTTTCGTTTTTGAATTTTATTGTATTTTTTTTATACAGCAGGTTCTTATTGGTTATCTATTTTATACATATTAGTGTATGTATGTCAATCCCAATCTCCTAATTCATCCCACCCCTCCTTCCCCCGTTGGTGTCCACACGTTTGTTCTCTACATCTATGTCTCTGTTTCTGCCTTGCAAACCGGTTGATCTGTACAGAGTGAAGTTAAGTCAGAAAGAGAAAAACAAATATCATATATTAACGCATATATGTGGAATCTAGAAAAATGGTACAGTGGATGATTGTTTACCCTATTATTACATTTAAGTTGCACGAATGATTTTATTCCCCTTTTTGTTTGTATGATGCATTTCACAGCAAACCATTGAAAAAAATCAGGTGCTGTTACTCAATAAATAAGGAAATGAATGAGGACAAGCAGAACTAAGAAATGTTCTTCCAGAATCTTTGAAAAATGAAAACACCTGCAAAGAGAGAAAACAGGAGGGGACACTTGTGTTTGGCTCTTTCTGTTACAGGGAACAGAGACCTGATTAATTTATTCATTTTTTAAAAATTCATTTTATTTATTTATTTATTTGGCTGTGTTGGGTCTTCATTTCTGTGCGAGGGCTTTCTCTAGTTGCGGCGAGCGGGGGCCACTCTTCATCGCAGTGCGCGGGCCTCTCACTGTCGCGGCCTCTCTTGTTGCGGAGCACAGGCTCCAGATGCGCAGGCTCAGTAGTTGTGGCTCACGGGCCCAGTTGCTCCGCGGCATGTGGGATCTTCCCTGACCAGGGCTCGAACCCGTGTCCCCTGCATTGGCAGGCGGATACTCAACCATTGTGCCACCAGGGAAGCCCAATTTATTCATTTTTTTAAAAAAAAATTTATTTTATTTGAAGTACAGTTGATTTATATTGTTGTGTTAATTTCTGCTGTACAGCAAAATGATTCAGTTATATGTATCTATACATTCTTTTTCATTATGGTTTATCACAGGATATTGAATATAGTTCCCTGTGCTATACAGTAGGACCATTCTCTATATAACAGTTTGCATCTGCTAATCCCAAACTCCCAATCCATCTCTCCCCCACCCCTGCTTAATTTAACTCAAGAAAGGAGTTGGGGTTGTTTTGAGTCTACGTGTGGAATGAACTGTAATGATAAAACTCAGGTAGTTTTTCACTCTCTCTACAGGCATCTCTGTGTCCCTGTCTGTCTGCTCTGCTCCCTATTGGCTGTACAGTAAACCTCCCCCAAATTCTTTGGCTTAAAACAACAATCGCCATTTATTTATTGGCTCATGATGCTGTGATTTGGGAAGGGATTGGCAGGAACAACTCACCCCTGCTCCATCAAGTGTTGGCTGGGTCAGCTTGACTGGGGCTGGAGGGTGCTGATGGCTTCACTCACATGTGTGACTTCTCAGCTAAGGTGTCCAGAACAGCGAGGGGCTGGCTGGACCAGTCTCTCCAGCAGGGCTTCTTTACAGGAGACTTAAGGCTCCAAGAGAAGTAAAGCAGAAGCTGTCAGGCCCCTTAAGCACTAGGTCCAGAACTGGCACCATGTCACTTCTGCTACATTTTGTTGGTCAAAGCAAGTTCATATCATGGGGAGGAGAAATAGACTTCACCTCCTGATGGGGGAAGTGGCCTGCTTACAGAGGTGGGAAGAATACTTGGCAGCTATTTTTGCAAACAATAGCTTTCCTCCCACCACATAATTTTGATTTGCATATAATTTTAGTTTGTTGTTGCCTTAACTCCACCCATGTTTTTCTGTCACCTACAACTTTATTGCCAACTAGCAAACTCGTTTTGTGTTTTTAAGTTCAAATTCATAAGAACTGTTTGGTTCAGTTCATCTTTTCACCTCATGCCAGTGGTCAAAGCCTATTTTTTTTCTCAAGTTTTTAGTTTGAAAAACGTTAAGCTTTCAGAATAGTTGCATGACTAATACACTGAATGCCTATATACCCTTCACGTAGAGTCACCAATTTTAACATTTGCCACATTTGCTGGATCACACTTTCTCTCTCTATGCATGAACGTATGCAGTTAGTTGAAGACGTCATGGCATTTTGTCTTTAAATACTTTGGTATATATCTCCTGAGAACAAGGGCATTCTCTTACATAACCACAATCAAATGAGCATACTCAAGAAATTGAACAATTATATACAACTATAATCTAATGTACTGTCTGTATTAATATTTCCACGATTGCCCCAATATTGTCCTTTATATATGATTTTTTTGGATCCAATATTCAAATTATGATCACTCATAGAAATTAGTTGTCATGTCTCCCTGGTGTCCTTTAATTTAGACAAGTTCTCTGGCTGTTTTTCATATTTAAAAAAAAAATGTTTATGTATTTATTTTTGCTGCGCCAGCTCTTCGTTGCAGCACGTGGGATCTTTTAGTTGCAGCATGCAGACTCTTAGTTGTGGCATGTGAACTCTTAGTTGCGGCATGCGAGATCTAGTTCCCCAACTAGGGATCAAACCCCAGCCCCCTGCATTGGGAGCATGGATTCTTACCCACTGGACCACCAGGGAAGTCCCTGTATTTCATCTTTATGACATTGACTTTTTGGAGAGTCTAGGCCAGTTGTTTTGCACCATGTCTTTCAATTTGGATTTGCCTGATTATTTCCTCATGATCAGATTCAGCTTAAACCTTTTTGGTGAGAATACTACATAGGTGATGTAGTGTGGCTAGCCAGTTGATTAGTTGCTCTTAGACAATTGCTGGCCAGTTGCCTATTTGTGCTCACTCCCATCCCCCTTCTCTTTTCCTGTCCCCCATCATTCCCCAGTCTCCTTAGCCCAGAACCTTCTGTGTAAGTTTGGCCAAGGGGAGACAGTGACAGATGATTGGAGAATAGGAGAAGTGGAAGGGCTGGGATATTTCCCTCTCTTTCTCTTTTCCTGTGAGGTCCTTGACTGTGGCTGCTTCTCTCCTATGAAGTCTCCTGTTCCCCCCCCAAACAGACCCTGCCTCTGTGGTTCCAGCTCCCTGGAAATCCCCTTCCTTTGTTCTGGCTCCTTCTCACTGGCCCCAACCTCTGTGCTCTGATAAAACCTCCTTCTCCTGCCATCCCTTCAGCCCTAGGGCAGCACTTAACTTCTGGCTGTTGCTAACCTCCAGTTGCCTTACCATCCTGTGTTTGGCTTCTCAGCTTTTCCATTTCCTGTGGAACCAATTTCCTTTATTTGGTTTGAAAAACCCAGGCTGGCGTTTGCTTTCCTGACTAAACCCTGACTAATACAGGCAGGGTGTCTAATCCCAGTGACCTATGGGATGGGGTTACATGGTATAAACTAAGGCAGCATTAGCAACAGGGGCTATAAGAGGGGAAATTCCTTTAGAAGGAGGAGTACGCACTGTAGGTCTCCTCCCTGGTTACACGGAAAGGAAACGTACAAAAAGGTAACATCTCTGGGTGGTAGAATTTTGGGAGATTTTCATATTATTATTATTATTATTTTTTTTTTTTTGGGTGAAGTAGAAAAGAATATTTTATTGCTTTGCCAGGCAAAGGGGAACACAGCAGGCACCTCAAAAAACTGTCCCAACCCAGGAGGATTTGATGAGGAGTTTTATAGCAATGGTTCAAGGGTGGGGCTGCTGGTAAGATTAGAGTGTGCGAAGGGCCTGCACTCCTCTAATCTGATCTCAGGTAATCTTCTTGATAAGCTTCTCTGGTACGAAGAATGCTGACATCTTCCATTTGTTGAGTTTAAGTCTAAAAAGAGTTTAAGGATATTGTTATGTATATCCCTTGAGGCGGAACCAGGACCCTGCCCCAAGGCTGCACTATTGTTTCTTTTTTTTTTTCATATTTTCATATTATTTTTTCTTCTTTTTTGTTTATCCACATTACTTACGTTTTCTGCAACGGACATGGATTGTTCTGGCATGAAGAAAAAAAATCTAGCATGCCATATTTAGTAAACAAATGAGAGGATGTTGTGCTCAATAAGATATATCAGAGGATATGGAAGTGGCTAACCCCCATAAGAGTACTTTGGCTCCCAAATATTTTTTTCAGCTTTATTGAAGTATAATTGATAAATAAAATTGTAATAGATTTAAAGTGTACACTGTGATGATTTGACTATGCATGTACATTGTGAAATGATTCCCACCATTGAGTTAACACTTCCATCATCTCACATATTTACCATTTATTTATTTGTTTTGGTGCAAACACTTAAGTTCTATTCTCTTAGTAAATTTCAATTATACAGTGCAGCGTTATCAACTATAGTCACCATGTTATACATTAGATCTTCAGACCTTATTCACCGTATAACTGAAAGTGTGCACCCTTTTACTAACCTCTCCCCTTTTGTTGCAACCCCCAGCCCCTAGCAAACACCATTCTATTCTTTGTTTCTATGAGTTCAACTTTTTTTTTTAATTGAAGTATAGTTGATTTACAATATTGTGTTAGTTTTAGGTGTACAGCAAAGTGACTCAGATATATCTATATCTATATCTATTTTTTAAGGGTTCTATTCCATTATAGAATGTTACAAGATATTGAATATAATTCCCTATGCTTTACAGTAAATCCCTGTTGCTTATCTATTTTATGTATAATAGTTTGTATCTGTTAATTCCATGCTCCTAATTTGTCCCTCCTTCCCTCCCTTTCCCCTTTGGTAACCATCAGTTTGTTTTCTATATCCATAGGTCTGTTTCTGTTGTGTATAGGGATTCATTTGTATTATTTTTTAGATTCCACATATGAGTGATATCATATAGTATTTGTCTTTCTCTTTCTGACTTATTTCACTAAGTAAAATATTCTCGAGGTCCATCCATGTTCCTGCAAATGGCAATATTTCATTCCTTTTATTGGCTGAATAGTATTGCATTGTATGTATATACTACATCTTCTTAAGCCCATCATCTGTCGTTGGGCACGTGGGTTGTTTCCATGTCTTGGCTGTTGTAAATAGTGCTGCTATGACCATTGGGTTGCATCTATATTTTTGTTTATTTGGTTTTTTTTAGAAGTTTTATATATTTATTTATGTATTTTTGGCTGCATTGGGTCTTCGTTGCTGCATGCGGACTTTCTCTAGTTCCCTCGAGCGGGGGCTACTCCTCGTTGCGGTGCGCAGTCCTCTCATTACGATGGCTTCTCTTGTGGAGCATGGGCTCTAGGCGTGTGGGCTTCAGCAGTTGTGGCATGTGGGCTCAGTAGTTGTGGCTCATGGGCTCCAGAGCGCAGGCTCAGTAGTCATGGCGCATGAGCTTAGTTTCTCCGCGGCATGTGGGATCTTCTCGGACCAGGGCTCAAACCCGTGTCCCCTGCACTAGCAGGCGGATTCTCAACCACTGCACCACCAGGGAAGCCCACATCTATATTTTTGAATTAGATATTTTGTTTTTTCTGGGTATATACCCAGGAGTAGGATTGCTGGATCATATGGTAGCTCTATTTTTAGTTTTTTAAGGAACTTCTATACCTTTTTCCATAGTGGCTACACCAATTTGCATTCCCACCAACAGTGTAGGAGGGTTCCTTTTGTCCACACCTTCTCCAGCATTTATTATTTGTAGACTTTTTGAAGATAGCCATTCTGACCAGTGTGAGGCGATACCTCATTGTGGTTTTGATTTGCATTTCTCTAATAATCAGCAATGTTGAGCATCTTTTCATGTGCCTGTTGGCCATCTATAGTTCTTCCTTGGAAAAATGTCTGTTTAGGTCCTCTGCCCACTTTCCAATTGTGTTATTCGGTTTTTTGGTATTGAGTTGTATGAGCTGTTTGTATATTTTGGATATTAACCCCTTGTTGGTCACATGATTTGCAAATATTTTCTCCCATCCTGTAGGTTGTCTTTTCATTTTGTGGATGATTTCCTTTGCTGTACAAAAGCTTTTAAGTTTGCTTCAATCCCATTTGTTCATTTTTGGTTTTACTTCTTCTGCCTTAGGAGACTGATCTAAGAAAATATTGCTATGATTTATATCCAAGAATGTTTTGTCTGTGTTCTCTTTTAGAAGTTTTGTGGTGTCATGTCTTATATTTAGGTCAAAATAAACCATTTTGAGTTTATTTTTGTATATGGTGTGAGGAAGTGTTCTAATTTCATTGATTTACACGTGGCTCTCCAGCTTTCCCAACACCACTTGTTGAAGAAACTGTCTTTTCTCCATTGTATATTCTTAACTTCTTTCTCAGAGATTAATTGACCATAGGTGTTTGAGTTTATTTCTGGGTTCTCTGTTCTGTTCCATTGACCTATATGTCTGTGTTTGTGCCAATACCACACTGTTTTGATTAGTGTAGCTTTGTAGTTTTGTCTGAAGTCTGGAAGGGTTATGCTTCCAGCTTTGTTCTTTTCCCTCAGGATTTGCTTTGGCAATTCTGGGCCTTTTGTGGTTCCATATAAATGTTAGGATTATTTGTTCTAGTTCTGTGAAAAATGTCATGGGTAGTTTGATAGGGATTGCATTAAATCTGTAGATTTCCACACTGAGTGGAAAGTAGGAATCTGTTTTTTGAACAGAAATTCTTAAGAGCTCACGAAGTTCCAGGGCTTCACGGTAGTTGGGCTCCTGTTCCAATGAACTTGTGGTAATAAGTTCAATATAACCAATAAGCCAGTAGCCTATAACCAAGTGTAAATTAGTATCCATCAGAAGTTCATGAGTGATATATTTTGCTTTAAATCATAAGGCTGTAAATTACAGGTTTCATATACCTGTATCTTTTACTCTGCCATTTCCACACCACAGTTGCTGTTATTTTCAATACAGTGTCTCTAAAAATGTCCGTATTACTTTTGGCATCCTTAAAGCATGACTTAGGAACTGTTCACACTGAGCTCACCATCACTTCTTCTCTTTAAGGACAGTGCAAACCAAAGTGACACAATCGGTGCCCTTCGAAATCATCAGGACTTGACAGCCCCTTGGATTTCATTGATGAGCTACTGAATGGCTTGGCAGCCATCCTCAGTGTCTGACCAAAGGATTTCATTCTTTCCAAATTCACAAGCAGAATTTCTTTACTACCAAGTTTCCCTAAAATGGTGTGAGTACCTGTCAGTCCATCACTTACAGGAAGGTTTCTGAGGTAGTCCCTAGTCTTTTCTATCCTATTTCTGGTTTCAGAAGACTGGTTTTGGGTGACTGTGTCCCTCGTGGAGGTGGGCTGATCCAAATGACTTATTCTGTGGCCCAGGAGGCTACTATATTACCACTGTGGGCCTGAGAGAAACTGTTGGTTTCCAGGACCATGTTCTTGTGAAGTGTTCCCTTAGAATGGGGACTTTAAACTTAGATTCTACAGCAAAGGTTTTTTTTTTTTTTTTATTACTTATCTCCATGATATCATTTTATTTATTTATTTATTTATTTAATTTATTTTTTGAACATCTTTATTGGAGTATAATTGCTTTACAATGGTGTGTTAGTTTCTGCTTTATAACAAAGTGAATCAGTTATACATATGTCCCCATATCTCTTCCCTCTTGCATCTCCCTCCCTCCCACCCTCCCTATCCCACCCCACTAGGTAATCACAAAGCACCGAGCTGATCTCCCTGTGCTTTGTGGCTGCTTCCCACTAGCTACCTATTTTACATTTGGTAGTGTATATATGTCCATGCCACTCTCTCACTTTGTCCCAGCTTACCCTTCCCCCTCCCTGTATCCTCAAGTCCATTCTCTAGTAGGTCTGTGTCTTTATTCCCTTCTTGCCCCTAGGTTCTTCATGAACATTTTTTTTAGATTCCATATATATGTGTTAGCATATGGTATTTGTTTTTCTCTTTCTGACTTACTTCACTCTGTATGACAGACTCTAGGTCCATCCACCTCACTACAAATAACTCAATTTAGTTTCTTTTTATGGCTGAATAGTATTCCATTGTATATATGTGCCACATCTTCTTTATCCATTCATCCGTTGATGGACACTTAGGTTGCTTCCATGTCCTGGCTATTGTAAATAGAGCTGCAATGAACATTTTGGTACATGACTCTTTTTGAATTATGGTTTTCTCAGGTTATATGCCCAGTAGTGGGATTACTGGGTCGTATGATAGTTCTATTTTTAGTTTTTTAAGGAACCTCCATACTGTTCTCCATAGTGGCTGTATCAATTTACATTCCCACCAACAGTGCAAGAGGGTTCCCTTTTCTCCACACCCTCTCCAGCATTTATTGTTTCTAGATTTTTTGATGATGGCCATTCTGACCGGTGTGAGATGATATCTCATTGTAGTTTTGATTTGCATTTCTCTAATGATTAATGATGTTGCGCATTCTTTCATGTGTTTGTTGGCAATCTGTATATCTTCTTTGGAGAAATGTCTATTTAGGTCTTCTGCCCATTTTTGGATTGGGTTGTTTGTTTTTTTGATATTGAGCTGCATGAGCTGCTTGTAAATTTTGGAGATTAATCCTTTACAGCAAAGGTTTTTAACCTGGGGTCCAAACACCCTCCTGTTCATGGTTGAGTTTTAGTGTGTCTGTGAATCCCTTGAAATTGCAAATAAATTTCCATAAATGTGATTTTTCTGGAGAAAGAGTTCTTAACTTTCATCAGATTCTTCAGAAATTGGTGTCCCTAAAAGGCTAAGAGCCACTGGTCTGTCCTGTCTATGACCTTGATCTAACTTGATACACACGGTTCCTTGTTTGTATTTCTAACCAGTAGAGTATGAATTGATTTTGCCAAGGCCTTAACATTTCCTACCATTCTGTGTGTCTCTCTCTTACTTTTGTTCTTTTTGATTACACATTTTTCTGGTTGGACAACCGATTTCTCGGTATTCTTTTAAATCTTTCTTGTGAGCTTTAAGTTCCTCAATGATTTAACTTATGTTGGTGATCCTTAAATATGTCATGACTTTTTCTTTTCTTAAACTATTTTGGTATGGACTGTATAAACATCCAAAAGAGGGACTTCCCTGGTGGTCCAGTGGGTAAGACTCTATGCTCCCAATGCAAGGGGCCCAGTTTGATCCCTGGTCGGGGAACTAGGTCCCGCATGCATGCTGCAACTAAGAAGCCCGCATGCCGCAACAAAGATCTTGCGTGCCGCAACTAAGACCTGTGCAGCCAAAATACATAAATAAATAAATAAATATTTTTTAAAAATCCAAAAGAGCACATGTGAAATTTAAAGAAAATTAAAGCAATTAAAAAGCACCAGGGGGGCACTTCCCTGGTGGTGCAGTGGTTGGGAATCTGCCTGCCAATACAGGGGACACGGGTTCAAGCCCTGGTCCGGGAAGATCCCACATGCCGCAGAGCAACAAAGCCCGTGAGCCACAAGTACTGAGCCTGTGCTCTAGAGCCCGCAAGCCACAACTACTGAGCCTGTGTGCCACAACTACTGAAACCCACGCACCTAGAGCCCATGCTCCACAACAAGAGAAGCCACCACGATGAGAAGCCTATGTACCACAACGAAGAGTAGCCCCTGCTCACTGCAACTAGAGAAAGTTCATGCACAGCAATGAAGACCCAATGTAGCCAAAAATAAATAAATAAAAATTTTTAAAAAGCACTAGGTCACCATAACCCAGTTCAAGAATTATAATATTGCCAGTATCCTATTATCTATACCACCATCCCCCCAAAGAAAACCTCTCCCAGAAATAACCACTCTTCTAACCTTGTGATAACCATTTCCTTGCCTATCTTTATAGCTTTTCCATGTAGATATGCATTATTTAGTTTTGACTGTTTCTGAACTTTATATAAATGGAATCATACTAAATTATTTTTATCTTGCTTTCTTAGCTCAGTATTTGTAATATTAATTCATGTTGCTGCATATAGCTGTAGTTCATTCATTTTTATTGCTTTGCAGTGTCTTTTGTATGAATATACCACAATTAATATATCTATTTCACTGTTGATGGACAGTGGATGGTTACCTATTAATAGCTGTTAAGAATAATGTCATCTTGGACTTCCCTGGTGGCACAGTGGTTAAGAATCCGCCTGCCAATGCAGTGGACACGGGTTCGATCCCTGGTCCAGGAAGATCCCACATGCTGTGGAGCAGCTAAGCCCGTGCTCCACAACTACTGAGCCTGCACTCTAGAGCCAGTGTGCCACAACTACTGAAGCCTGCGCACCTAGAGCCCGTGCTCCGCAACAAGAGAAGCCACCGTGATGAGAAGCATGTGCACCGCAAAGAGTAGCCCCCGCTTGCTGCAACTAGAGAAAGCCTGCGCGCAGCAACGAAGACCCAACACAGCCAAAAATAAATAAATAAAAAATAAATTAATTTAAAAGAAAAGAAAGAATAATGTCATCTTTTTCATGTATGTGGTGTGTATGGGCAAGATTTTCTCATGGGTGTGTACCTAGAATTGGAATTGCTAGTTTGTAGGATATGAGCAAATTCAACTTTATTTAGAAAATGCCAGTGATTTTCCAAAGTGGTTCTAGGAATTTAAGTTCTCATGAGCAGTGAATGGGAATTGTTCCACATCCTCAGTAATTGTTGGTGTTATGAGTGTTTTTATTTTAGCTATTCCAGAAGCATGTAGTTGTATCTCATTGAAGTTTTAATTTGTATTTTTCTGATTATTAATGAGGTTGGGAATTTTAAAATATACTTATTACTATTTGGATCTCTTCTTTTTTTTATTATTATTTATTTTTGGCTGCGTTGGGTCTTCGTTGCTGCACGCAGGCTTTCTCTAGTTGCAGCGAGCGGGGGCTACTCTTCGTTGCAGTGCGCGGGCTTCTCTTTGCGGTGGCTTCTCTTGTTGCAGCACACGGGCCCTAGAGCATGTGGGCTCAGTAGTTGTGGTGCGTGGGCTCTAGGATGCACGGTCTTCAGTAGTTGTGATGCACAGGCTCAATAGTTGTGGCTCGCAGTCTCTAGAGTGCAGGCTCAGTAGTTGTGGCACACGGGCTTTGTTGCTCTGCGGCATGTGGGATCTTCCTGGACCAGGGATTGAACCCGTGTCCCCTGCATTGGTAGGCAGATTCTAAACCACTGTGCCACCAGGGAAGTCCCTGGATCTCTTCTTTTGTGAATTGCCTGTCCAAGTGTTTTGCCTAGTTATTATTAGGTTGTCTCTTACTTTTTTTTTTTTTTTAATATTTACTTATTTATTTATTTAGGCTGCACCAGGTCTTAGTTGTGGCACGCAGGAACTTTGTTGTGGCATGCAGACTTCTTAGTTGCAGCATGTGGTTTCTTAGTTGCAGCACGCAGGATCTAGTTCCCTGACTAGGGATCAAACCCGGGTCCCCTACATTGGTAGCGCAGAGTCTTACCCACTGGACCACCAGGGAAGTCCCATGCATTGCTAGTAATTTTTGACTGGATGCCAGATATTGTGAATTTTATGCTGTTGAATGCTTGATTTTGTTGTGTTAAAAGATAAACTGATACATATTAAATTTTTTAAAGTGTATTTGGGCAAAAATCTATTCAAATCAGGTAGCATTCAATCTAGCAGAAAGAAAGGCGCTCTGAGGAGCTGTACAAAATGAAGGACGTTTGTAGGCAGAAAGGAGTGGGAACAAGGAAACTAGACTAGGCGAAATATCGGGTTGGTTATTGCAGTTACTTTCCTTTAAGGGATGGCAGGGGTCTATCAGGCAGGTTATCGAACTAATGCTGATCAAGTGATCTTAGATTGACTGCTTTAATTCCATTTCTGAGAAAGCCGAAACTATAATCAAGTCTCGGTCTGGTGACATGGGACTTCGCATAAGCAACTCCATTTGGGGCCTGTTGTCTTATTTTTAACAGTTGTATCCCTTTAAAGAGTGATGGACTTTATTTTGTCAGATGGTTAATTTACTTGAGAATCTAGAGTAGCCTGTACTCAAGGCTAATTTAGCCCCACTACTGTAGGAGACTCACCTGGGCCCCATGTATTTAATGTAATGAGGTCTCTCCATGCTGGCTGGTGGGTGGTTGAAGAATTTCCAGCCTGTGTGAGCCCACAGAAATTTTGACTTACAAATCTGCAAGTAATTGTTCTCTTTCTGGCAATTGTTTGCCTAGGCTCATGGAATTGCACCCTTGGTCAGATTGGTTTTGAGCCCAACACTCAAGGAGACCCCCGTGCAGATTTCTGAAGCTCTTTCTCTGTGTATATTCCTCCTCTGTGGTGTTTTGCCCCCTAATTCTGCCTGGACCTCCCTGAACTCTGATCTCCGTTTCCTCAGGTCAGTGAAGCTCTTTTGAGATTCCCCTCCTATGTTTCAGTCCAGAAATTTCCTGTAGGCAGAAAGCCTGGGCAATTATAGGTTTCGTCTCATTAGTTTCCCTTCACAGTCCCGTACTACCTGTTTTTCTATGTTTGAAAATGTTTGTTTTTGCATAAATTCTGGGTTTTTTTAATGTCAAGAAGGCAAGTCCCATAGTGGTTATCAAGTTTTCAGCTTTTTACATGTTATTTTCTTTGTGATTCTTTCTATTGTACAAATCTGAGAAAATAACTATCCTCTTAGAAATATAATAAACCCACCTTTGAATAAACCCTTCTTTCAGAGAAAGAAGAGGTGGGTTTAGTAGTGAGGATGGAAGAGTGAATTTAAGAGATACTGTAATAGGAACAAGTGTTAGGATCTGGTCATTACACATGGGGGTGTGGTGTGTAAAAATAGCAAGACATTAAAGATGACCTAAAGTTATAATAAAAATGGTATTGCTTCAGTCTGAAAATAAAGCTTCAGTCAAATGAGAAGATGTCCTCATCCTGAGGTAATGTCACTTATTATTTTTTGCAACTTGAGTAAGAAGATGAAGGTACGTATCCAAAGAAGACATGACAATATTAAAGAAGTCACACTATATAAACAATGAGATGTTATATAAAAAGCACTAAACTGTGAGTCAGAAATTCTGCATTTTAGTTCCCATTCTATCATTTACAGGCTCTGTAGCCTGTAGTCATCTGAGCCTTAGTTTCTTTGTTTGTTCGATGGGAAAAACATGTCATGCTTACCTCCCAGGTGAGGCTCAAATGAAATAATGCAAGTGAGAGTGCTTTGTAAATCACTTACATCATCCACAGGTAAGATATCACTGTATGATTGTTACTGTTTTGCCTAGTAAGTATCAAGATGTGGAAGATCAGAGTAAAGCTTCAGTCAAAGCCAGATAGTTGTAATCTTGGAGTGTTTCCTGTAGAAGTTGTCATTAAAGATAGAAACAATAGCTAGGTGGGAAGGAACTGGCATGGGAACCACCATAAACAAAACTTCAGAGGCAGAAACAAGCTCTCTTTTTATGTTACCACCTGGGACAGTTTACCCTCCCCCTGCAAAGAATAGGTGATCCAACACTTTGAGGAAATTAGAGCGGAGAGTTTAAAGGCTGGAGTGGGGATTTTAAGGGTGTGCTGGGGGAGAGGTGAGGACACTGGCTGAGAAGCAGCTAAGAGGGATGGCTGGAAAGAGAGAAAGATGTTGGAGAGAAAAGTGGTTTTCTCACTATTTGGCTAGAGTGGGAGTGAATGGTAATTATAAAAGTAATGTCAACTAATTGTAGAAATTCATGCATAACAGAAGGGAAAGCCCTCAACTCTTTTTCACTTTGGAGAGGTGACTGATCCTAATAATTTGGTGTATGTCCTTTCACACTTTTCCCAATGCATACATAACACATATAATACAAACTTAAATTCACACCAAACAACAGTTACCTCCCTAAACCTAGAATGCTTCTCTGCCGTTGCCTTCTTAGTCCCTGTGCTAATTCTCTTCCTGACCCCCACATTAGCTTTCTTGCTTTTTCTTCCTCACCCCTAACAGGAAATGAACCTCAAGGCTCAGTCCTTGGTTTCCCGCTCTTCCCTCTACAGTCTTTGCTCTTGAAGATCACTTCCAAGCAGATGACTCCCCAGTTTCCTCTTCAATACCTGACGTATCTCAAGAGTTTCGAGTCTATATCTCCTACAACCTGCTGGATATCTCTTCCTTGATCTCTTACCCACCCCTCTCACTTGGACCTTGTCTACAGCCAAGGTCAGCCATTTGTCTCAAAAGGGCTCCTTCTTCCACATTTCCTGTTTTTGTCATTTATATTCCCCTAAATTCATGTGCTCAGAACCCTGGCTTTGGTCCAATTGTTTCTTCTCTCAATATCTTTCTCCTCCATATCATCTTTTTTTTTTAAATAGATTTTATTTATTTATTTATTTATTTATTTATTGTGTTGGGTTTTCCGTCGCTGTGCACGGGCTTTCTCTAGTTGCCGAGGGCTTCTCATTGCAGTGGCTTCTCTTCTTGCGGAGCACAGGCTCTAGGCACACAGGCTTCAGTAGTTGTGGCACACGGGCTTCAGTAGTTGTGGCTCGTGGTCTCTAGAGCACAGGCTCAGTAGTTGTGGCACACGGGCTTTGTTGCTCCGCGGCATGTGGGATCTTCCCTGACCAGGGCTTGAACCCATGTCCCCTGCATTGGCAGGAGGATTCTTAGCCACTGTGCCACAAGGGAAGTCCCCATATCATCTTTTCATTCCCTCTTTTCACCACCTACACTATGACAGTCATCCTGCCACAGATCTCTCCCTGCCCTTATCCATGTCCTCATAGCTGTCACACCAACCTTTATAAAACACTGTTTACATCTTAATCTTCTATTCCTCCTCAACATGGAATTCCTCACCTTCTTGCTTAGCTGCCACTGTCCCAATTCCTCAACTTGGCGATGATACCTCTCACAGTCTAGCACCAAATTATCTTTCCAATCTCATCACCGTGACTTTTCTATACCTCCTTTCCATTCCAACCCAAATAATTTAATCATTGTTCTCTGAAAACGCCTTTTACCTGTTGACTCCTGGATCTTTGTTCAAACTGCTAACTCAGCTTAAATTCTGATTCCATTTTTCTGAACTTGTCCAAGAACCCTAGTTCAAAACCAAGTCAAACCTTGTCTCCTCCAAGAAGAATTTTCTGACCATCTCCACTGTCAGTGGTACCGTCCCTTCCAGAACCTGAGGACACTGATTATTGATAGACTAGATTGGTCTTTCTATATTATCTCTTTAGATACTTGTTTGGCCTCTTTGAGTTTCCCATGTATAGTGACTATACTTCATTCCTCTGTTTACCTTCAGTGCCTGGCACAGGGCCTGGGCATCACAGATGTTCAATAGCTTTTATGAAATGATCATGCTTGGGGATAGAATGTTGATGGTGTAGAGACAAAGCAGATAAAGTTTGGGGGATAAAGAAGAGGGATATTATGAGAAGAGTTGAGGAATAAAATTGTGGCAGAGGACAAAGAGAAAAGGTCAAAGGAGGGGCAGAAATGGGTGTCTGGGAATGAAGGACATAAACATGAGATTGAGTGAAGATCGTGCTCCCACCTGTCTTTGGTAGGCCCAGGAATAGAGGCCCTATCAAGATGTGGTCATGAGGTGGTTGTGTGACAGGCCTCGGGCTAGGGAGAATTAGCTGGAGTTGGCTCTCTCAGCTCTACTGCAGCAGGCAGCCAATGAATTATTTAATTTAACTCTTACAGAGACTCAAAGAAGCACCTGCTAGAAGGCCTGGTTGCTTGTTTCACAGAAAAGGAAGGGTAAAGATAGGAAAGTATTTTGTTTACTGGATTCGTTCACAAAATGTTTGTTGAGCACCTATTATATACCAGGCACCAAGAATACAGAGATTTTTGTCCTCAAGGAGTTCCTAGTCTGGTGGGGGAAACAAAATGATTAAAAAAAATGCAACTGTATGTTACTATAAGAATGAATTCTATACAGGGTGTGGAGCACAAAGCAGGGATGGGTCAGTTTACCTTGGGGAGACAGAAAAGACTTCTCAGGGGAACAACTTGAACTGAGCCTTGAAATCTGAGTAGGCATCTGCCAGGTTGGTGGGAACAGAGGAGAGTTGGGGAGAGGGGAGGCATTCTGGGCAAATAGGCAGCAAGAGTTCCAGGGAGCTGGTGAAATTTCAGGGAAATTCATGATGTTGGGGCCAGGAAGAGATAAGTGATGTGGTTGGAAAGGAAACAGGAGACTCATGAGAAGAGTTCTTTGGAGTGCTGGTGAGAGATGATAAGGGCCAGCAACAAGGCAGGATTAGCAGGAATAGATGTGGGGGAGGGTGAAAGAGATGCTAAGGAAGTGGAATCGTCAAGACTTATTCCATTGGTGATGGTAGGGAGAGAATGGGGAGAAGAATGTGAGAGAGAGGGTGGAAAAGGGGGAGAGAAGGCAAGAGAGGTTGATCCAGTAAGACTTCCTGGTTCCTGGCTGAGGCAAGTAGGTGTATGATGGTATCATTTACTGAGATGTGGGACACATAAGGAGTGGAAGGATTGGGAAATACAATAAACTTGGTTTTTGGCAAATCAAGTTTGAAGCACCTCTTGGAGTTGTAGAAGAGTACCTCATGGCCCACTTCACTGTCCACTGCTTTGCATATGTAAAGCTTTGATGTCTGAGAAAGGTCAAAAGAATCCTTGGTAGAGTGACTATAAGCAAGTGCAATCCAATTCAAAATAAGTTCTTGAACGTTTACTATGTGCCACACTGTGCAACACACACTAATCTCCAAGGGGACTCTCTCTGCCTTGTTCACATTTGCATCCCAGTGCCTGGTACAGTGACTGATACACAGTGGACATTTAATTAATATTTGTTGAATGAATAACTGAATGTATGAATGAACATGTTTGGTAATGAGAATACAGCAATGAATAGCTCCTGAATCCCTCCCTTCGGAACTTACTGTCTGGTTGGGGAGACAAATGCATGCACGAACAGTGTCAAACAGCATATTAATGCTTGAATAGAAGTTGGATGTAAGGGCAATAAGGACTCGGGGGAGAGGGAGTGACTTACTCAGTCCTTGTGCTGGGTTTTACAGTTTTCTAGGCAGAGAAGAGGAAAAGACATTCCAGGAGGAAGGAACAGACCATATAAAGGCCTAGAAGGGTGAAAGTGTCTGACATGGTTCTCAGACTAACAGTTTAGTGCAGCTGTACTCCACATGGCAATCATCATGCCTGCCATCCTCTTATAAGGAAATATTCCCCATCCACATCCCTTGCTGAGGGAAAGCTCTGAGTGTTCTTGCTTTACACAAAATGAAACTGCTGTTCAGCCACAGGTGACCACTCACCCCAAAACAGACAAATCATAAGCTGTCTAGCAGCCTAAGAGGTATACTTGAGCGGAACCACTGTCAAAACCAGAAGGACCAGGGCCAGTCGCTCACTGTGATGTGAGTATGTCTTTGTGTGTGGTGGTGGTGATGGTGGTGGTATGGAAAACCAGAGAGAATCGGGCAGTTAGCCATAGTATCAAAGATGGAGAGAAACCAGAGAGGCCAAGCTGGCCATAGGAAACAGAAGTTACAAAAAAAGTAGACGCCACGTGGCAGAAAAAAGACATGCTGAGCAGAGGGAGAAGCAGCAGTTGTTTTCAGAGTGAGAAGCAGATGGAATCAGAGGTCATCCAGTTATATCACCATCTACATATATTAAAACCCATTAGTAATGTTAGAATACTTGCTGTCAACCATCAAACATATTTAATAATTCATTAGGAGAGGATATTTGAAATTTCTGTTGTTCTTCCTTTATTCCCAGTGACCCAAGTTTCCTGCTCATATCATTTCTGTTTGAAAACTTCTTTTCGCAAGTCTTAGTTTTTCTTTATCTGAGAATGTCTTTATTTCATCATCATTTCTCCAGGATATTTTTCCTGGATATAGAATTCTGAGTTAACAGTTTTTTTCCTCTCAGCACTTAAAAAATATTATTCTACTTTATTCTGGCCTCCATTGTTTCAAATGAGAACTCCACACTCATTTGAATCATTGTTTCTCTACAGAAGTGTGTTTCTTTTCTCTGGCTGCTTTCAAGATTTTTTCTTTGTTTTTAGTTTTCAGTGGTTTGATTGTGATATGCCTGGGTGACGATTTTTTGTTTGGTTGGTTTTTTATCCTGTTGGTAATTTGGTGAACTTTTTGAATCTATAGGTCTATGTCTTCTATAAAATTTGAGAAGCTTTGTTAAGCCATTATTTCTTTTTAAGAAGTTTTTTCCTATACCACACTCTCTTTCCTGTGCTTCTTTGACTCTGATGACATGAATGTTAGACCTTTTGGTTTTGTCCTACATGTCCTTGAGGCACTGTTTACTTTTTTCAATCTCTTTTCCTCAATGTTATTCAAATTGCATAGTTTCTATAAATATATGTATACTTTTTATTTTATTTATTTATTTTTGGCTGCATCAGGTCTTAGTTTCAGTGTGTGGGCTTCTCTCTAGTTGTGGCGGCGTGCAGGCTCTCTAGTTGTGGCGTGCAGGCTTAGTAGTTGTGTGAGCATGTGGGCTCAGTAGTTGTGGCACTCAAGCTCTTTAGTTGTGGCGCACAGGCTCAGCCTAGTTGCCCTGCAGCATGTGGGATCTTAGTTCCCCGATCAGGGATCAAACTCACGTCCCCTGCATTGGAAGGCAGATTCTCAACCGCTGGACCACCAGGGAAGTCCCTATTACCTGTATTCAAGTTCACTGAATCTTTCTTTCATCAGTTCCTTTCTGTCATTGAGTTCATTCAGTGAATTTTTTTTTTAAATTTTACTTATTTTAATTTTCAGTTCTAGAATATTCATTTGGTTCTTCTTTATATTTTCTATTTATTTCCTGAGATTTTCCATCTCTTCATTCATTTCAACACTGTTTGCCCTTACTTGTTGGAGTATTTTATAATCACTCCTTCAAAGTCTTTGTCAAATAATCCCAACATCTGTCCCAATATCTTCACATTGATATCTATTGTCTCTTCTCATGTGAGTTGAGATATTCCTGGTATGAGTAATTTTGGAGTGTAATCTGGATATTTTGAATATTATGTTATGAGACTCAATCTTGTTTAAGTCCTATAGAGCATGCTGGTATTTTTGTTTTCTCAGGCAATTGAGCTGGTTGGATTCAGTTCACAAATTCCAATCAGTGTTCTGTGGTTGTGGTTTCAGTGCCAGTTCTATTTTCCAGGCCTTTTCAATGCTATTTGGATCTGTCCCACTTTTGTGCCACCCAGTGGCCAGTGGTAGCCTGTCACTTAATTCAGTTCTCAAAGTCTGTTGACTTTGTTCAGTTCTCCTGTCTGTTTGTGATCTGATCTTTACTTGTGCAGTTCAGGAGTGAGCCCAGGAGTTCATATACAACATTTTGGGGTTCCTTTCCTAAGATCTTCCCTCATTGTGGTGCACAGACTTATTGCGGTGGCTTCTCTTGTTGTGGCACGTGGACCCTAGAGCGCATGGGCTCAGTAGTTGCGGCTTGTGGGCTCTAGGGCACCAGGCTTCAGTAGTTGTGGCGCACGGGCTCAGTAGTTGTGGCTCGCGGGCTCTAGAGCGCAGGCTCAGTAGTTGTGGCGCACAGGCTTAGTTGCTCCGCGTCATGTGGGATCTTCCCAGACCAGGGATCAAACTCGTGTCCCCTGCATTGGCAGGCAGATTCTTAACCACTGTGCCACCAGGGAAGTCCAAAAGTATGATCATTTTAACCTTGTAGTGTTTGTTTTGATTTCCTTATGTGACACTGCATTCTTGCATCTCAAATAACTCTTATGGGGTTATTTTCCTTCTTCTTGGGAGCACATTCTCTGAAGGTTTTTATTATTATTATTATTTATTTATTTAATTTATTTATTTGGCTGCGCCAAGTCTTAGTTATGGCATGCACGATCTTCATTGCGGCACGCAGGATCTGCGTTGCGGCATGCGAACTCTTAGTTGTGGCAGTGGAATCTAGTTCCCTGACCAGGGATCAAACCAGGCCTCCTGCATTGGGAGCGTGGAGTCTTAGCCACTGGACCACCAGGGAAGTCCCTCTCAGAAGTTTTTTTTAAAGCATACCTTTAGAAGTAAATTTCCTCATTATTATTTTTTAATTTGAAAACACCTTTATTTGAGTTTTGCTGGGCTCACATTTCTTGGTTCACCAATGCTTTCTTTCAGTATGACAAATACCTGATTCCATTGTTTTCTGTCTTCCATTGTTGCTACTGAGACTTTTGTTGTCATGCTAACTCTTGCCTTTGCTGGTGATCTTTCCTTTCTTTCTGACTATTTACAGGGCCTTTTCATCTATGGTATTCTGAAGTTTTACTCTTGAGTTTCTGGTTATGAATTTATGTTCATTTTTTTCTGCTTGAGAAGCGCTGATCTGTGAGTGTTAATGCTTCATTTGTTCTAGAATACCATTAACCAATATTGGTTAAAATATTTCCTTTTGTCTCTTATGACCATACTTTCCTTCTAAAACTCTAGTTATTTCTATATTATACCTTCTCATTTTATCCTCCATGTCTCTAAATCTTTCTTTCTTTTTTTTTTTTTTAAAGATTTATTTATTGATTGATTGATTGCTATGTCGGGTCTTCGTTTCCGTGCGAGGGCTTTCTCCAGTTGCGGCGAGTGGGGGCCACTCTTCATCGCAGTGCGCGGGCCTCTCACTATCGTGGCCTTTCTTGTTGCGGAGCACAGGCTCCAGGCGCGCAGGCTCAGTAGTTGTGGCTCACGGGCCCAGCTGCTCCGCGGCATGTGGGATCTTCCCAGACCAGGGCGCGAACCCGTGTCCCCTGCATTAGCAGGCAGATTCTCAACCACTGCGCCACCAGGGAAGCCCCTAAATCTTTCTTTTATATTTTTTCATTTCTGTATCTGTTTTTCTCATATTCTGGATACATCCTTTTGACAAATCTTCCAGTTCTTTCATTGTTTCTTTAATTGTTCCAAATGTTCTTTTAAAGCCATCCTTTAAGACTTTAATTTCAACAATCCTATTTTTTCTTGTTTCTAGAATATGTTTTTTCCTGATCCATCCATTCAATCTGGGTCACTTTTTTTATATGCTTTCATTTGTAAATACAACTCTTTTTACTGTTTAAGCATTTCATATGTATTTGTCACTGTATTTGTCACTTCTAGTAGCTTTATTCCCTTGGGCTCTAACTCTGTTTTTTTCTTGTTGCTTCAGATTTTACTCATAGTGGCTGGCTTCCTTGTGTGTTTGATAATCTTTGTGAATTGATTGCTTAATCTTAATATGTGGGAGAAGCTTTCTTGCAGAGAGTGTTTGCTTTGGCTTCTGGAGTAGTCAGGGAGTGCTCCAGTGTAAGACCACTTTATCCTTCCTTTGAAGGTACTGGCTCGGATTAGGAGTTGCCTGCTGTTGTTTCAAGGTTAAATGCCCCCTGCAACATTATCCCTCTAGAAATCGGGACTCTGTGCATCCCTGCCTGTCCTGGATGCCTGTCCATACAAGCTGGAAACCTGCCTCTCTTTCTCCTCGTCACTCTAGCCCTCTGCTAACCGAAACACGTAAAAGAACAATTTAGAATTACTGGACAGGAAATTTATAATCAGTGAAAACCACAACAGTATATAGGATAAGTTCTAGACTGAAAACAGTCTATTTTATTTAAAAAATTATCATTCAATTCAAGTTTTCAAATTTATTTGCATGGCGTTGAGCAAAGTCATTTATGGTATTTTAAGTGTTCTCTATCTCTTTATTTCCTTCCATTATTTGTTCTTTTGTATATTTGCACTTTCTCACTTCCTCATTTTTGATTGGGCTGATGAGTTATTTACCTTTAAAAAAAGTATTTTAGATTTATATAGTAGTTCTGTTTTTCTTGTTTTCTAATTTATTATAATTTGGTTTTCTTCGTTTGTTCCTTTCTGCAGCTTTCCTTCGGTTTATTTTGTTATTATTTTCTCTCTTTTAAAAAAGATGCTTATTTCTCCATTTTGTTTTGAAATATGTATTTAAGGTGATTAAGTATTCCTCTGAGTACTACTTGAGCCACATTTCATAGATTCTGGTATATATTCTTTACATTATTATTTTATCATTTCCATTAATTCTTTTGTTTTGGGTTATGTTTCCCTTTTGACCCAATTATATGAAAGAGAGCTTTATTTTTAACTTCCAGAACAGAGAGGACTCTTTGATTTTCTTATTAAATTCATTTGTTGCAATATGATTATAGGATATTTTCTGCATTATTTCTGTTTTGGGGGGGTTTGAAATATTTCGTAAAGTCTTAAATATGATTAATTTTCATAAATATTATTGGCCACTTGAAAGGATGAAGTATCCTCTACTTTCAGGATGCAAAGTTTGATATATATCAGTAAGGTCTACTTTGTTAATTATATTGTTTAGGTCAACTCTATTTTTAGGGTTTTTATTTTAACTTTGTTTTTTTTTTTTTTTGGCCTCACTGCATGGCTTGCAGGATCTTAGTTACCCAACCAGGGATTGAACCTGGGCACCAGCAGTGAAAGCGCCGAGTCCTAACCACTAGACCGCCAGGGAATTTCCCTATTTTTAGTTTTTTAAAAAATTATTATTTGTTTTTGATTGGATGAAGCAAGTAAATTAAAGCCTCTTTTTTATTAGCACTTCTTCTTTTCCAATTTGTATTCCTTTTATTTCTTTTTCTTCTCTGATTGACGTGGCCTTCCAAAACTATGTTGAATAATAGTGGTGAGAGTGGACATCCTTGTCTTTTTCCTGATCTTAGAGGAAATGCTTTCAGTTTTTCACCATTGAGTATGATGCTTGCTGTGGGTTTGTCATATATGGCCTTTATTATGTTGAGGGTAGGTTCCCTCTATGCCCATTTTCTGGAGAGCTTTTATCATAAATGGGTGTTGAATTTTGTCAAAAGCTTTTTCTGCATCTATTGAGATGATCATATGGTTTTTTTTTTTTTTAAATAGCTACTCTATTTATTTATTTATTTATTTTTAGCTGTGTTGGGTCTTCGTTTCATGCAAGGGCTTTCTCTAGCTGCGGCAAGCGGGGGCCACTCTTCATCGCGGTGCGCGGGCCTCTCACTATCGTGGCCCCTCCCGTTGCGGGGCACAGGCTCCAGACGCGCAGGCTCAGCAGTTGTGGCTCACGGGCCTAGTTGCTCCGCGGCATGTGGGATCTTCCCAGACCAGGGCTCGAACCCATGTCCCCTGCATTAGCAGGCAGATTCTCAACCACTGCGCCACCAGGGAAGCCCGATCATATGGTTTTTATTCCTTAATTTGTTAACATGGCGTATCACATTGATTGATTTGCGTATACTGAAGAATCCTTGCATCCCTGGGATAAATCCCACTGATCATGGTTTATGATCCTTTTAATGTGTTGTTGGATTCTGTTTGCTAGTATTTTGTTCAGGATTTTTGCACCTGTGTTCATCAGTGATGTTGGTCTGTAATTTTCTTTTTTTGTGATATCTTTTTCTGGTTTTGGTATCAGGGTGATGGTGGCTTCATAGAATGAATTTGGGAGTGTTCCTCCCTCTGCAATTTTTTGGAAGAGTTTGAGAAGGATCAGTGTTAACTCTTCTCTAAATGTTTGATAGAATTCGCCTGTGAAGCCATCTGGTCCTGGACTTTTGTTTGTTGGAAGATTTTAATTGCAGTTTCAATTTCATTACTTGTGATAGGTCTGTTTATATTTTCTAATTCTTCCTGGTTCAGTCTTGGAAAATTGTATTTTTCCAAGAATTTGTCCATTTCTTCATGGTTTTCCATTTTATTGGCATATAGTTGTTTGTAGTAGTCTCTTATAATCCTTTGTATTTCTGCAGTGTCAGTTGTGATTTCTCCTTTTTCATTTCTAATTTTACTGATTTGCATCCTCTCCCTTTTTTTCTTGATGAGTCTGGCTAAGGGTTTATCAATTTTGTTTATCTTCTCAAAGAACCAGCTTTTAGTTTATTGATCTTTGCTATTGTTTTCTTTGTTTCTGTTTCATTTATTTCTGCTCTGATCTTTATGATTTCTTTCCTTCTACTGACTTTGGGTTTTCTTTGTTCTTCTTTCTCTAGTTGCTTTAGGTGTAGGGTTAGATTGTTTATTTGAGATTTTTCTTGTTTCTTGAGGTGAGATTGAATTGCTATAAACTTCCCTCTTAGAACTGCTTTTTTTTTTTAATTTTATTTTATTTTATTTTTATACAGCAGGTTCTTATTAGTTATCTATTTTATACGTATTAGTGTATATGTGTCAATCCCAATCTCCCAATTCATTCCACCACCACCACCACCCCCCAGCCACTTTCCCCCCTTGGTGTCCGTACGTTTGTTCTCTACATCTATATCTCTATTTCTGCCCTGCACACTGGTTCATCTGTACCATTTTTCTAGGTTCTGCATATATGCATTAATATACAATATTTGTTTTTCTCTTTCTGACTTACTTCACTCTGTATGACAGTCTCTAGATCCATCCACGTCTCTACAAATGACCAAATTTCGTTCATTTTTATGGCTGAGTAATATTCCATTGTATGTATGTATCACATCTTCTTTAGCCATTCGTCTGTTGATGGGCATTTACGTTGCTTCCATGACCTGGCTATTGTAAATAGTGCTGCAGTGAATATTGGGGTGCATGTGTCTTTTTGAATTATGGTTTTCTCTGGGTATATACCCAGTAGTGGGATTGCTGGGTCATATGGTAATTCGATTTTTAGTTTTTTAAGGAACTTCCATACTGTTCTGCATAGTGGCTGTATCAATTTACATTCCCACCAACAGTGCAAGAGGGTTTCCTTTTCTCCACACCCTCTCCAGCATTTGCTGTTTGTAGATTTTCTGATGATGCCCATTCTAATTGGTGTGCAGTGATACCTCATTGTAGTTTTGATTTGCATTTCTCTAATAATTAGTGATGTTGAGCAGCTTTTCATGTGCTTCTTGGCCATCTGTATGTCTTCTTTGGAGAAATGTCTATTTAGGTCTTCTGCCCATTTTTTTTTTTTTTAAAGGTTTGCATTTCTTGTAAAATTTATTTTATTTTATGGTTGTCTAGGGTCTTCGCCTCTGTGCGAGGGCTTTCTCTAGCTGTGGCAAGTGGGGGCCACTCTTCATCGCGGTGTGCGGGCCTTCCCACTATCACGGCCTCTCCCGTTGCGGACCACAGGCTCCAGACGCGCAGGCTCAGCAACTATGGCTCATGGGCCCAGCTGCTCCGCGGCATGTGGGATCTTCCCAGACCAGGGCCCGAACCCACGTCCTCCGCATTGGCAGGCAGACCCTCAACCACTGCGCCACCAGGGAAGCCCCCTGCTCATTTTTTGATTGGGTTGTTTGTTTTTTTAATATTGAGCTGCCTGAGCTGTTTATATATTTTGGAGATTAATCCTTTGTCCATTTATTCGTTTACAAATATTTTCTCCCATTCTGAGGGTTGTCTTTTTGTCTTGTTTGTAGTTTCCTTTGCTTTGCAAAAGCTTTGAAGTTTCATTAGGTCCCATTTGTTTATTTTGTTTTTATTTCCATTACTCTAGGAGGTGGATTAAAAAAGATCTTGCTGTGATTTATGTCGAAGAGTGTTCTTCCTATGTTTTCCTCTAAGAGCTTTATAGTGTCCAGTCTTACATTTAGGTCTCTAATCCATTTTGAGTTTATTTTTGTGTATGGTGTTATGGAGTGTTCTAATTTCATTCTTTTACATGTAGCTGTCCAGTTTTCCCAGCACCATTTATTGAAGAGATTGTCTTTTCTCCACTGTATATCCTTGCCTCCTTTGTCATAGATTAGTTGACCATAGGTGCGTGGGTTTATCTCTGGGCTTTCTATCCTGTTCCATTGATCTATATTTCTGTTTTTGTGCCAGTACCATATTGTTTTGATTACTGTAGCTTTGTAGTATAGTCTGAAGTCAGGGAGTCTGATTCCTCCAGCTCCGTTTTTTTCCCTCAAGACTGCTTTGGCTATTCGGGGTCTTTTGTGTCTCCATACAGATTTTAAGATTTTTTGTTTAGAACTGCTTTTGCTGCTTCCCATAGGTTTTGGGTCATCGTGTTTTCATCGTCATTTGTTTCTATGTATATTTTGATTTCTTCTTTGATTTCTTCAGTGATCTCTTGGTTATTTAGTAGCACACTGTTTAGCCTCCATGTATTTGTGTTTTTTACAGTTTTTTTCCTGTAATTGATTTTTGCCAATTGTACCCTTTAGCTTTATAAAGTAACCTTGCTTTCTTGGCTCAAATTCCACCTTGTCGATTATTAAAATCATGACTTCTGCTTTAAAAAACTTGTTGTATACCATTGCCCATGTTTTAATCTTTAAAATAAACTTTATTTTTAAGATTGGTTCTTGATTTACAGAAAAATTGTACTGAGATTTACATAAAAATTGTACAAAATTGAAGGTTGTACTGAGAGTTTTCATATACTCCACACCTGGTTTCCTCTATTGTTAACATCTTAGGTTAGTACAAGGCTTTAAACATGAAGAGAGTGGGAGGAAGCAAATAACACAAATTGATAATGTAGTAAGTGGAGAAACAAGAATACACATAAAACATTTAAAAATAAACTAGTAAAATAAGCAAATCTCAAACGAGCTTTATTTTTTTCACAAAGTGAGAGAGTAGGAATAAACCATGAGAAGGAATGAAAGAAACACCACTTATACAGTACAGGCTTAAAAAAAAAAATGTAGTAACTGCAGCAGGGATAGACAGGAGGGAGTACTCTAGGATTCCCTGGTAATTTACAAAGCCTGTTGTTTGAACCTCATCATTACCTGACACATCTAGGTTTCTTTTGTTTGTTTGGTTTGGTTTGGTTTTTTTGGCCATGCCGTGGCTTGCGGGATCTTAGTTCCCTGACCAGGGATCGAACCTGGGCCCCTGCAGTGAAACTGCCAAGTTCTAAACACTGGACCACCAGGGAATTCTCCATGCATAACATGGATAACATTTTATCCAGTTAAAAGTGTCAACGGTCCTCTTTTTAAGTAATTATTGTTGCTTTGATTTCAGCCAGTCCACAAAGTAGAAAATATAACCCACCTGGTCTGAAGATGAGACACTAAAACCACACATTTTAATTCCTCAGTTTATTGCTCATGGTTTAAATAGAGAGCCCTCTAGGGGGCAGCAGTGGAATAACAGGAGCTGCTGTTTGGATATTGTGGAGAAGAGGGAGAGACAAAATGGTGACCTCTAGACCAGAGCTTCTAGGTAAAAGAGAAGACTTGGCGTTAGAACTCTTGATCCTTTCTCTTACTGTTTACAGATGGCCACCATGTCACACACTGCAGTGGAAACCATTGACAGAGGATCCAATGTGAGTGCCCACCTGGAGTTGTGCAGCAGTGCAGCCCTACAGGAGTAATACAGATGGAGTGAGAGGTAAGAACTGATCAAAGTCAGATCAAAGGAATGTGATCGAGATTCCCAAAGGTGTTTTGAGCCTGGTGTAAAAGGAAGGGAGAGAGAGGATTGATGGGAAAATTAGGGGTGTGTAGTCCAAATGGGAATCACCATTAACAAAGATTTAGAGGCAATAGTAAGCCTCTTATGTGCAGTGATTCCTGGGCAGATTGTCTCAGTAAAAGAAGAATCATTGCACCAGCCTCTCCTGGTAGATTAGGGTGGAATTTTTTTTTTTTATTGAAGTATAGTTGATTTATAATGTTGTGTTAATTTCCGCTGTACAGCCAAGTGCTTCAGTTATACATATATATATTCTTTTTTTTAATATATTCTTTTTCATTATGGTTTATAATAGGATACTGAATATAGTTCTCTGTGGTATACAGTGGAACCTTGTTGTTTATTATGGTGGAATGATTTGAAGACTGGAGTGAGTCCTTGGCCCACCCACATTCAGTCTTTTTTTTTTTTTAATTTATTATTTATTTATTTATTATTTTTGACTGCATTGGGTCTTCGTTGCTGCATGCGTGCTTTCTCTAGTTGCGGTGAGCGGGGGCTACTCTTCGTTGCGGTGTGTGGGCTTCTCATCGCGGGGGCTTCTCTTATTGCTGAGCATGGGCTCTAGAGCACAGGCTCAGTAGTTGTGGCGCACGGGCTTAGTTGCTCCGCAGCATGCGGGATCTTCCCGGACCAGGGCTGGAACCCGTGTCCCCTGCATTGGCAGGCGGATTCTTAACCACTGCGCCACAAGGGAAGTCCCCCACATTCAGTCTTGATAGTTTAATTTGGATGTCAGTGACCCCTTTTCCAACTGTCTGCTTAATTTCTTCCCATACGTGTCCCACTGTTACTCTAACTTAAACAATTTTTCTTCTCTCTAGCCCAGTCAATGCCAATACTCATAACCTCAGGCTCAATCTTTTAATCTCCCTCATTCACTCCTCTTCTGAAACTCAGTCAGTCTTCAGGTTCTTTCAATCTGTACCTCACAAAGTTTCTCCGGAAAAACTTCGAAGTGGCCAATGCAAAAATTCTGAGAATTTATGATTTCTTGAGACTGTCTTTTATTACCCGTCTGAGAAGGCAAGTTCTAAGCTAAAACTCCACCTCTTGCTTGGTGAGATAGTGAGTGGGTTGCTGAAAGGTTGGCGGCAGGAGGTGATTTTTAATGGATCATACGTGTCTGTTTCTGCCTTATTAACTGTATTATGTTAACCTTATTTAAATTGCCGCAAATATTTGTGGAAAGCTGTGGGGCATAGATAAACTGAATGTGTAAGATGTTTCAAGGATTCAGACTCTCTGTATCTGTCATGTCCTTGCCATCCCACAGCCCTTACCCCAGGCCAGGGTAGGCTCCTCATATTGAGATGACACCAATAATTTCCAGACTGGTCCTTTGGTCTCTACATTTTAAGAGTTATCTTTTTTTTTTTTTAAAGATTAATTTTTTATTATTTATTTATTTAATTTATTTTTGGCTGTGTCGGGTCTTAGTTGCGGCATACAGGCTCTCTGTTGTGGTGTGTGGGCTTCTCTCTAGTTGTGGCGTGCGAGTTTTCTCTTCTGTAGTTGTGGTGCGCAGGCTCCAGGGCACGTGGCCTCTGTAGTTGTGGTGCACGGGTTCCAGAGCGCATGGGCTCTGTAGTTGGCAGCACGCGGGCTCTAGTTGCGGCGCGTGGGCTTAGTTGCCATGCGGCATGTGGGATCTTAGTTCCCTGACCTGGGATCGAACCAGCGTCCCCTGCATTGGAAGGCAGATTCTTTGCCACTGGACCACCAAGGAAGTCCCAAGAGTTATCTTTTTATACACTGTTTTGCTCATGCTCTTAATCCTAGCTTTGATTCTTCCTCTCAACTGGCCCTTGATCTTGTTAGATTTGGTTATACGTCATGCTTTTTTTTTTTTTTTTTAACCCTTTTAAGCACATGGGCCTGGTGGAAACAGCAGTGAATCTACAATATCCCTTTTTGTTGTGTTCTTGGAGAAAAATGGGAGCTTCCACATGGTACGTGGGTTCCAGGAGTGCTAGTCCAACTGCACCCACTTAGGGATTCAGGCTGCTGACCTTTGCATTTGATCCTCCTCTTCTGTGTTCTGAGGGATGCCCTATTACAGGTTACCTGGCCCAGGTTGGCAGAAACACACTAACTAGTGCATATCAAGATGTACATGGAGGCAACATGGCTAAGCTAGGGCCCTCTAAGGATGTGGGGAAATCAGAAGACTTAGAGGCTGAGAGACCAGAGGTTAGACAGTAAAAGGGATACAAAGACCAGAAATGTGTATATACACAGAGGGAGTGGAGTCCTGGGGGTCCTGGCCTTTGGATTATGTGGCTCATTCATAGCAGGTATTTGAATGTCTGTCAACACGGAATGAATCTTGGAACTCTGAGGTACTATGGAACGTTTTGCAACCATGTAGGAACTATGGAACTATGGCCCCGGAGGGGCCACTGCTACTCACGGCCAGGTTTGGGAGTGGAGGTGGGGACCCCCAGAAGAAATGCAACTCAGTTGTTCTGCCTGCCAAACATTAACTTGCACGTCCTACCAACACTTTAAACTCCTTGTATCTAAAACTGAACACCTCATCTTTGTTCCCAAACTGGCTTCTTCTCCTGACATTACTGTTGCTGACAGTTGCTCCGGTTCATCAGCTTGTATCCTTTTTCCCCCCTTCTCTTCTATATCTAAAGTCTCAAGATTTTGAGAATATTTTCTAGGCAAGAGTAAGTTTTATTTTGCTACCTTCCACCTAGCAATACATACTGGACTCACTTTTAGAAAATTTTAGTATTTCTATGTCAGGACAACAGTACCCATTCCTGTGTGCTCCTGTATGTTTCAGAAGCTTAGACCTCTGTCCTAGCTTTCTCATTCTTGCACTCAAGCATGCTGCAGTGATTTTCCTCCATCGCCAGACTTTTGATTTCTCTCTTCCACTCCTGTCACCCTCATGCAGGACTTTAGCCACCTCTCTCCTTGGGCAGGCACGAATAATCTGGGCTGTTCTCTTTGCCCTTTGATCTACTTTCTTAAAGATTTCTCAGTTGTTGTGGAACATTCTCCAGTGATCCTATAGTGTTTATGGTGATCTCTCTTGATTTCAACTCTATTTCCAGATATTGTTCTCTGCTTGCTGTTGTTGGTTGTTTTCTTCCCCCCCATATGTACCACATTTCTTCCCAGCAAAATGGTAGCTCTCCAAAAGCAGAACCAACACTTTTGTTTAACAAATTATATTCCTACTCTACTTCATACTGATTGCTAGAGAATTCTGGAGAGCTGCCCTGCGATATGTACTGAATAAATGCTAAGTAACTTGACTTAATAGGACAGATGGGACCTCTCTGTCTTATTTCTTAAAGCTGCGTGTGAATCTGTAATTAGCTCAACATAAAAAGAGTTTAACATTGAAAATAAAAACGCAAGGCTCAAGATTTTGACACAATCATCCGTCACACTTCCTCTCCTCCATTCACAAATTGCTATAAAGATTCTTTGCTACAATAACATATGAATGCTTGTTGAATTTGAAGCATTTTTGTTTACATCGTTCCAGCCAGATGGCTTAGGCTTTTAAAATCCTAAACAACTGTTGGGCTGTTTCTTTTCTCTGGGGTCCGAGTGAAGGGGGACGTGGAGGGTAGAGGTTGTACCTTGAAGACAGGGTGCAGCCCTGGGAAGCACCTCATGGTGGCCTCAGCGGTGACCTCAGCCAGTAGATGGGTGTTCGGCAGATGACATCGGAGCTGGTGCAGTTGGAAATCTGAATTTTGGACCCAGGACTTTGCCAGGAGCCAGGCAAGTGGAGGATCTGAGGGCAAGAACAGTCGTGGGGTCTGGGAGCTGGGGCTGGGAGGCTGGATCTGGGAAAAAGAGAAATTAAGTATTCATGGACCTCTCATCATACGTAAGACACCATGTGCAGCCCATCTATAACCAGCAGAAGGAAAATACAGGCCCTTTTGGACACTCTCGTTTTAGTCACAGGGAGACAAAGTGTTCCAGAGTTCTTCCGCCAGCTCTGAGGTTTCCACAACTTGCCTGTTTCTCTTGGCTTTATGAGTACCGGGAGGCTCCTCCATCTAGTACTGCTTGGTAGCCAGCAGGTGGCGCTCAAAGCTCAAAGTAGGCTAAAGAGCCTTCCTGGATTTGCCAGTTATCTTATGAAGATAGAGAACAAATAACCAAGAAGAGGTCGGTTCCATTCCTGCCCCTCCCTGCTCCATCTCCCTCCCCTTCCCCAACCCCCATCGCTAGGTACAGAGGGTCAGTCCGTGTAAATATAACCAGGCCATTGAGTTGGAATCTTGGAGTACAAATACTTTTGAGCTGATGAAAAAAATTGCTACTATGTAAATAGGTTAGGTTGAGGCAAGCCTCGACCCAGTGTCAGGACTGCTGACCCCAGAGCCCATCCCAAGGCTGCAGGGAGACGAAGAGGGTGCCTTTAGGGTGGCCTCCAGTGTCCAAGGCCAGAATACACCCAGAGAGGGTGCTCTAAAGCCCCGCTGAGCCCTAAATGCCTGTGCCCTTGTAGCCAGCACTCTCCTTCTGTCCATTCTAAGTGCTGCCAGCCACCCTGGATGGGCAAACAGGATAGATGGTGGACTCAGAGGGGTGGGGGGAGAAGGGAAAGAGGAAGGGTGCAGCCAAGAGCAGGACTGTTTGGAGGGCAGGGCCAGCAGCTGGGTTATAAAGGAACCCTGCTAGGGCAGCGACCACAGCCCAGGTGAGAAGCTCCCAGCGACACCTGGCATCCCTCCCTTCCTCTCACGTTCTGCCCAGAGTTTGCCAGGCCCTTTGCTCCCTAGAGAGCCTAGACTCAGAGGGGCCTTTCCCTGTGTATGGGCTGCAACCTACAGATGCCTGCCCAGAGACCTCGGGAGCAGAGTTAAGGGGCCGGCTGGAGATCATCCAGATGCACGGAGAAAAAGACATCCTTTCCTTCCTTCCCTCACTCATTTAATATTTACAGAGTACCAGGACTTCCGTGGTGGTCCAGCGGTTAAGACTCTGCACTCCCAATGCAGGGGGCCTGGGTTTGATCCCTTGTCAGGGAACTAGATCCCACATGCATGCCGCAACTAAAGATCCTGCACAGGGCAATGAAGACCCCGCGTGCTGCAACTAAGACTCGGTGCAGCCAGATAAATAAATAAATATTTTTTAAAAAATTCACTGAGTACCAATCACATGCCTGGCCCTTCTCTAAGCCTTACATCATGGGGGTGGAGGAATGGGGAGGGAGCAAAAAAAGTGAATTAAGACATGCCTTCTGAACTATCATGTGTGGGGAAAAGTCAGCCTCAGGTACTGACATAGGAGGGCTCGAGGTATGGAATACTCAGATTGCTTCTGTTTGTCACGTCTGGGGAGTGTTGCACATGGAGGAGACCCACAGCCTGGTTTTGTTCCCAGGGACGGAGGGAACAGCAAGTACAAAGACAAAGAAGCCTGAGAATGTTTGCTGGAGGGTGCGAGGTGGGGACAGGGTGATACAGGGCAAATGATTCCAGGATGGTTAAGTGCCCTACTCCAGCGGTTCACTCCTCACAGATGAGGCACAATGTCCATCGGTCTCGGAGGAATTGTTTCTTAACTGAGAAGAAAGCAGCTCAAGTCCAAGTAATGGTGGAAATTCAGGCATCAGGAGTGTGTGTGTCTATGGCCCAAGGTCAGGGTGAGCAGGATAGATTGGGTAGAGAGGTCTTTGCCCTTTTTCTTGCCTTTATTATTCCTCCCCAGTCACAGATGTCTCTCTTCAGCTCAGTAGTTAAGGGTGGATCTGCCTCTGCAGAGACCAGCATCGTACACTTGGATGACGTGTCTCTGATCAGCGATGCCCAATGGCTTCCTCTCTCCTTCTCAGATCCTGGCGCTGGAGCAATGCCATATTTCTCTGGCTCCCAGCCTCCGCTTCTTGGCTTTGCTCTGAGCGTGGTCCCCAGATAGCTGTGTTTCTACCACTATTACCAAGAGATCATGCCTACCAGAGCCAAGCTGGGTGCCCAGAGCACCAGCATCCATTCTGGGGCCACAGCTGGAATTGGACCACCGTGGCCAGTGGATGAGTATCTTGGCTTGGTTCTTTGACATAGGTTCTAACAGTTTAGGTCAGGAGGTCAGATCCTGGGTGGAAGAAGGAATGTCTGAATGCTTTCCACCAGCCTGGACTACTTCTCACCCTCGTGGAAGCACTGGTGCTTCAGAATGGTCCAGCTTTATCTCTAAGCACCCTGCTTCCCCAGTGAGTCCTGCGAATTTTGAGTGACCCTCCGCCTCCTACTCTGAATTGCCAAGAGGAAGTGGATTGAAGTATAGCCAGGGAACCCAAGTGTGCTGATCCAGGTGTGCTATAGCCATTGCTCCAATTCCCCCAGGTGTTGCCTTTAGCAGTCCCTGATGCTAACGGTAAGCGAAACCTGCCCAGTGCCAGGGAAGCACTGAGAGGCTGAGCATTGCCCAGGGAGCTCTACTCCCAGCCTGAAGGGAAAACCCTAAGGATACACTGGGACTGGGAAAGGGAAAAGGGTGGAGGGATATCTCTGGCAGAGTTATCAACTAAGCAAACAAGCTTATGCACTGTATTTAATATTTTCAACACCATCAGAATCACTTTTTATTTCTCCTGAAAGAGGAAGCTGAATCTTAAACTGTTATCTTAAACCTTCAAGACAGAGGCTCCTTAATGTCCATGAAGAAAAGAGTAAACTATTACTTTTTTAATATTATTCTGATATTAGAAAAAGTATTCTCTTCCTAAAGGAAAAAAAATACTTTTTATACCGAGGAACTGAGAAATATATTTGCTTTGAAATTAATTTTTTTCCTTTAATATGTAATCTTGCCAGGAAGCAAGATACAAGTTTTGCAACATTCTTAAAAGAAACACTTATAATTTTAGATCGTGTTCCTCCTTAGGTTAAAAGGTAGGAGACTTGGGTTTTGTTTTTTGTTTTTGTTTTTTTTTAAACAAAGAATTGCTTTATTAACACAAACACACAAACTATAAAGCACTAAAATTTAAATATCTAAGTCATAGCAAGCAGGTGACAATTCAACATCCAGGGTCGACCAAATGCTTGTCAGAGCAACAGATAAGGCTCCCAGGGTGGGACCTCCCTGGTGGTGCAGTGGTTAAGAATCCGCCTGCCAATGCATGGGACACTTGTTTGATCCCTGGTCCGGGAAGATCCCACATGCCGTGGAGCAACTAAACCCGTGTGCCACAACTGCTGAGCCCTTACTCCACAACTACTGAGCCTGCGTGCCACAACTACTGAAGACCGCGCACCTAAAGCCCATGCTCCACAACAAGGGAAGCCACCGCGATGAGAAGCCCGTGCACCACAACAAAGAGTAGCCCCCACTCGCTGCAAGTAGAGAAAGCCCGCGTGCAGCAATGAAGACCCAATGCAGCCAAAACTAAATAATTTTTTTAAAAAAAGTACTAGTCAAGCCAAGAGACGGGACTTGATTCAAAAGTACAAGAGGAAGAAGTCAAAGAAAGAGAATCGCAGACATTAGAGTTAGCAAAACAAAGACTGTAACATAATGGGATTCATGTGTTGAAGAAAATAGGTGAAATGATAAACAATTTCACCAGAGAACTGTAATCAATAAAAATGAATCAAATGGCAACTCTAGAGCTGAATGATGCAACAGCTGAGATAACGATTTCAATTAGGTAGATTTACAGCAAATAAACCCAGCATAAAATTGGATTAATATGTAAAGCAATTATACTCCAATAAAGATGTTTAAAAAATTGGATTAATAAACCAGAAAACAGGTCAATAGAAAATAACATAGTAGAGAAAGAAGGAAAAATAGAAAATAAAGAGCATAGGTATGTTGAACACAATTAGAACACATGTTCTAACATGTGGAATTCTAGAAGAAAAGAGAATTAGGCAAAAGCAATTTGAAGAGATAATGGCCAAAAATTTCTCAAAACTGAGTAAAGATATCAACCCAGAGATTCAAGAATCTCTGTGAACCCCAAGCCCCCAAGCAGAATAAGTACAAAGAAAACTACTCCCAGGCTTATAATAGCAAAAGTGCTAAAACAAACAAACAACCACAACAACAAAAAATAGAAAACTATAAATGCAGCCAGAGGGGGGAAAAAGATAACTAAAGGAACAATAGCTGAGGTGTCATCTCCATTTCCCAACAAAAACGAGGGAACCAGAAGACAACAGAATGATATTTTTAAAGTGCTAGGAGAAAATAACTTTCACCTCTAAGTCTATACTCAGTGAAAATATCCTTCAAAAATACAAAGTAAAGATATTTTTAGACAAACAAAAAACAGAGAATTCATCACTATCATATCTGCTCAAAAACAAATACTAAAAGGAGTTTTTTAAGCAGAAAGGAATGGTTCCAAATAGGAACACAAAAATATAAGAAGAGCACACACACACACACACACACACACACACACACACACACACACTGGAATACTATTCAGCCATGAGAAAGAATGAAATTCTGCCATTTGTGACAACATGGATGGTCCTAGAGGGCGTTATGCTAAGTGAAATAAGTCAGAGAAAGACAAATGCTGTATGATTTCACTTATATGTGAAATCTAAAAAAGCTGAACTTGTAGAAACAAAGAGTAGAATGGTGGTTACCAAAGGTGGGGGGGTGGGGAGATGTTGGTCAAACGTACAAACTTCTAGTTAGAAGATGAATAGGTTCTGGGAACGTAATGCACAGCACTGTGATTATAGATAATCATACTGTACTATATATATACGTGAAAGCTGGTAAGTGAGTAGGTCTTAAATGTTCTCACCACGTAAAAGAAATGATAATGATGTGACGTGGTGGAGGTGTCAGCTAACGCTACTGGTGTTATTTGTTATAGCAGCCTGAACAGACCAAGACATTTTCATTTCCAAAACCAGCATCAGTTGTGTTCCTGAGGCAGATTGAATGAAGATGCTGAAAGAATTAAGTATTTTCATCTCTAAAGGACATCTTTGTGATTAGAGGTCCCAATGATCAGAAGCTTACAGTCCTAATAATAAGGGGGGAGGGGAACACATTTTAAATTATATAGAATAAACTTTAATCTTAGGAACAACAAAATAAGTTCTAATGAAATGCAAAAAAATCCACTCATTTTATTAGAGAAATAAGAATGACTAAAAACTAAGGAAAAGGAAAATATTTGTTTCCCTCGCGAAAGACTAAGAAAGGTACCAACGACATGAGTTGGAGATAATGACAGTTGTACAGCTGAATTGCTTTCTCTCTTCCTCTCCCAATCTCTCTTTCCTTTCATGTCAATAAACAAGTGAGAAAATTGGAGCATGGTATACACAGAACTTACTGATGAAGCATCATGTGTACTTAAAGAATCATACAACCTGTCAATACTGTGCATGTATAATGGGACTAGCAGAAGAAAGAAAGGAAGGGAGAGAGGGAGGGAGGAAGGAAGGGAGGGAGGATAAATATTTACCAAATGATAGAAATATAGAGATTTATTGTTTTGACAATGAAGTGACCAATGGAATGTTAGCAAAGGCATTCAGTAGTGAACTTATGGAGTAGACTCTACAGGTGGGTCTCACTGAACATCTCACTGAGTATCTTCATTTCTGATTATCTCCATTAGGTGAAATTCCACAGTTAAGTGGGCATCCGAGAAAGGGAGTTGTGCTCCTGGCACCCATCTCATTAGAGATAAACCTCCCTTGCACCCCTTTTCCTGAAGAAGCTCCCTCTCCCTGGCTTAGACATGGTGTTACCCCCTCACTAGAGAAGACCCCATGCAAAATGATAATAATTCTCCCTCAGACCTACTCCCCATCACATGATAGACTAGGAATCAGGGAGTCTCACTGAATGTGGAGAGTCACTACTGTCATTCTCCTGCTTTTTTAGAGTTAAGAGTTGACTACTGCCTAATATTGCATTTAAAAAGCTGCTAGCCAAGCTCCAAATGCTTTGCTTCAAAGACTCTTACGTAATAGAATGTTTATTTGTATCAAAAACAGTTATGTATCATTGCACGTATCTTAAGTTATTTAGACAGTTGGGTTGTTGCCTGGAAAGAAAGTTCAGAGGAACTTTATCTTCTGACTCTCCCCATTAGGTGAAATTCCGTAGTTGAGTGGATATCCAAGAAAGGGAGTCACGCGCCTGGTATCCGTCCCAATAGAGATGAACCTCCCTTTCCCTCCTTTCCTGAAGAAGCTGCTCTTCCCTGGCTTAGACACGATGTAACCGCCTCACTAGAGGAAGACCCCATGCAAGAAAACAGACAATAATTCCCCTCAGGACCCACTCCTCAACAAGAGCCAGTAATCAGAATGGGATCCCAGCATTCAGCGACATGTAAATGTAAAACACATGTACATGTGACAGCAGATTCTGAAAGAGAAAGTTTGCATATGAAGAAGATTAGAGATATTTTGTTTGTTAATGTCAACACAAATCCAAGGACTTTTCTGGGAAGTGGATTTTGAGGGCGACCAGCCAAGGGAAGAGGAGCATTATTTTACATCAGGCTGAAATTGTCGATGTAGATGGATTTAACAGAGATTCTGAGTTCGGTATGTTTTTTGACACATCTGGGTGTGATTCTAACAGCTTGCTACATTGGGCAGTAAATTGCCAGATACAGTTCTGGATGATATAAAGGAAGCTTAGATGCCATAAAACCGTTGGCATTTTGCACAGGAAGAAACTTAAGACCTGGAGACATAGGAATGCTGAATTAGTTCCATTATATATATCCCATTCGTTCACACGCCATGTCCCTTTATAGGACCCAAAATTTTCTCCCCTCCCTGAAATTGAGAAACACATCAGTATGGGAAGCGTTAGTTCTTTTAAATGAGTTTTACTGGCTCTCCTAAAAAAAAAAAAAAAATGTTACTCAAGAAGACATCTGGAGGCTGTACAATAACGATGTGCTTTATTTACTCTGCTCTGTGATTTTTAATTTCAATAGTAGCCTCCATATAAAGTAAAATTACTCACTCAATTACCTCAACTTTGATTTAGATTAAGGTCTCATAAGCAATTAAGAATTTTAGAAAATACATTTAAACTAATACCATGAAACATAATCATTATTGAAAATAAGCATTTGTCAGAAAAATATGCCATCTTAAAACCTTCTACCCAGATAGTATAGTGGAATAACTCATAGCTACACATATTTTTCAATTTTATCTGACTTGTAAGAACTAGTTTATAAAGATTTTTTATTTAAATCATACCAATTTAGTTGAATACACATGTATACTTTTATATATTCTTTTATTTATTTATTTGGTTGTGCTGGGTGTTAATTGCAGCTCGTGGGCTCCTTAGTTGCAGCTCGCCAGCTTCTTAGTTGCAGTATGTGGGCTCCTTAGTTGCAGCTCCAGGGCTCTTTTTTAGTTGCGGCTCGCCAGCTCCTTAGTTGTGGCATGCGGGCTCCTTAGTTGTGGCATGTGAACTCTTAGTTGTGGCATGCATGTGGGACCTAGTTCCCTGACCAGGGGTTGAATCCGGGCCCCCTGCATTGGGAGTGCGGAGTCCATCCACTGCGCCACCAGAGAAGTCCCTATATATTCTTAAATAACAGTGTAATGTAACTTATCTGACCTATAAAGCAAGTGTAGGGAATTTAGAAAGTTACATTTATTTTAGCCTTTTAAAAAGACATATGTAAATTCTTGCATAAACTTAAACATCATTTTGTATTTTTATTTCACACTTGGAAAATTCCAGGACATAATGTAGAGCTACCTTCTACCCAAAATTTACAAAGCAATTTAATCTATCAGAGGGTTTGCCTTGATTTGAAATTTAGAGTGATTAAAATATGATTCTCTCATTTTTCTTTTACTGATTAATAGTAAGTTCTTCTATGTCTTAATTAAAAGTCTCAGTATCAAGTGTTTAAGGCTTCTTATGACCACTAATAGTTGGCCTGATGTAAATGCACATATTTTTTCTTTAGCTTATAACTTAGCAAGGCTGAGTAAAAATTTCCCTTTTAGTCATCCAAAAACTTTGGAGAGATAGAAAGAATGTATTTTGAAGTAAGAATACTGAGTAAAGGGACTTCCCTGGTGGCGCAGTGGTTAAGAATCCGCCTGCCAATGCAGGGGACACGGGTTCGATCCCTGGTCCGGGAAGATCCCACATGCCGTGGAGCAACTAAACCCGTGTGCCACAACTGCTGAGCCGTGTGCCACAACTACTGAAGCCCGTGCGCCTAGAGCCCATGCTCTGCAACAAGAGAAGCCACCGCAATGAGAAGCCCGCGCACCGTAACAAAGAGTAGCCCCCACTCGCCGCCGCTAGAGAAAGCCCGCACGCACAGCAATGAAGACCCAACGCAGCCAAAAAAAAAAAAAAGAATACTGAGTAAATTTTTAATGAATAACAGTTGTTTTGCACGGTTAACTTATATGAGTTTTATTTTTCTCATCCATATATAATATTTATCTTCTTAAATTGAGGTATAGTTGATTTACAATATTATATTAGTTTTCGGTATATATACAACATAGTGATTCAAAATGTTTATAGATTATAATTCCATTTATAGTTACTATAGAATATTGGCTTTATTCTCTGTGCTGTACAATATATCCTTGTAGCTCATTTATTTTATACATAGTAGTTTGTACCTCTTAAATCCCTACCTCTGTCTTGCCCCTCCCACCTTCCCTCTCCCTACTGATAGCCACTGTTTGTTCTCTATATCTGTGAATCTGTTTCTTTTTTGTTATATTCACTAGTTTGCTTTATTTTTTAGATTCAACATATAGGTGATATATTTGTGTTTCCCTGACATTTCACTAAGCCTAATACCCTCCAGGCCCATCCATGTTGTTGCAAATGGCAAAATTTCATTCTTTTTTATGGCTGAGTAATATTCCATTGTGTATATATACCACATCTTCTTTATCTATTCGTCTGTTGATGGGCACTTAGGTTGCGTCCATATCTTGGTTATTGTAAATAATGCTGCTGTGAACATTGGGGTGCATGTATCTTCTCAAATTAGTGTTTTCATTTTCTTTGGATATATACTCAGGAGTGGAATTGCTGGATCATATGGTAGTTCCATTTTTAGTTTTTTGAGGAACGTCCAGTATGTAATATTTATCATTTAACTAAATTTCTATAACTTAATTGAGTAATATATTTTTTTACTTAAAAATACCCTTTTAAACATGAAAACCATAATAAGACTCTGTCCCTTTGAGGCCAATTTAATTACAGATGTAATATATTTGTGGAAGGTAATAAGTATAATTAATGACTTGGTTCTCTTTTCAAAGACTGTGAAGTTTTAAGATGTCATTTTCTTCTGACAGTTATTTCCTTTTCTTCCAGCCTAAAGAGAATCTTTCCTAAAGACTGTCGTATCTAAAGCACCATCAATTTTGGTATTAGCTCTACCTAGCCCTGGCCCAGCTAGTCTTTGCACTTTCTTATCTTGGGTTTTTACAAAGCACTTACTAATTTCTTAATAATTAAACAAAATAGAAACTCTGTTTAATTTGGAAGATTTCATGACCTTTATATATATATATTTTTTTATTTTTGGCTGTGTTGGGTCTTCGTTGCTGTGCGCAGGCTTTCTCTAGTTGCGGCGAACGAGGTGCCACTCCTTGCTGTGGTGCGCGGGCTTCTCATTGTGGTGGCTTCTCTGTTGCAGAGCAGCTCTAGGCGCACAGGCTTCAGTAGTTGTGGCTCACGGGCTCTAGAGCGCAGGCTCAGTAGTTGTGGCACATGGGCTTAGTTGCTCTGTGGCATGTGGGATCTTCCCGGACCAGGGCTCAAACCCGTGTCCCCTGCATTGGGAGGTGGATTCTTAACTACTGCACCACCAGGGAAGCCCTCATGACCTTTATAATATCTCTGATTCAAAGATGCTTTCTGAAGGAAATTATTTTTCTTTGTTATCCTTGGAGTAATATAGTACCAATCTTTGAGGGACTGCCAACTTGGGCAAACATACTGGGTTTTTTTTTTAATTGAAGTATAGTTGATTTACAATATTGTGTTAGTTTCAGCTGTGCAGCATAGTGATTCAGGTTTTTTTTTTTTTTTGCTGATTATATTCCATTATAGGTTATTACAAGATATTTGGTATAATTCCCTGTGCTATACAGTAAATCCTTGTTGCTTATCTATTTTATGTATATTATTTTCTGCCTTTTAATCCCATACTCCTAATTTGTCCCTCCCCAGCTGCCTCTGGCTGAGTAATATTCCACTGTGTGTGTGTGTATGTCTTACGCCAATCATCTGTTGTTGGGCACTTGGGTTGTTTCCTGTCTTGGCTATTATAAATAGTACTGCTATGTACATTGGGGTGCATGTATCCTTTTGAATTAGAGTTTTCATTTTTTCCAGGTATATACCCAGGAGTGGAATTGCTGCACCATATGGTAGCTCTATTTTTAGTTGTTTAAGGAATGTCCATACTATTCTCCATAGTGGCTGCACCAATTTACATTCCCACCAACAGTGCTAGAGGGTTCCCTTTTCTCCACACCCTCTCCAGCATTTATATTATTTGTAGACTTTTTGATGACATCCATTCTGACTGGTGTGATGTAATACCTCATTGTGCTTTTGATTTTCATTTCTTGAATAATTAGCAATGTTGAGCATCTTTTCATGTGCCTGTTGGTCATTTGTGTGTCTTCTTTGGAGAAATATTTATTTGGGTCTTCAGTCCATAGTTTTCTAAAGTCTTTATTGAATTTGTTACAATATTGCTTCTATTTTATGTTTTGGTTTTTTGGCCGCGAGGCATGTGGGATCCTAGCTCCCTGACTAGGGATCAAACCCGCACCCCCTGCACTGGAAGGCGAAGTCTTAACCACTGGCCCTCCAGGGAAGTCCCTTTGGTCGATTTTTTAAATTGGGTTGTTTGTTTTTCTGATATTGAGTTGTATGAGCTGTTTTTATATTTTGGATATTAACCCCTTGTTGGCCACATTGTTTGCATATATTTTCTCTCATTCCTTATGTTGTCTTTTCATTTTGTTGATGGTTTTCTTTGCTGTGCAGAAGCTTTGAAGTTTGATTAGGTCCCATGTGTTTATTTTTCGTTTTATTTCTTTTGCCTTGGGAGACTGATCTAAGGAAATATTGCTGTGATTTACGTCTGAGAATGTTTTACCTATGCTCTCTTTTGGGAGTTTTAAAGTGTCATGTCTTATATTTAGGTCTTTAAACAATTTTTAGTTTATTTTTATATATGGGGTGAGGAAGTGTTCTAGTTTCATTGATTTACATATAGCTATCCAGCTTTCCCAACACCACTTGTTGAAGGGACTATCTTTTCTCCATTGTATAGGCTTGCTTCCTTTGTCATAGATTAATTAACCATAGGTGTGTGGGTTTATTTCTGGGCTCTCTACTCTGTTCCATTGACCTATATGTCTGTTTTTGTGCCAAAACCACACTGTTTTGTTGATTACTGAAGCTTTGTAGTATAGTCTGAGGTCTGGAAGGGTTATGTCTCCAGCTTTGTTCTTTTTCCTCAGGATTGCTTTGGCAATTCTGGGCCTTTTGTGGTTCCATGTAAATTTTAGGATTATTTGTTGTAGTTCCGTGAAAAATGTCATTTATATTTTGAAAGGGATTACATTAAATCTGTAGATTGCTTTGGGTAGTATGGCCATTTTAACAATATTAATTCTTTCAATTCAAGAGAATATTCAATGGGATATCTTTCCATTTCTTTGAATAATATTCAGTTTCCTTTATCAGTGTTTTATAGTTTTCAGCATATAGGTATTTCACTTCCTTGGTTAAGTTGATTCCTAGGTATTTTATTTTTCTGACGTGATTTTAAATGGGATTGTTTTTTGCTTGCTCTTTATGATATTTCATTATTAGTGTAAGGAAATGCAACAGATTTATGTATATTAATCTTGTATCCTGCTACCTTGCTAAATTCATTTATTAATTCTAATAGTTTTTGTGTGGAGACTTTAGGGTCCTCTTTATAGACTATCATGTCATCTGCAAATAGTGACAGTTTTACCTCTTCCCTTCCAATTTGTGTACCTTTTCTTTCTTTTTCTTGTCTGATTGCTGTGGCTAGGACTTCCAGTACTATGTTGAATAGAAGTGGTGAGGGAGTTCCCTGGCAGTCCAGTGGTTAGGACTCAGTGCTTTCACTGCTGTGGCCCAGGTTCAGTCCCTGGTCGGTGAACTAAGATCCCACAAACTGTGCAGTGTGGCCAAAAAAAAAAAAAAAAGAATAGAAGTGGTAAGAGTGGGCATCCTTGTCTTGTTTCTGAATTTAGAGGGAAGACTTTCAGCTTTTCACTGTTGAATATTGTGTCAGCTGTGGGTTTGTCCTAAGTGGCTTTTATTACATTGAGATATGTTCCCTCTATGCCCACACTTTGGTGAGTTTTTATCATGACTGGATATTATTCAAATACATTTTCCATCCCCTCCTCTCTCTCTCATTTCCTTCTGTAACCCCTATTATGCGTAGGTTGGCACGCTTTGTATTACCCCATAGATCTCATATATTGCTTTCTTTTTCTTTTCTTTTTTTTTTTTATTTGTCTTCCTGTCATTCTATTTGGGTAATTTCCATTATTCTATCTTCTAGATCACTTATTCGTTCTCCTGTGTCATTTAGTCTGCTATTCCTTGCTTCTAGATTGGTTTTTATCTAGGCAATTTAATTGTCTAACTTTGGTTCATCTTTATAGTTTTCTAGTTCCTTGTTACAGTGATCTGCATTTCTGTTGATAATCTTTCTTAATTCCCTTAGCATTTTTAAACATTTTTTAATTGAAGTATAGTTGATTTACAATGTTTTGCCAATCTCTGCTCTACTCCTTTAGCATTTTTATTGCCTCCTTTTTTAACTCGGGGTCTGGTGGACTGGTGAGGTCTGTTTCATTATTTGTTCTTTCAGGGGATTTCTTTTGTTCTTTTAATTGGGAGTAGTTCCTCTGCTTTTTCATTTTACTTAACTTTTTCTGTCTCTAGGAATTCAGGAGAAACAGTTATCTACTGTGGTCTTGCAGGCTGTTTTTATGTGAGAGTATCCCTGTGTAGACCGTGTGGGTCCGTTATTTTTGGTGTGAGGGCTGGCTTTTGTTGTTGTTGTTGTTGTTTTGCTGTGCTGCGTGGCTTGCAGGATCTTAGTTCCCTAACCAGGGATTGAACCCAGGCCATGGCGGTGAAAGCTGCCAGGAAAAGTCCCAAGGGCTGGTTTTGGTATGGATGCCAGCCATGTCTTTCCTCAGAGCGTGCTGGCAGCTAACCCCTTGGTACAGGGGGTGTGGTTGGTGTTGTGGTGTCCAGACCCTGTGCTGGATATTGGGCGGGGCTTCCTCTTTGCTCCATGGCTGTCACCATCCTGTCAGGGTGGGGTCTGCTCCCCAGCTGCTGGAGTAGAGGCCCTGAGAGTCAGGTTCAGTCAGGCTCTGTCTCCCAGGAGGCGGTTTTTGAAGCAAGTGAGGCCCGTGTAGTCACAGAGAAGCTCTGCGCCACCTGTGTAGGCATCCGTGGTTCCACTCAGAAGCAGCCCAGGGTCGCACCCCTTTCTCTGTTGTGCTCCTCCCTGATCTAGTACAAGGCTGTGGTGTGGAGTGGGCTGGGGCTTGGGGGGTCAAGGGTGTTGTGGCTGCAGGAATTGAGGTAGCTGTGCTGCTGCCTGAGATCTGGGCTGCCGCTGTGACAGACTTCTCCTGGGCCTGTCTGCCCCAGACCTAGCACTAAGCTGCGGTGTGGAGTCGCCAGAGCCCAGGCCCTCTCACTGGGAAACAAACTGCTGCGTACTCCTGCCCAGGGCCTGTCTGCCCGAGATTCAGCCCTTGTTCACTTGGTCACTGTGCATTCTTGTGGCCTCCAATGAGAAGAGAACGTGACCTCCAAGGAGAAGGGGGTGTGGCCTCCAATGAGAAGAGGGTGTGGCCTCCAAGAAGGGGTGTGGTCTCCAATGAGAAGAGGGTGTGGCCTCCAAGGAGAAGAGAATGTGACCTCCAAGGAGAAGGGGGTGTGGCCTCCAAGGAGATAGGGGTATGGCCTCCAAGGAGAAGGGGGTGCCTCTGTGAGTGTGACTTCCAGGACCCTGTCATACCCTTACTTATAATCCTTCAATGGCTGTTTCCTAAAGGTCAAGCCTAATTTCCTGACGTGAAACATGTTCTTCATGAGATCGCTCCTTCCCACCGCTTCTCTCCTAGCCCCTCGCTCCTCCCTGCACTGCACCACTCGCTAGACTGCATTATTTCTGGTGTGAAGCTGTGCCATGCTCTCTCTTACCTCCTTGTGGGTTCTCCTGGATCCCAGCATTAAACTCTACGCCAACCTCTCAACTCTTTATTTCCTATTCTTCCTTCAAGAATCAGACCAAGCATCACCATAAGTCTTCTGCCAAATTAAATAGAATCAGAGGCAGGAAGCAACTTTGATCGTACTGTAAAGGAAACAATTCTGGTTTGTGTTTACTGTTAGTTTCTGTTTTACAATATCCACAGATGATCATATTAAGAAATCAAACTTGCACGTTTATTTTTCCAACATTTTAATCAGATACAGAAGTTGGATTTTATTGACTCCTTTGTTGTCCCCCGTTAAAATAATGAGATTTTTAGTACTTTTCCAGTTAATCATTTTTACTTGGAGCTTCCCAACTGATGAAGTGCAAATGGATTATCGATATAGATCCCTTGGGCAAAACCCTGAGGCCAAATACCTCCAGCTGAGAGCAGCTTCTGCAGTTTAACCAGTTTACTTCCATTTATCACTTTCTGAGTGAGTCATGAAATGAAAATCTTGAGAATTGCTGTGTTAATGGTTTGCTTTGTGTTGTGTCTGGTCTCAGGACAAGCAGTGAATCCCATCCAGTTAGAAAGATGTGCTATATATTCTTTTGCCAATATTTGATTTAGTATAGTTTGGACTAAATTCTTTTCTTTCATTAGTCTAAAATATCTTTTTCCTGTCATTAACTCAGTTTAGGTTCAAAATCATATTTGATTCATAAAAGGTTCATTCATTCATTCATTATCACCCTATTCTATTCTTGAAACTGTTTGTATAAATGTGGCTGTTAACCTGCCCTATGGGCGATCTGAAAGATCAAGGAAGAAGGGGTGGGGGTGGGACGGAAGAAATAGGGGCAAGGTCCCTAGGTCCTGCATCTGGAGTAAAATTTGTTCCCGGTGGGCGCAGACAATGAAAAGGTGACTTTGGGGAGGATGGGAGTTGGGAAGAGAATGGGGTTTGGGGAGGGCAAGACTGAGAGTACTAAGGGATGGGTGTGGCTTGGGTGGAAGGGGGCCGAAACAACCCAAGGCTAGGGACACTCATATGGCCACACTGTTTTCCACCAGGCTGGGCCGCAGGTATTCGTAGGGCAAGTCCAGCTTGGCATTCCGGATCTCAATGTCTTTTTCCAGGGCAGCCAGCTCCTCCCTGAACTTCTTCAGCACAGCCTTGGGCTCAGGGCCCGAAAAATACTCCTCCTCATGTTGACCCAGAGCCACCTGGGACAGAGAGGAAAAAGGCAGCTGAGAGCTTCACTGACCCTCAGTTTGGAGTGCCACAGCTCCCAGTACCTGCCCCCTTCCTCGGGGACCCGGGCACCTGGCTCTCACCATGATGGACTGGTGTCTGCCCAGTTGCCAAGTGATGGACATCTGGAGAGAAGCCTGATGAAAGTTGGGCAGTGTTGCCATCACTGTCTCCAGTGTCACATCCTTGGTGGTTGGCGGGGGCAGCCGCATCGTGCAGGGTGCGTTAGGGACCCAAGCGTACCAGTCGAGCTAAGGAGGGGCAGTCAATGTCTACTAAACATGAAAACCCCTAAGACCACCTGCACACAGCCCCCTTCCCCCTCCAGGCACAAATGCCCAGCTTCCCCCCTATGATAAGTACCTGGCCCAGGTGGTTGGAGCTGTGCTGGCCAGTGCAGGTGAAGATGCACATGGTCACAAAGTGGCAGAGCTGGTCCTTGGACTGTAGGGCGATGGGAAACCCTGCAAGGGGTAAGGAGAGTTAGAAGCTGTGAGGCCAAGGATAGAGGCAGAGTTCAGAGGGACTGAGGAGGAGAGCAAGAGAGGTAAGAAGAGGACCAAGGACTCTCAGTAACTACTATGGGAAGTGACATGAGCGTGGGTTGCAGTGGCGGAAGCAGGGAGATCTTTTGAGAGGGTCCCACTCAGTGGGGTGCTGGTGTGGCTCACAAGAGTCAATGATGTCAAATGTTCAAGTATTTAGCAAGCTGGTTGACATCACCTTGGTAGCCACAGTGCAATATTTACACCATGGAAATGGGCAAATGCTACAAATCGGGGCATTTTTTTTCCCCCAGGGAGCCAGTTGTTAAACATTTATGAGCAACCACTGGTCCCACTGCATCTGGAACCTAGAGGGGCTCTCAGTGCACAGGATGGAGACCTGCTTCTAGCTGAGAGGAAAAGGAATCCGGGAAGGCTTTGGGTGTTTTCACAGGGGTTGGGAATGCTTCTGGAAGGTTCCATAGAAGTAGAGAGGATTCTGGGGAAGTTCTAAGGAGGAATCATGTGCTGGAGTCTCGGGGCTCATCCTACCTCGGTCCTGGGCCCCTAGCAGCCCAATCTCAGTGATCTCTCGACACCAGGCCTGCAGCTCAAGATCCTCTTTCACAGACTCGTCCGTCTTATAGTGGAGACTCACAATGCCCTCCACGTAGCTGCCAGTGGAGGGGTCAGGGCGGGGGAGCTGAGGCTGACGACAGGGAGCCCCCAGGCCCTCTGCTCCTTGCCCGCGAGGCCCCCCAGCTGGGGGGCCATCCTGAAAACAGCATGGGAAACCATCCTGTTTTCCCAGCTTCCTCCCCGGCCTTACCGCCCCCTGCCACCTCACCGAGAGATGATTTCCCAGAGCCGAAGGGCATCTTGCGCATAGAAAGAAGACTTGACTCCCAAGAGCCCCCGCTCAGCCAGGTCATCAGGGGGGCAGAAGGAGCTATAGGTTAGAAAGGCTCCTGCTCTCTTGAGCAGCTCCACGTGGCCGCCCCCACCCGTGCTCACCACCTGAGGAGCAAGGACAGGCGGGGTCAGGGCAGTCCACCTGCCCCGAGGCCAGAGCCGGAGGGAGTGTGAACTCCGGAACCGCCCCCTTTCTCTCCTCATACCTGGTCGAAAACTCCCGAATCAGCCACCAGCCCAGTCCTGGCTCTGAGGTTAATTTCCATGGTGTATCGCATGTGTGGAATGAGAAGCTGGAGGGAGAGGAACAGGGAAGGGCAGGGTCAGAAGACAGCTGCGGCCTGTCCCTGCAGGAAATAGGGGCTGAAAAGCGGGAAAGGTACCAGGTCTTCAGGAAAAGCAGGGACTGAAGTCCAGTGGCCCCTCGACACCACTGACTTAATGTTCTTTGATAATTGAAAGAAATCATTCTCCTTTTCTCTTCATGTAAGACTGTTCAAGGTCTAGCTCAATGTTTCTCCACCTTTTTTTCATTATCACTTCTCAAAGGAGGCTTTTTTGATATTTTTTGCACTCTTACCTGCCCCATGAAATTTTAGTGCTACAGATATACTATATATCTGTTACGTCCTGTAAATATATATGTGCTTTATACATAAAAATAATAAGATTTTTAAGATTTTTTGCCCTCCAGAACATGGTCTAATCTGCTACCTCCAGAACTTCATTTCCTACCCTCCGCTTTGTCCATTATACTGACCTTCTTTCTGTCCTTCAAACACTCCAAGCTTGTTCCTGACTCGGGACCTTGGCACTAAGCTGTTCCCTCTGCCTAGAGCAATGTGCCCCTTGCTCTGCTCATGGCTGGCTCCATGTAATTTCGTTCTCTCTGTCACCTCCTGAAAGGAGCCTTTCCCGACCACCCAATCTAAACTCACTATCACATCACCCTGCTCTGATTCTCTGCAGTGTACTCACCACAGCTGATCTATTACAATACAATCTTCACCGTCTGTTAGCCCTTAATGGATAGGAAAATCCCCAGAGACTAGGACCTTGCCTGTCTTGCTTAGCACTAGCATCTAGAATGGTTATTTGCCCCATTGGAGATGGAGACACCCAAGAAAAACGTTAATGGACGAACACTCTGTTCTAACTGTAATGAACCAAACTACTGTCGCTGACCTGAGCCCCTCTAACTGGCCTGTGTTACTATCTGAGAACCCTTCAAAACTGGCTGGAAAAATCTTTTATATTATTTGCATGGTCCCCTCTCCCTGGATGGAATCCCCAGTCATTTGTGTATTCTGTTCATATACTGTATGTGTATCTGTGCTTTATACATAAAAAGAGTAAGACTTCTTGCCCCCCACTCCCTCACCCTCCCACCACTCCCCACCCCATCAATGAATCATTTTCACCTCCTCGGGAAGTGATATCACCCTGTTAGAAATGCAGAGCAAGCCATGCTCTCGCGCCATTGTTCATTTGTCTTTTATTGGTTGCTTCTTCCCAAAAGCTGAGATTCCACAGAGGAGGTGCCTCCAGAGGTGGGACCACTCTGTGGGGCAGAGAGCGGGGGAGAAGGGGTGGATAAAGTGTTACCTTGAACATAGGATGTATCGATGGAAGGCACCTCATGGTGGCCACAGCAATGACCTCAGCCATCAAGTGTCCCCTTAGGAGATGAGACAGCAGCTCATGAAGCTGGAAGTCAGAGCTGCGGACCCAGCATTTGGCCAGGAGCCAAGCCATCGGGGGATCCGTGGGCAGGAAAAGCAGTGGTGGGGGAAACCCCTTGCATGGCAGTTGGAGCTGGAACAGGGACAGAAGTGGGATTTGGGAGGGGTGAGGGCCAGTGCACAACAGCCTCCCCTTCCCTTGCATGCTTAAGCTCTTCCTCTTCCTCCAAAGTTGCTTAGCGTTCTCCATCTGACTGCTGCCGCACCCCTACAGCCTGGGTCCTCTCACCTGGATGACCATGGGTAAGAGTTTCCCATCAGGCTGCAGTTTCAGCATAACCAGAGGAGCAGCCAGGTACTGCTGGCTACACAGGATGACGTTGGCCTTGATCCCATGCAGCAAGGAGAAGTCAGCTTCAAACAGTGTGCCTCCCTGGATGGGGGCAGAGGGCAAGGGCTGCTATCAGCATAAGACATCTTCTTCCCACTCTGATTCCCCGAAGGGAGAAGGAAACTAATTTGTCTCCATCACCTACTTCCTACCAGGTAATGGATCATGTGCTTATTGCCTCATATAATTCTTAGATGCACTTGAATTAGCCCCAGTTCTATAAAAGAGGAAACAGATGATCAGAGAGGATAGATATCTTGCCTGAAGTCACACAGCTTATAAACAGCAGAGCCAGGATTCAAGCTCAAGTCTGTCTCACCCTAAATCCCATGAGTTTTCTCTCTTATTGGTTCCATGCTGACTCCCTATGAACAGCCCCAGCCCTGACCCTGATTCTCTTACTCCACACTCTCCCTAAGTCCCTAGCACCCAGTTACAGCTCTTCATTTTGACTCTGTCTCCGTCACTCATCACATACTCTTCCTCCACAGCATGCTATTCTCCTTAGGGGAGGAAAGCCATGGAGGGGCACCCCTCCAGGATCACTCAAGATTTCTGCTGTAGGGACTTCCCTGGTGGTCCAGTGGTTAAGACTCTGCGCTCCCAATGCAGGGGGCCCAGGTTCGATCCCTGCTCAAGGGACTAGATCCCGTATGCTGCAACTAAAGGAGCCTGCATGCCACAACTAAAGATCCCACATGCTGCAACGAAGATCCCACATGCCACGACTAAGACCCGGCACAGCTAAATAAATACTTACATACATACATAAATATTAAAAAAAAAAAAAAAGATTTCTGCTGTAGAATCCCGTCTTGCCATTTGGCAGCAAGCTGGGCCCACGGTAGACCCCACAGCAGCGCAAACACTGACCCCACCCCCATTTCACTGTGTGGTCTCCTTAGGGCTCTTACGTCCATACCTGGAGCTCCTTCTCCAGCTGGGCCTGCAGCTCCTCCATCCCTGGAGGAAACTCTAGGCGGTCAGGAAGGTGATTGGAGCGTCTCAGCAACATGGGGTTGGAGCCATTGAGAAACTGGTACCCAAATAAGGCATCCTCCTTCCAGGAGTCCCGCACCCGCTCTGGGGATGGCATTTGTGCAGTTTGCTGTGGGATCTGAGCTCCTGGTCTTTCCAACCCCCACCAAACCATCCCCACTTGACCCCAGCCTATTGGAGGGGCCCAGGCCTCTGGTCTCCCAACCATGGTTCCCTAGACTGGGTAGGATCTGGGGGTAAAGGGTCCCGGTTCCCTAGACTGGGTAGGATCTGGGGGTAAAGGGTCCCGAGAGAAATACTGGGGTAGGGGCACTAACCAGCCAACTTGCTCTGGCCACACCAGAAAATCCTGTTGAAGTCATCCAGACTGTTCCAGCTGGTCAGAATATTTAAAGAGTCTTTGATGGCTAGGTCTGCCAGCCTTCAGGGAAGGATGGGTGAAGAGTTTGTTATTCTCAGAATCAAACATTACAACCCCACGCGTCCACCTTGGGCTGGTCCAGCCCTGTGAAGTCCGTAAACCCACTGGCCTCCACTGAACCAGGACAGCTCCCTGTCACCCAGCCTCCCTTGTTCTTACCCCTTGGCCAGTGAAGCCTCAAATTCAATTCTTTTGTCCTCCAGAAATCTCTCATCTCTGGGGAGGTCACGTATTTTGGCTCCGGCCATATTCAGGATTAACCCTTCCTTCCAGTTACCCCACCTGCGGTGGAAATGAAACCAGGCATTGGTACTGGGGAAGGGTCAGTGGCTCCCTGGGGGGTCAGGAAGTGGGAGTGGGGCAGACCGGTACAGCTTCCTTCTCTCTTCCAGCTCCTCTTCCCTGTGTTTCTTGAACAGGCCTTGAGGGTCGTCAACCACTGTGCGACCTAGAAGTGGGGAGGAGGGCATGGGCCATGAGGCTCCTCCTGAGAGCCTCTCCCCTGTCCCTGCCAAGGGCCCCTCAGCCCGCCCTTGCGGCTGGCTCCTGACCCTTCAGCATCACTGCACACCCCCAGTCTCCACGCTGCTCTGTGCCAGTTCCAGCATCCCGCCTCTTCCGTGACCCCCAAAGACCACGCCCCCTTCTTCGCTCCCCCACCCCCAACTTCTCTCGTGCCCCGGAGGCCTCTCACACCCCCAAGCCCCCCTGCTGCTCACCAGTGCCCTCGGGTAGGCTCAGGATGCCTTTGCCCTCCAGCCAGCGGTAGCATGGGAACCTGAACTCGTCCCCACTGGCCCCGGGGCCCTGCACGGAGATCCAGTTGCAGAACCACGCGTCATCCTGAAGGAGGTGCCATTTGCTCAGCTTCACGAACAGCAGCGGCCCCAGGTACTCTGGCACGTCCACCTCGAATTCCTCCTCCTGCCCGCGACAGAAGAGGGTCAACAAGAGGGCCTCTCTGGAAAGGATCCTCGGACTGAGCTCTGGACGCCCTTCCCTCTGGGCCTCTGGGAAAGCGGCGCAAAAGGAGCCAGAGAGGAAGGGGGCGCGCACCAAGCAGGTGGCTCCACGACCCCATTCTCGGTCGTGAGTTCCTCAGCCCCGGGTGAGGCGGGAGACGGAAGATGGAGATGGGCACTCCTCCCTGTAGTCACTGATCGTGCCGAGCGTTGGGCTGGGCACTGGGCACCCGCACCGCGCCGTGGGCGAGCGCACTGGTGACCAGGCAGTTACAGTGCCCCTCTACCCCGTCACCAAGGCCGAGCGCAGACAGAGGCCCCACCCAGCCCGGGGCAAGCTTCCCCGAGGACATCCCGTCTAAGCGGAGACGCACAGGTGGAAAGGGCTTAGCCGGGGAGAATGAGAAAGAGGAAAAGGGGAGGGGGGGGAAAGGCAGGCCAGGGAGGGGAAGCGAGGAGAGCCGAGGCCAACGCTGGGCGAGCGGCGTCGCGGAGCTGGAGCGCTGAGCGCGAGGTGTGGGAAGATGAGCAGGACCAGATCGTAAAGTCTGGAAGGTTAAGCCAAGAGCTCTGGATTGGTGCTGAGAGTAAGCGGAAGCCATTCAAATGTTTTCAGTCGGGGGAATGTTTTAAGGATGGGAATGTATTGGGAAGAAATCGCTCTGACTGCAGAAGGGCTTGGAAGGGCAGGGGCGCAAGCGATGAGGCGGGTGAAGAGAATGAAGGTGGCGTAGGTTCGAGGGGACATTGGTGGTCAGAGTGGGATGGACATCAGGGTATGGATGCCGGAGATGTCTAAGAGATGGGCTGGTCAGCGATCGATTCTTGGCTGGACGGAGACGAAGAGAGGCGGAGGTGGGAGTGCACCTGGGGGATACAAGGGGAGCGGTCTGGGACGTGGGGAGAGGGGAGGACCTCACTTGAGCATGGTCCTTTGAAGCGTCCATGGGCCAGACATCAGATCTGGGGATCTTGGAGAGAGCTGGACGGGAGATGGGAATCTGGGGGTCGGCGGAGGCAAAAAGTAACAGGAGCCGGGAGCGAATACCAGGTAGATGTGATGGGAAAGGGGAGAGGGGGTGGGTGGGGAAATCGAGTGCTCTCATCACTCGGCTTCTTCTCCCCCCTCTTCCTGCGTCCCCATCCCCGCCACATCCCGGAGATAAAGCCCGCAAGGTCGGAGAAGATCTGTGAAGATCTGAAATAGTAGCTTTTAAGAAGAGGAGACAGGAGACGGACGGCCGCTTTAAGGACCCCTGAGTTTCCAAAAAAAGACCTCTGTGGAACGACGGGCGCGCAAGACTATCCCAATTCCAAGGAGGGTGGGCGGCGGGAACATTTATTGAGCAGTTACCGTGTGCCGCGTCCCGCCCTAAAGAGCTTTACTCCCGCGGTCTCCTAGCCCTCTCCGCGCGGGGGCGTGCTCCCGGAGCCGCCGGGAGGAGCTGGAGGCCGGCTGCGGCGCGTCTCTTCCCGGGGACTTGCGGGTCTTGGGGCCAGGGGCGCAGCCCACCCCGTTCGGCTCCGGCCAGCTCACCTTGCCCTTCATCGGCCGCAGGCGCCACCCGAGCGCCGCCTCCCCGTGCTGGCCGACCAGCCACAGCTGCACCTTGTTGTTGGAACCCGCGCGGAACGAGGACCCGGTGGACACGCGGACGCGGTAGAGACCCATCTTGCCCAAAGAAGTTTCACCCCTTCTGAGCGGGAAGAAGAGTGGATGCGCTAAATAACTGGGCCCGAGACCACGCCCCTCCGAAGCCTTGCGGAGTTCGGGGTGTGGGTGGCAGGTCTCCAACCAACCCCGCCTGGCCGCGCTCTGGGGTCCTCAGCTCCGCGCAGCCCAGAGCTCAGCCCTGATCCCAAGAAGGCGGGGCCCCCGGGGTGGGGGCAGGGGGCGCAGAGGTGGGAGGAGGGTGGTAGGGGGAAGCAGATGCGGATTTGGGCAGAAAACATGCAGGAAGAAGGAATCGACGCCTGGCCCGGAAGACAGATGGTGGGAGTGGCTGGTGCCCCCCTCCATCTAAGCGCGCGCGCGAACACACACACACACACGCGCGCGCCTCACAAGTTGGTTCACCACTGCCAAGGGTCGTGCTCAAGGCTGCAAGGGAGGATGAAGACGGCAAGGAGACGGGACCCAGCAGCATTTGGGAGCCAAGTAGTCCCAGGAAAAAATAACTTCCAAGAACAGGAAGGACTGATCAGCGCCATGTGCTGCACATGATAACCAGGTAGAAAGGAGATCCAACCCCTTAACCAACACTGGTACTCACACTCTGTGACCAAGGAGAAAGGGAGTCCTGAGATGCTGAATTAGCCAAATGTCCTAAAGAGAAGCAAAATCCACTAGACGCCACCTTAACCATAAGACATTAAGAATGCACGCATAATTTTTTAATAATACTAACAAAGCAAGTCAATTTATCATAATGACAAAACCAGAAGTTCCATAACTCTAGCCAAGTGAAACTAAAGGAATCCATCATTTCAGAGGAGAAAGAGATTGCAGAAATTAAAAACTTATGTAGAAGATGCAAACATTAAAAGACTATTTGGGGTAACAGGAGAAGTTTTACTGGAGCAAAGATAGCTCCTTGGAAGAAACAACAAGCTTCAGAGCCCCAAGTGTGAATCAATCTGCTGAGAAGCCCTATTCTGTAGCCTCAGTGCATTCAAGGATCTGAGACAATATTCTCTGCGGGATATGAGGGAATCTGGCAAGATTTTGGTAACACCAAGAAAACATCAAAAGAAGTATTTTAGCAACCTTGAGAAAATATCTTATTCCTAGAGAAAAACCAGAACAAGTAGAAATCAACAAAGTAATTAAATCCATGGTGTTGGTATGTTAAAACAGATTTACGTATAATGACAGTAAGTCTTGTAATCATTGTATTTGTGTTCCTTTTGTGTACTGTTTAAATTGTATTCAAAAGAATCATCATATTAAATTTGTAATTGCAGTTTAGATTATTTAAGGAAATTTAATGAAGTATGCAAGCAATGTTTAAATATTAAAATTTATTTTTCAAAGTTCTGTTTATAGATAAATGTTTAATAAATCGAGTATTAAATAAAATACCAATATTTGTGGAGTGTTCTCTCCATGGACAGAAGTTATCCTCAAACTTTAAAAACTCCGTCAACAATGAGCATAAACTGTGTCCACAATAAACATAGAAAAATAGCTGAAAGAGTGGACATCAAAGTATTAGCAAGGATTATTTCTAGGGAGTGGGAAAAGGTGGAGAAGGGACTTTCATTTTTTACATACTTTAGAATTTTAAAAATATTTTACAGAAGCATGAGTTATTTTTGTAATCTCAAAAATTTAATCTTGAAAAAAATTCAAGACTATAAATGCTATCATAAAAGCCTTAACTGTGATCGAGTGTGGCTATAAGGGAAGCCCTGAAACCGAAGTTCAAACTTTCTTTTCTAAATGAAATTCAGAAAAATCAAAATATAGTGGATAAAAGTCATCATCTGTAGAAATAGCACAAACCTAATAATTTTCTTACAGGTTAAAAGTGTGATTGAAGAGTTAGGAAGACACCCAAAAGTCATTTACAGTAACTTGCAGGTAGATTAGATGCCGTTTTAACTTTGAGAGGTAAAACATAAAGCAACCCGGGCTATTTCCCCCCCTTTTATTTTCTTGAATTTTTGAATTTTATTTTATTTATTTTTTTATACAGCAGGTTCTTATTAGTTTTCCATTTAATACATATTAGTGTATATATGTCAATCCCAATCTCCCAATTCATCACACCACCACCACCACCACCACCCCACCACCACTTTCCCCCCTTGGTGTCCATACATTTGTTCTCTACATCTGTGTCTCAATTTCTGCCCAGCAAACCGGTTCATCTGTACCATTTTCCTAGGTTCCACATACATGTGTTAATATACGATATTTGTTTTTCTCTTTCTGACTTACTTCACTCTGTATGACAGTCTCTAGATCCATCCACGTCTCTACAAATGACCCAATTTCGTTCCTTTTTATGGCTGAATAATATTCCATTATATATATGTACCACATCTTCTTTATCCATTCATCTGTCGATGGGCATTTAGGTTGCTTCCATGACCTGGCTATTGTAAATAGTACTGCAGTGAACATTGGGATGCATGTGTCTTTTTGAATTACGGTTTTCTCTGGGTATATGCCTAGTAGTGGGATTGCTGGGTCCTATGGTAATTCGATTTTTAGTTTTTTAAGGAACCTCCATACTGTTCTCCGTAGTTGCTGTATCAATTTACATGCCCACCAACAGTGCAAGAGGGTTCCCTTTTCCCCACACCCTCTCCAGCATTTGTTGTTTGTAGATTTTCTGAAGATGCCCATTCTAACTGGTGTGAGGTGATACCTCATTGTAGTTTTGATTTGCATTTCTCTAATAATTAGTGATGTTGAGCAGCTTTTCATGTGATTCTTGGCCATCTGTATGTCTTCTTTGGAGAAGTGTCTATTTAGGTCTTCTGCCCATTTTTTGATTGGGTTAGTTTGTTTTTTTAATATTGAGCTGCATGAGCTGTTAATATATTTTGGAGATTAATCCTTTGTCCGTTGATTCGTTTGCAAATATTTTCTCCCATTCTGAGGGTTGTCTTTTCATCTTGTTTATGGTTTCCTTTGCTGTGCAAAAACTTTTAAGTTTCATTAGGTCCCATGTGTTTATTTTTGTTCTTATTTCCATTACTCTAGGAGGTGGATCAAAAAAGATCTTGCTGTGATTGAGTGTTTTCCTATGTTTTCCTCTAAGAGTTTTATAGTGTCTGGCCTTACATTTAGGTCTCTAATCCATTTTGAGTTTATTTTTGTGTATGGTGTTAGGGAATATTCTAATTTCATTCTTTTACATGTAGCTGTCCAGTTTTCCCAGCACCACTTATTGAAGAGACTGTCTTTTCTCTACTGTATATCCTTGCCTCCTTTGTCATAGATTAGCTGACCACAGCTGCCTGGGTTTATCTCTGGGCTTTCTATCCTGCTCCATTGATCTATATTTCTGTTTTTGTGCCAGTACCATATTGTCTTGATTACTGTAGCTTTGTAGTATAGTCTGAAGTCAGGGAGTCTGATTCCTCCAGCTCCGTTTTTTTCCCTCAATACCGCTTTGGCTACTCAGGGTTTTTGTGTCTCCATACAAATTTTAAGATTTTTTGTTCTTCTTCTGTAAAAAATGCCATTGGTAATTTGATAGGGATTGCATTGAATCTATAGGTTGCTTTCGGTAGTATAGTCATTTTCACAATATTGATTCTTCCAATGCAAGAACATGGTATATCTCTCCATCTGTTGGTATCATCTTTAATTACTTTCATCAGTGTCTTATAGTTTTCTGCATACAGGTCTTTTGTCTCCCTAGGTAGGTTTATTCCTAGGTATTTTATTCTTTTTGTTGCAATGGTAAATGGGAGTGTTTCCTTAATTTCTCTTTCAGCTTTTTCATCATTAGTGTATAGGAATGCAGGAGATTTCTGTGCATTAATTTTGTATCCTGCAACTTTACCAAATTCATTGATTAGCTCCACTAGTTTTCTGGTGGTATCTTTAGGATTCTCTATGTATAGTATCATGTCATCTGCAAACAGTGACAGTTTTACTTCTTCTTTTCCAATTTGGATTCCTTTTATTTCTTTTTCTTCTCTGATTGCCATGGCTAGGACTTCCAGAACTATGTTGAGTAATAGTGGTGAGAGTGGACATCCTTGTCTCGTTCCTGATCTTAGAGGAAATGCTCTCAGTTTTTCACCATTGAGAATGATGTTTGCTGTGGGTTTGTCGTATGTGGCCTTTATTATGTTGAGGTAGGTTCCCTCTATGCCCACTTTCTGGAGCGTTTTTATCATAAATGGGTGTTGAATTTTGTCAAAAGCTTTTTCTGCATCTATTGAGATGATCATCTGGTTTTTATTCTTCAATTTGTTAATATGGTGTATCACATTGATTGATTTGCATATACTGAAGAATCCTTGCATCCCTGAGATAAATCCCACTTGATCGTGGTGTATGATCCTTTTAATGTGTTGTTGGATTCTGTTTGCTAGTATTTTGTTGAGGATTTTTGCATCTATATTCATCAGTGATATTGGTCTGTAATTTTCTTTTTTTGTAGTGTCTTTGTCTGGTTTTGGTATCAGGGTGATGGTGGCTTCGTAAAATGAGTTTGGGAGTGTTTCTTCCTCTGCAGTTTTTTGGAAGAGTTTGAGAAGGATGCGTGTTAGCTCTTCTCTAAATGTTTGTTAGAATTTACCTGTGAAGCCATCTGGTCCTGGACTTATGTTTGTTGGAAGATTTTTAATCACAGTTTCTATTTCATGACTTGTGATTGGTCTGTTCATATTTTCTATTTCTTCCTGGTTCAGTCTTGGAAGGTTATACCTTCCTGAGAATTTGTCCATTTCTTCCAGGTTGTCCATTTTATTGGCATAGAGTTGCTTGTAGTAGTCTCTTAGGATGATTTGTATTTCTGTGGTGTCTATTGTAACTTCTCCTTTTTCATTTCTAATTTTATTGATTTGAGTCCTCTCCCTCTTTTTCTTGATGAGTCTGGCTAATGGTTTATCAATTTTGTTTATCTTCTCAAAGAACCAGCTTTTAGTTTTATTGATCTTTACAATTGTTTTCTTTGTTTCTATTTCATTTATTTCTGCTCTGATCTTTATGATTTCTTTCCTTCTGCTAACTTTGGGTTTTGTTTGTTCTTCTTTCTCTAGTTCCTTTAGGTGTAAGCTTAGATTGTTTATTTGAGATGTTTCTTGTTTCTTGAGGTAGGCTTGTATTGCTATAAACTTCCCTCTTAGAACTGCTTTTGCTGCATCCCATAGGTTTTGAATCGTCGTGTTTTCATTGTCATTTGTCTCTAGGTATTTTTTGATTTCCTCTTTGATATCTTCAGTGATCTCTTGGTTATTTAGTAGTGTGTTGTTTAGCCTCCAAGTGTTTGTATTTTTTACGTTTTTTTCCCTGTAATTAATTTTTAATCTCATAGCGTTGTGGTCAGAAAAGATGCTTGATATGATTTCAATTTTCTTAAATATACTGAGGCTTGATTTGTGACCCAAGATGTGATCTATCCTGGAGAATGTTCCGTGCGCACTTGAGAAGAAAGTGTAATCTGCTGTTTTTGGATGGAATGTCCTATAAATATCAATTAAATCTATCTGGTCTATTGTGTCATTTAAAGCTTGGGTTTCCTTATTAATTTTCTGTTTGGATTATCTGTCCATTGGTGTAAGTGAGGTGTTAAAGTCCCCCACTATTATTGTGTTACTGTGGATGTCCTCTTTTATAGCTGTTAGCAAGTTGCCTTATGTATTGAGGTGCTCCTATGTTGGGTGCATATATATTTATAATTGTGATATCTTCTTCTTGGCTTGATCCCTTGATCATTATGTAGTGTCCTTCCTTGTCTCTTGTAACATTCTTTATTTTAAAGTCTATTTTATCTGATATGAGTATTGCTACTCCAGCTTTCTTTTGATTTCCATTTGCATGGACTATCTTTTTCCATCCCCTCACTTTCAGTCTGTATGTGTCCCTAGGTCTGAAGTGGGTCTCTTGTAGACAGCATATATATGGGTCTTGTTTTTGTATCCATTCAGCAAGCCTGTGTCTTTTGGTTGGAGCACTTAATCCATTGCCTTTTAAGGTAATTATCAATATGTATGTTCCTATGACCATTTTCTTAATTGTTTTGGGTTTGTTTGTGTAGGTCCTTTTCTTCTCTTGTGTTTCCCACTTACAGAAGTTCCTTTAGCATTTGTTGTAGGGCTGGTTTGGTGGTGCTGAATTCTTTTAGCTTTTGCTCGTCTGTAAAGCTTTTGATTTCTTCATCGAATCTGAATGAGATCCTTGCCGGGTAGAGTAATCTTGGTTGTAGGTTCTTCCCTTTCATCACTTTAAGTATATCATGCCATTCCCTTCTGGCTTGTAGAGTTTCTGCTGAGAAATCAGCTGTTAACCTTATGGGAGTTCCCTTGTATGTTATTTGTCGTTTTTCCCTTGCTGCTTTCAATAATTTTTCTTTGTCTTTAATTTTTGCCAGTTTGATTACTATGTGTCTTGGTGTGTTTCTCCTTGGGTTTATCCTGTATGGGACTGTCTGCGCTTCCTGGACTTGGGTGGCTATTTCCTTTCCCATGTTAGGGAAGTTTTCAACTATAATCTCTTCAGATATTTTCTCTGGTCCTTTCTCTCTCTCTTCTCCTTCTGGGACCCCTATAATGCGAATGTTGTTGCGTTTAATGTTGTCCCAGAGGTCTCTTAGGCTGTCTTCATTTCTTTTCATTCTTTTTTCTTTATTCTCTTCTGCAACAGTGAATTCCACCATTCTGTCTTCCAGGTCACTTATCCGTTCTTCTGCCTCAGTTATTCTGCTATTGACTCCTTCTAGTGTAGTTTTCATTTCAGTTATTGTATTGTTCATCTCTGTTTGTTTGTTCTTTAATTCTTCTAGGTCTTTGTTAAACACTTCTTGAATCTTCTTGATCTTTGCCTCCATTCTTATTCCGAGGTCCTGGATCATCTTCACTATCATTATTCTGAATTTATTTTCTGGAAGGTTGCCTATCTCCACTTCATTTAGTTGTTTTTCTGGGGTTTTATCTTGTTCCTTCATCTGGTACATAGCCCTCTGCCTTTTCATCTTGTCTATCTTTCTGTGAATGTGGTTTTTGTTCCACAGGCTGCAGGACTGTAGTTCTTCTTGCTTCTGCTGTCTGCCCTCTCCCTGCTTTTTGAATAGGAATGAGTATGTTATCCTATGCCTAGCCCACCACTGTATGGTGGGGGAGCGAGGCAGATGACTTTCTCTTTAGTTCACAGGTCTTCAGAAGAAGAGGAATTTCACTGGAGAAACTGTACTTAAGAATATATACTTGAGGGACTTCCCTGGTGACGCAGTGGTTAAGAATCTGCCTGCCAGTGCAGGGGACACAGGTTCGATCCCTGGTCTGGGAAGATCCCAAACGCCACGGAGCAACTAAGCCTGTGCGCCACAACTACTGAGCCTGTGTGCCACAACTACTGAAACCCCTGTGCCTAGGGCCTGTGCTCCGCAACAAGAGAAACCCCCAAAATGAGAAGCCCATGCACCACAATGAAGAGTAGCCCCCGCTTGCCACAACTAGAGAAATCCCATGCACAGCAATGAAGACCCAACGCAGCCAAAAATTAAAAAATAAATACATAAATTTATTAAAAATAAAATAGAATATATACTTGAGAAACCTCTTCTATACCTGGACCTGATTTAGATGATGAAATTCTGGACTTCAGGCTGATGCTGTAATGGGATTAGACTTTGGGGTGCCCTGACAGGGGATGAGTGTATTTGGCATGTGGAAGGAATGCGAATCGTTGGGGGCCAGAGGGCATACAGTGGTAGCCAGTCTCCAGAACAGTCCCCAGGGACCCACAACTCATGGTATTCATGCCCTTGCATAGTCTCCTCCCAAACTGTATCAAGGTTGGTCTTTGTAACCAATAGACTATGGCAGAAGTGATGGTATATGACTTCTGAAGCTAAAAGACATCTCCCTCTCTCTCTCCCCTTCTCTCCTTCTCTCTGTGTCTCTTCAGCTGCTTTTCTGGGAGAAGTCAGCTGTTATGTCATGAGGACAATTAAGAAACTCTGTAGGACTTCCCTGGTGGCGCAGTGCTTAAGAATCCGCCTGCCAGTGAAGGGCACACAGTTTCGAGCCCTGGTCTGTGAAGATCCCACATGCCACAGAACGGCTAAGCCTGTACGCCATAACTGCTGAGCCTGTGCTCTAGAGCCCACGAGCCACAACTACTGAAGCCCGCACGCCTAGAGCCTGTGCTCCACAACAAGAGAAGCCACCGCAATGAGAAGCCCGCGCACCACAATGAAGAGTAGCTCCCACTCACCGCAACTAGAGGAAGCCTGAAGACCCAACGCAGCCAAAAATAAATAAATAAATAAATAAATAAATAAATTTATTTATTTAAAAAAAAAAAGAAAAGAAACTCTATGGAGCACTCCACATGGCAATAAACTGAGCTCTCCTGCCACAAGCCAGTGAAAAACAGACCTCCAGTCAAGAGCCATGTGAGTGAGTTCCTCCAGCCCCAGTTAAGCCTTAAGATGACTACAGCCCCAGCCAACACCTTGACTGAAACCTCATGAGAGACCTGAGCTAGAACCACCTGACTCTCAGAAATTGTATGAGGTAATAAGTGTTTGTTGCCCTAAGCCACTGAGGTAATGATAATGTAGCAATAAATAACTCATATGGTCCACATACTTATTTTCTGAATCCCCAAACTCATAAGCTTATGTAAAGCCAGAAAGTATTCATGATGAACTGACCACTTACAAAATTAGTCCTTACTCATATACATTCCTCCCTTATTAGCACCAGCTACCAACCTTGCCCATCTAGTTGGCTGCAGAGTGAAACTCCAAGTGTTGAAAATGATAGAAGACTGAACCAAGTCCATGGAAGTGCTATTAGAAAACTGATCAATCAGCAAAGCAATTAACAAATAACATTGATGTAGTAAGAAGGGCCACCCATGTGAGATATTTCAGACAGGGGCTAATCAGGGTTTTAGGGCAAACAGTCAGTAGGTGACCCGTTGGCTGCAATCAAAGGTACAGGCATGGCTTGTCTTTTCCCACAGCCATCATCTATGCACAGGAGTCATTCCCTATCCCTTTACGTCCAGGCTTTTGGAACTCAAAAATCCAAAACTGAGGCTCCAGTATAGTAGGGCCAGCTGAAATTGTGGAAGGAAGTATAAGGACCTTAACATATGTTAACAGTGTATTTTACAAGTGTTATTCCATCAAAGTGGGACCCAGCTGTGTAATTTTTTAAAAAATATCCTCAAGGTTTTTGTTTATCTATTTATTTTATTATTTATTTATTTATTTTTAGCTGCATGGGGTCTTTGTTGCTGCATGCGGGCTTTTCTCTAGTTGCGACGAGCGGGGGCTGCTCTTCGTTGCGGCACGCAGGCTTCTCATTTTGGGGGCTTCTATTGTTGCGGAGCATGGGCTCTCGGCTCACGGGCTTCAGTAGTTGTGGCACGTGGGCTTCAGTAGTTGTGGCTTGCGGGCTCTAGAGTGCAGGCTCAGTAGTTGTGGTGCACGGGCTTAGTTGCTCTGCGGCATGTGCGATCTTCCCAGACCAGGGCTCTAACCCGTGCTGCTGCATTTGCAGGAGGATTCTTAACCACTGAGCCGCCAGGGAAGTCCCCCAGCTGTGTAATTTAATTCATTATAAATATTGCTCCTAACTGTCGTGGGAGAAATGTAGCAGGATATGGGAGGGCAAAGAGATTGCTGAATGCTCTGTGCTGCATGATGTGTTTCCTCCATTAAACCTTCTGGACCTTTCATAAATGTTATGAAATATTTGATGTGATGTGATCTGATGTGAACCGAATTTTGCATCTAAGTTTATTCAATGACCATTCAGAGACACAATGTTGGGAGCTGGGATTAGAGGCCAGAGTTATAGTGAGACTACTAGTCTGAAGACTTCCACAGAAATTTGTGGAACCTTGTGGATTTCTCTAGGCCATGAAAATTTGCATTCCCACCAGTGGGGAAATAAACAAAGATCGCCCATATGAGAGCAAACAGAGGTTGTTTACTCAGAGCTTACTATATGGCAAGGGAGTCAGCCAGTATCACTTGTGTTTGGCAGGCGGGGTAGCTCAAAAGCTTTACAATGGAAAAAAGGGATGGCTTCAGGTATTTCCTGATTGGAGGCTGTTGGCCTTGCAAAGGCTGTAGGCCCGAGCTAACTAGAAGTGGGGCATCCTATGTGATTGGTTAAGGGAGCCCGTATATCTTTCTCTGGTTGGTCCTAAATTGGAAGCAGGGGCAAAAATTAGGGAAGCTGGCGGTTATTGACAAAGTCCTGACCGTTTGGGGCCAACTACTGCAGAGGTTGTGGGTTGGCTTTCTAGACTGGTTGCTTCAGAGGTGTGGTTTAACGTCTCTGGCTGGTTGCTCCAGTGGTTGTAGGTCATGGCTCTGTTTCTTTATATGATTCTGGCCATTGTCCTTTTGTGGATTCAGCCTCTCACTAGCAATGTATGAGAGTTCCAGTTGCTGTGCATCTTTGCCAGTACAGCTTAGGGGAGACGGGGTGACTTGTGGCGGGGGAGTGTTGGCCATTCTAGTAGGTGTATAGAAGTATGCCATTGTGCTTTTAATTTACATTTTGCTAATGACTAATTATAATGAGCATCTGTTCATGTCCTTATTTGACACTTGTATATCTTTTTTGGGGAAGTATCTTTTCAAACATTTTTTATTGAGTTTCTTGTTTTCTCATTGTTGTTTTGGGAGTAATTTATGTATTCTAGATATAAGGCCTTTTAAGGTATGTGATTTGCAAATACTTTCTCCCAACAAGTAAGGTCTCAGGAAGTGAGGATGTCTTTTCATCTCTTAACAGTGTTTTCAGCAGAGAAGAAGTTTTTAATTATGAGGAGGGAAACTTTATTTCTCTCTTTTACAGATTGTGTTTGCCTGTGCCTAACAAAAGGTCATAAAGATTCTCTCCTATGTTTTCTTCTAGAAGTTTTACTCTTTCATTTTTTTTTTTTTTTTTTTTTTGGCCACACCACGTGGCTTGCAGGATCTTAGTTCCCTGACCAGGGATTGAACCTGGGCCCATGGCAGTGAAAGTGCCAAGTCCTAAGCGCTGGACCACCAGGGAATTCCTATTTTTTCACATTTTATATTTAGGTCTGTGATCTATTCCAAGTTAATTTTTGTATGAAGTGTGAGGAATGGGCCAAGGTTGATTTTTTTTTTTTTTTTTTTTTTTTACCTGTGGATTGCATATGGAAATGGTGTTCCAGCACCTCTTCTTGAAAGGTATTTTTTTCTCAATTGAATTGCCTTTGCATCTTTGCCAAAACTCAGCTAACCATATTTGTGTATATTTTTGGACAACCTATTTTATTCTATGATCTTATCTTTCAGCCAATACCACACTGACTTGATTACTGCAGCTTAATAGAAAGTCTTGAAATCAAGTAGCATGAGTCTTGAAACTTTGTTCTTCATTCCCAAAACTGTTTTAGCTATTCTATTTCCTTTTTCCTTTTGCTATACGTTTTAGAATCTGCTTATTGATACTGACAAAAATTACTAACAAAAATTTCTGCTGTTTTTTTAAATTGGGATTGCATGAATCTATAGATATATTGAGGAGAATTGATATTTAACATTATTGAGTCTTCCAATCCATGAACAAAGTATATCTCTCCATTTATTTGGTCTGCTTTGATTTCTTTCATTAGTATTCTATAGATTCCAGCATAGAGATCATGTACATATTTTGTTAGATTTATACCTACTAAGTATTTCTTTTTTCTGGTGTGGTTGCAAATTGTTCTTTCTTTCTTTTTTTTTTTAATAAGTCTAGTTAACATCCATCACCACACAGCTACATTTCTTTTTCCTTGTGATGAGAGCTTTTTTTTTTTTTTTTTTAAATTTATTTATTTTTATATTTATGGCTGTGTTGGGTCTTCGTTTCTGTGCGAGGGCTTTCTCCATTTGCGGCAAGTGGGGGCCACTCTTCATCGCGGTGCGTGGGCCTCTCACTGTCGCGGCCTCTCTTGTTGCGGAGCACAGGCTCCAGACGCGCAGGTTCAGCAATTGTGGCTCACAGGCCTAGTCGCTCCGTGGCATATGGGATCTTCCCAGACCAGGGCTCGAACCCGTGTCCCCTGCATTGGCAGGCAGATTCTCAACCACTGCGCCACCTGGGAAGCCCGCAAATTGTTCTTTCTTATTTCACATTCCAATTGTTCATTGCTACTATATAGACATACAATTAACTTTTGTATATTGATCATGCAGTCTTGAAAGGCATACTTATTAGTTGCAGGAGCTTTTTTGTAGATTCTTTGAATTTTCTATGTAGATAATCATATCGAATGGAAATGAGGACAATTTTATTTCTTCCTTTCCAATCAGTGTATCTTTTATTTATTTTCTTGCATTGTTGCACTGGCTAAAACTTCCAGTGATGTTGAATAGGAGCAGTGAGAATGGACAACTTTCACTTGTGCCTGATGTTGGGGAAAAGCATTCAGTATTTCATGATTAAATATGATGTTAGTTGTAGGTTTTCAACTTCATCAGGTTGAGGAAGTTCCCTTCTATTCATATTTTGCTGATTGTTATCATGAATGGATATCATCACATGCCTTTTCTTCATGTATTGAGATGATCACATGAATTTTTTTCTTTACTCTTAAGATGGTAAATTTCATTGATTGATTTTCAACTGTATATACCAGCCTTGCATTCCCAGGATGAACTCCTCTTGGCTGTGATTATTACATTTTTTACATGCTGCTGAATTCGATTTGATAATGTATTGTTACAGATTTTCCCCTCTGTGTTCATGGAGGACATTGGTTTGCAGTTTTTCTTTCTTGTTATGTCTTTGAAACTGAGGGCAATCATCAGTTAGATCCATTAAACTTGTAAACTGCCTTCACTGATCAGGCTCACTTTAATTGTTTTTGCAAAAATTTGCATGTCCTCCAAGCATCACGTAGCCTAAACAATAAGGTGTTTGCCCAAGTTGTTTTTTCAGAAACTTGGAGTCAGCTGTGTCCAGTTCCAGCTTGAGCTAGTTAAGACTGATTGGAACTACCGATCCCCTACCTGGGCATGTGCGAATGTCCGATAACCTTTTGAAGTCAGAGGGCCAGGAGCTCCACCCTGAGAACACGCTGTCGCTGCCACTTTCTGGACATGTGTCCCATGAAGAAGCATGTAGGTTCATTGCACCTGCGCAGAACAATTGTTTCACCTTTTTGTTAGCTCCAATCACCTTTCTCCATGCTCCCCATGCTCCCCACCCACCAGCTTTATCCTATAAATACCCTGAGCCTCTTGCATTCAGGGAGGTGGGTTTGAGATTTGTTCTCTTCGTTTGGCTGCCCTGTGAATAAGTCCTTCCTCTGCTGCAAACCTCGGCATCTCAGTGTTTGGCTTGCTGTGCGTCGGAGAACGAACCTGGTTCAACATCTTTACCTGGCTTCAGTAATACGGTAAGGCTGGCCTCATCAAATGAAATGGGAAGTATTCTCCCCTCTTCTGTTTTCCAAAGATATTGTGTAGAACTGGTATTATTTCTCCCCCAAAATGTTTGGTAGCAGAACTGTCTGTACCTGGAGTTTTTGTTGTTGGAAGGTTTTTAACTATAAATTCAATTTCTTTGATATATGTAATATTGTGATTTTTAATAAGAAATATGTATTTGGTCTTCATCCCCATTTCTGGCACAGAGCTTCTAGAACGCTTGGAATTTCCTAAGTGATGAGACCAATAACGTGTTTTTTGCTATGTTAATAAGGTGACTTTTTTGGATAGCACCTAAGGATGGGAGCTGGTCGCTGGAGAAGCTGACTATGTAATTAGAGTGTTGGAATTTCCATCCAACTCACCTGACCTCTGGGGAGGGGAGAGGGGCTGGAGGTTGGATCAATCACCAAAGGCTAATGATTTAATCGACTGTGGCTGTTACCAAGCCAAACTTTGCTCACCTGTGTGCGATAAAGCCAGTCCACTGACACCAGGTTGTGGTGAAGGAAAGTGCAGCATTTATTGTTAAGGCCAAACAAGGAGTCCAGGCCACTAATTCTCAAAAGACCCAAACTCCCTGTTGGATTTCAGGGAAGGGTTTTTAAAGATAAGGTAAAGGAGAGGGTTGTGAGATGCATGATCAACTCGTGGACACTCTTCTGACTGGTTGGTGGTGAGGTAATTGGGAGTCAACATCATTAAGCTTCTGGTTCCAACCTGTCTGAGGTCTGTGTGCTTGTGGTCAGCGTGCAGTTAACTTCTTCCACCTGGTGGGGGTTTCAGTATCTGCAAAACGGCTCAAGGATATGCCTCAGAATACTGTCTAGCCCTTGAGGAGGTACTAAAGGTCCTTGACTTTGTTTAATGGGTAAACTATTATTATTTTGTCTTGCTTAACTGTTTTCCTCTGTCTCTGCATTTTCTCACTTCTGATTAAATTTGTTCTTTGGAACTCAGGGAAGGCCTAGGCAGCTAAAGATTTTCTACAAATAAGAGGCAGGTGGAGGACATGGCGGGGGGGGGGTGGTGGTGGTGGTGCGGAATCTGTCATGGGAAGACCCCATAAGGTCCTGCTCAGTCACAGTCCCCCCTTTTCTTTGATCCTCCTCAATCTTGAGGGAGAACATGTGTGGGACAAGAAAAGGAATAAAGTTTTGGATAGAGAGGCTAATCATAAACTCGGCAGAGGAACTTGGTTTTAGGGGGACTCAGTTTCATGACTATGTAATGAAGCCTCCATAAAAACCCAAAAGGATCGAGAGAGCTTCCGGGTTAATGAACACATAGAGATTTGGGGAGAGTGGTACATTCAGAGGGAGCCTGGAAGCTCTGAGCCCTTTCCCCATACCTTCCCCTATGCATCTCTTCTAGCTGGCTGTTCCTGAGTAATGTCCTTTTACAATAAACCAGTGGTCTAGTAAGTAAAATGTTTCTCTGAGTTCTATGAGCCTCTCTAGCAAGTTAATTGAATCCAAGGAGGGCGTCGTTGGAACCTCCCATCTATAGCCAGTTGGTTAGAAGCACAATTGATAACCTGGACTTGCAACTGGCATCTGAAGTGTGTGTGTGTGGGTAGGTGGGTAAGTGTGTGCACACATGTGTGCATGGGGGCGGGGGTGGGGTGCATGGGGGCAGGGGGGTACGTGGGGAGAGGCAGTCTTGTAAGACTGAACTTTCGGGACTTCCCTAGTGGTCCAGTGGTTAGGACTCCTCACTTTCACTGCCATAGGCCTGGGTTTGATCCCTGGTCAGGGAACTAAGATCCCACAAGTGTGGCCAAAAAAAAAAAAAAAAAAAAGACTGAACTCTTAACATGTGGGATCTGATGCTATCTCCAGGTAGATAGTGTCAGAATTGTATTGAGTTTTAGGACACCCAGCTAGTGTCGGAGAATTGTCGATATGGAAAAACCCTCCCACCCCCATGCTGGAATTGGGTCCAGAACCCTCTTTAATATAGAACTATTCAAGTTATCTATTTCTTCTTGAGTTTTGGTAGTTCAAGTCTTTCAAGTAGTTAGTCCATTTCATCTGAGTTGTCAAATACATGGTATAATTGTTCATAATATTCCTTTATTATCCTTTTAATGTGAGTAGAGTCTATAGTGATCTCTCCATTTCCATTTCTGATATTGGCAGTTTGTCACTTGTCTCTTTTTCTTGGTCATGACTAGAGGTTTGTTGATTTATTGATCTTTGCATAGAACCAGCTCTTGGTTTCACTGATTTTTTTTTTTTTCTATTTTTGATTTCACTGATTTCTGCTCTTTATTATTTCCTTCCTTCTGCTTGTTTTGGGTTTAATTTGCTCTTTTTCATTTTCTAAATGCAAAGCTAGATTTTTTTAAATTTGAGAGCTTTCATCTTTTCTAATATAAGTATTTAATGCTACAATTTCCCTTCAGGCACTTGTGACCTGGAGCCGTGAGAATCAATTGTGCCCACCTCTTCCCAACCTTGTGTTCAGTGATGTCACCTTGAAATCAGCTGGAGTGGGAGTATTTACACCACAGAAGTCAGAAATACTATGCACTAGGGTGTCTTCCCCCTTCCAGAGAGCCTATTATTAAACAGTTACTAGCAGCCAATGCCACTAAGCACTGCTCTAATGCCTCATAGAGGTTTTGATATGTTGTATTTTTGTTTCTTTTATTTTCTAATTTCCACTGAGATAGTTTTCCTGACTCATGAACAATTTACAAGTGTGTTTCAATTTCCAAATATTTGGGGGATTTTTCAGATATCTTTCTGTTGCAGATTTCTAGTTTAAGTCCATTATGGTCAGAGACGTGCTTTGTATGATTTTCAATTATTTTAAATTTGTTAAGGTTTCTTGCATGGCCCAAAATATAATCCGTCTTGGTGAATTTTCAGTGTGTACATGGAAAGTGTTGTTCTGATGCTGTTCTGATGCCTAATTGGCGTGTTCTATAAATGTCAATTAGGTCAAGTTGGTTAATGGTGTTGTTCAGGTCTTCTATATCCTTGCTGACTTTCTGTGTTCTCCTGATTTGCGTGTTCTGTTGATTATGGAGAGGGGAGTAGGTGAAATTTCCAAGTATAATTGTCGATTTGTCCATTTATCCTTTCAGTTGTATCCGTTTTCTCTTCACTGTATTTTGCATCCTTGTTCTTAGGTGCATATACATTTAGGATTGTTACGAATTCTTGTTGGGATGACCTTTTTTTTTCATTCTGTAATGTCTCTCTTTTATTCCTGATAACGCTGCTTGATGTGAAGTCTAGTTTGTCTAATGTTAATATACCCATTCCATTCATTTTTCAATTGAAGTATAGTTGATTTACGGTATTGTGTTAGTTTCAGGTGTACAACAAAGTGATTCAGTTTTTTTTTTCAGATTATTTTCCATTATAGGTTATTACAAGATATTGAATATAGTTCCCTGTGCTATACAGTAAATTTTTGTTGCTTATCTATTTTATGGATAGTAGTTTGGATCTGTTAATCCAATACTCCTAATTTATCCCTCCCCGCCCCCCTTTCCCCTTTGGTAACCGTAAGTTTGTTTTCTATGTTGTGAGTCTGTTTGTTTTGTATATAGATTCATTTGTATTATTTTTAGGTTCCACATATAAGTGATATCATATAATATTTGTCTTTCTCTGTCTGGCTTCACTAAGTATAACATTCTCTAGGTCCATCCATGTTGCTGCTAATGGCAATATCTCATTCATTTTTGTGGCTGAGTAATATTCCATTGTATGTATATGTACCACATCTTCTTAAGCCAATCATCTGGGCACTTGGGTTGTTTCCATGTCTTGGCTATTGTAAATAGTGCTGCTGTGAACATTGAGATGCATGTATCTTTTCGAATTAAGAGTTTTTGTCTTTTCTGGATATATACCCAGGAATGGGATTGCTGGATCATATGGTGGCTCTATTTTTAGTTTAAGGAACCTCCATAGTGTTCTCCATAGTGGGTGCACCAATTTACATTCCCACCAACAGTGTAGGAGGGTTCCCTTTTCTCCACATCCTCTCCAGCATTTAATATTTGTAGACTTTTTGATGATGGCCATTCTGACCAGTATGAGGTAATACCTCATTGTGGTTTTGATTTGCATTTCTCTAATCATTAGTGACATTGAGCATCTTTTCATGTGCCTGTTGGCCATCTGTATCTCTTCTTTGGAGAAATGTCTGCTTAGGTCTTCAGCCCATTTTTTGATTGAGTTTTTTTGGGGGGTGTGTGTGTGTGTGTGTGTGTGTTGGTTTTTTTTCTTTTGCTATTCTTTCTTCTACTGGTATTTTCATTGCATATGTTTTTCAACTCTTATCTTTAACCTATTTATATCATTACATTTAAAGTGGATTTGTTATAAGCAGAATACACTTGGACCTTGATTCGTCCCATCTGATCATCTGTCTTTAATTGGAGTGTTTAACCATTTACTTTTTTTTTTTCCACCACACAGCTTGTGGGATCTTAGCTCCCTGACCAGGGATCGAACCCAGGCCCTCCACAGTGAGAGCGTGAAGTCTCAACCACTGGACTGCCAGGGATATACATCTGATATAATTATTTACATCTGATATAATTATTAATTATATCTGATATAATTTACATCTGATATAATTTACATCTGATATAATTATTAATATGGTTGAATTCAAGTCTACCATTTTATTTTCTGTGTTTTATGTTTTCTTCCCCCTCTTCTGTTTACTTTTGGGTTATTTGAGTATTTATTATTGCATCTTAATTTACCTATTGGCTTTGGGGCTATATGACTTTGTTTTTCAGGAGTTGCTCTGGGAATTATGATATACATACTTAACCTTTCACAGTAGACTCAGAGTTAATATTGTTACCACCCGAAGTAAAATATAGAAGCCTTACAACCATATAGGTTAGGTCCCTTCATCCACTTTTATGTTATACTTGTCATATACATTACATCTACATACATGGAACACCCCACTAGACAAATGTACTAATTTTTGCTTTAAACAGTTAATACAGGGTCTTCCCTGTTGGTCCAGTGGGTAAGACTCCATCCTCTCAATGCAGGGTGGCCCGGGTTCAATCCCTAGTCAGGGAACTAGATCCCACATGCATGCCGCAACTAAGAAGTCCACGTGCCGCAACTAAAAAGATCCCACATGCTGCAACTAAAAGATCCCGTGTGTTGCAACTAAGACCTGGCACAGCCAAAATAAATAAAATAAATAAATGAAAATTTAAAAATAAATAAACAGGTAATACGTATTTTAAGTAACTTAAAAGGAGAAAAATAGAAAAATATATTACCCAGATATATACAATTTCTGTTGCTTTTCCTTTATTCCTGAAGTTACAGGTTTCCCTCTGGTATCATTTTCCTTCAGCCTAAAACTTCCTTTACCGTTTCTTATAGAACAGGTCTGATGACAACAAATTCTCATAGTTTTCCTCCATCTAAATGTCTTCACTTTGTCATCATTCCTGACATATGTTTTCACTGGAAATAGAATTCTGGGTAGACAGTTCTTTTCTTTAAACACTTTAAAGATGTCATTCAGCTGTCTTCTAGCTTCTTTGCTTCTAGTGAGAAATTCACAATCATGCGTATTGTTCCTCTTCTATATGTAATGAGCCCTTGTTCTCTGGTTACTTTAAAGAAGCTTTGGTTTTTAATCTTTGATTTTCAGTAATTTGACTCTTGCCTGGGCATGGTTTTATTGAGTTCATTCCGTTCAGGGTTTGCTGAACTCTTTGAGTCTGTAAATTTATGTCTTTCATTAAATTTGGAGAGTTTTCATCCATTATTTCTTGAGATATATTTTATGCATCAAATGTTTTCTCCTCTGTCTGTGGGACTTCAATGATATGAATGTTAGAACTGTTGATATTGTCCCACAGTTCACGAAGGCTCTATTCATTGGTTTTTTTTTTTAATCTTTTTTCCTTTATGTTCATCAGATTGGAAAATGTGTGACTGTTCATTGACTCTTTTCTGCCACCTCCATTCCACTGTTGAGCTCCTCCAGTGAATTTTTTATTTCAGATATTGAATCTTTCCATTCTGAAATTTCCATTTTGGGACTTCCCTGGCAGTCCAGTGATTAAGACTCTGCGCTTCCACTGCAGGGGGCATGGGTTCGACCCCTGGTCGGAGAACTAAGATCCTGCATGCCATGCAGTGCAACAATAAATAAATAAATAAATGAACTAAATGGAAATATTTATTTATTTATATCTCTGTTCTTCTTCTAAGAACCTCTCCATTCAGCATCTTTTCCTCATAAAGCATGGTATAACAGCTGCTCTCAAGTCTTTGTCTGATAATTCTAATATCTGAGTCATCTTAGAGCTGGCTTCTGTTGATTGTCTTTCACTTGAGAATTGGTCCTATTTGCCAGATTCTTTTATGTCAAGCAAGTTTGGATTGAATCCTGGACATTTTGAATTTTATGTTGTGAGACTCTAAGTCCTGTCAAAATCCTTTGGAAAATGTTGATGTTTGTTTGTTCTGATTTAGCAGATAATTGGCCTGGTTAGATTCAGACATCAAGCTCTGTCTCACCTTCTGTGCGCTGTGGTTTCAGTGTTAAGTGTTTTCCAAACCTTTGCTGTGGTGCCTTGGGTCTGTCCCACACATGAATGTCTCTTAGTCTGGGACTTGGGTGGTAGTTTATATCATAACTCAGTTCTCAGCCTTGGCTATGCTCCTTTAGGTCTGTTCCATGCATGTACAGCTCCGAGATTAACCCAGGATTTGTGTAAGTTCATACACAGAATTAGGATTTCCTTTCTATAGCCTCTCCAGTACTTTCCTTACTCTCTCCAACCTCCAGGGATCTATTTTTTCCAGTCCTCCTGCTTGAAAGAAGGGGTTTCTCTTCAAGTTTTTGTCACCAGTGCTGCCACACAGTTCCTCATGGCTGGGGCTACCCCCAGTGCAAAGTGGTGAGAGAAAAAGAGGAAAAAATAATGGAGATTCACCCCTACAGTCTTGGACCACAGGGTCTCCTTTTTCTGGTTCCTCTGGCCATCAAGGTGAGTTTTCTCTCAGTTTTATATGCTGCCCCCACTGCTGTACACTCTGTGACTTGGGCCACCCTTGAGCCAGAACCAAGAGAGAAAAAGAGGGAGTCACCACCAGACTCCCAAGCTGTAGGAGCCCCTTCTCTTAGTTCTCTGGCCAGAAAGATAGGGTTTCTCTCTGTGTTTTCACTGCTGCTCCCTGCTGTGCAATCCCCCACTGAGGTCACTCTCAGGTCAAAGCCAGGAGATAAAAGAATAAAATAATCATGGTAACTCACCCCAGTTACATGTGATTCTTCAAGTTTTGGCTCTCCTCCCAATCTGCATGCCAGCCTTAACTTTACAGACTCAGGTAGTTAGTTGCATCTTGTATTTTATTCAGAGTTCTTAGCTGTAATCAGTGGGAAAGATAGGCTGTTTTGTGCTTACCAGAAGTCACTGTTGAATTTTAATATACATGTGCAATAGATGAATACTGAAGACGTTGCCATGGAGTGCAGTGATGGGGCCAGCAACACAGGTGGTAAAAGAAGCGAGGGTTGGACTTCCCTGGTGGCACAGTGGTTAAGAATCTGCCTGCCAATGCAGGGGACACGGGTTCGAGCCCTGGTCCAGGAAGATCCCTCATGCCGTGGAGCAACTAAGCCCATGCACCACAACTACTGAGGCTGCGCTCTGGAGCCCTTGAGCCACAATTACTGAGCCCACGTGCCACAACTACTGAAACTCACTTGCCTAGAGCTCATGCTCTGCAACAAGAGAAGCCACTGCAATGAGAAGCCTGTACACCACAACGAAGAGTAGACCCCCACTCGCTGCAACTGGAGAAAGCCCATGCACAGCAACGAAGACCCAACACAGCCAAAAATAAATAAATAAATAAAATTTTTTAAAAAAAAGCGAGGGTAGGAAGCAAGATTTATCGGATACACTGCAAGGGAGCAGCAGGCAAGATCAAGAGAGGGTCTGCACGGGGGGAGAGAAACTGGGCTTCTTTTATGGTCCCTTCTGGTCAACCTTGGGTTAATGTTCCACCCATATGGTGATTAGGGCTGGGTATGTCGTAACTCAGTCATCCTGGAATGCCCACTGCTTGTGGCTGCTGGTAATTCTCCATTGGGGGAGGATGCGATTGCCTTATCTTGAAATGACCTCCCCTGCCTAAGGTGACTGTTCTATTGTTAAGCTCCACATTTCCCCCCTGACAGATCAGCAAAGTCAGATCATTAACATCTGGGCAACGACATCATCTTGGGCTACTTCATGCTGAGAAGGGGCAACTTGGGATCCCGGTTGGCTTTGCTGATCGGCCATGGGGCTATGGGATTGTGTGTGAGTAGAAATTTTGGGAGGCCTGTTCAAGAGTAGTCAACTGTATTGATTGTAGAGGTTGGAATCCTTGTCTTATCACCATTTGTACCTTGATGGAATGAAGTCTATTGGAGACAAAATGAACAAGTAAATTAAACAAAGGTGGCCCTGCCAGGAGAAGGATAAAGAGGGATTTATGTGGGAAAAGGAATCTGGTGTGAAGAGTGCCATGAGGGCCGGTGGGTCTCAAGAAAGTGCAAATGAGCCTGTAGTTTAGACATAATGTCTTGGCCCAGAAGGGGGATAGGGCAGGGAGGCAAGACCAGAAAGGAATGAGTAAAAAGGTGTGTGTCTATCATGCAAGTCAAGGGAGGTGTAGAATGGGCCGCTTGTGGTTTGCCATCAGTGCTGGTGAGGGGGATCAAGGACGGAGAGGTTGGACCAGAAAAAGGGGTCAGGGTGGAATATGTGGCCCCTGTATCCATGAGGAAAGTAATTTTGGTCCCTGCCACATCAAGGGTCACCCAGGGCTCTTCCATAGAGATGGAAAACATGGGAGCCTATATAACCCCTGGACCCTGTCAGTCCTGCAAGAGAAGAGGTTCCTCATATGGCTCTTTGTGGTCCAGGAAAAGCATCAAGGGCATTTGTCCCTGGGGAGGGGCTCTTGGAGCTCGGGGGCCTCCCAGTGGTGCATGGGGCCTTTGGGTGGAGGATGGCCCTCCCCCTTGAGGGAGAGGGGGACAGTCCGTTTCCAGTGGCCACTTTGCTTGCCGTTAGGGCTTGTAGCCCTGAGGCTTAGAACATTCCCGACTGAAGTGCTCTGGTTGGCCGCAGCAGGAGCAGGAACGGGCCGGGGCGGCTGTCCCCTTTGATTGGCTGGGGTGAGCCACGGGAGTGCCCGAAATGGACAGGGAACTAACAATCGCGGCTGCATATATTGGGCCTGCCATTTATCTTTCATCTTCCTGTTTAGCCCTCTAGGCTCTCAAGGCCTCCTCCCAGTTATTAAAGACCTTAAAGGCTGTATCCAATAGGACAGCAAAGGGAGTTTGGGGTCCCTGTTCAAGGTTTTGGAGTTTTTGTCTGATATCAGATGAAGCTTGGCTGATAAAGTGAATGGCCAGAATAGCTAGTCCCTCTGGGCTTACATGGTCCTGAATGGGTGTGGGGAGGCGAGAGGACGTCGGGGTAGGGAGGAGGAGTGGTGGGAGGGGAACAGGTGGCAGAGGAGTGCAGGAGAGATTGAAGGAGGGGTCGTGGACAATATCGGTGTCAGGCCTTAGAGCAGAATTTGGAGAGACACATGAGACCACTTTGTCATATTTTGGGGTTTTGTGACAGGGCCATGAAGGCCTGAATGTCGGGGACCTCAGAGTCCTTCCCAAGTTTACGACAAAAGAGATAAAGCTGCAGGATAGTGTTATAGTTTAGGGATCAATCGAGGGGCCAGACCTCCTGATCTAGCAATGAACATTAGCCGTTTCTTTTTGAGAGTTTGGGGATCAAATTTAGTCCAGTTTTTAAGAATACATCCCAAAGGTGACTCAGCAGGAATAGAGGGTGTTAGACCCATATTGGATCTTAACCAAACACAGCACCTGCCCAAAAGTTGTCCCTAGAGGGAGATGGGCCTCTGTAGTGTCCGCAGGGGACCTGAGGTTGCGCTCTAGACTGGGGCGCCACCTCCCCCCACAGAATAGAGGACCTCTGCAGGCGTGCTCTGTCTGACAGAGGCCTCCTGACACCCCGCCAACAGGTGTCGGGCCTTAAGGGTGAACAGCCCAAGAGGAGGGAGTGGAAAGTGGTCTCGGGCCAGCCGAGAAGGGAAACTCGCTGGTTTTGTGGTGACTCGACTGGTTTGAAGTACCTGGAGATGTTGGTGGATCAGGATGGATGGTCCTCAAGGGAGAATGGAAAGGAAAAGGGGATCTCACAGCGTGCCTGGATTCGCCCCAGACGAGCTGCCGCTGCCAACTGCACCAGGCGTTGGAAGTGAGGAGTCCCAAGGCTAGGGCCAAAGGACACTTCCACCTGATTGGGCAGGGACTGTCGATCCGTATGGGGCCAGGTTTTACGTCCGAACAGTCTCCTTGGCCAGGGTGCGCCATCCCGGGTCTCCAGGGACCTCAGACCATCCGCGGTGTTGAAGAGAAGAAGAGACCGTATCCCTTAGGGTGCCAGCGGGTCAGAGTCCCGACCCGGAGGGCTTCCGGTCTCGCTGAGGAGTAGCCCCTGCCGGGGACCTTCAATTGCCCCAAGTCAGTAGGCCCAATAGGCCGATCACTGCGTGTTGGAAGACGATCAGAAAAGGCACAGAGAGGAGAGAGAGGCACTCCCCGAAGAGGCCACCAAAATGCCACAGAGTGCAGTGAAGGGGCCGGCAACGCGGGTGGTAAAAGAATTTACTGAGTCAGAAGCGAGGGTAGAAAGCGAGATTTATCGGATACACTGCAAGGGAGCAGCGGGTGAGACCAAGAGAGGGTCTGCACAGGGGGGAAAGAAACCGGGCTTCTTTTATGGTCCCTTCTGGTCACCCTTGGGTTAATGTTCCATCCATATGGTGGTTAGGGCTGTGCATGTCTAGCAATGTAGACAATCTGGGCAGTCTTCTTGGAATGCCCACCGCCTTCTTTTTTTGTTGTTTTATTTTGGTTTGGCTATTTATTTATTTATTTATTTAATGGCTGCGTTGGGTCTTCGTTGCTGCGCGCAGGCTTTCTCTAGTTGCAGCAAGCGGGGGGCTTCTCTTTGTTGTGGTGCGCGGGCTTCTCATTGCGGTGGCCCCTCTTGCTGCAGAGCACGGGCTCTAGGCGCAGGGGCTTCAGTAGTTGTGGCTTGCAGGCTCTAGAGCGCAGGCTCAGTAGTTGTGGCGCACGGGCTTAGTTGCTCTGTGGCGTGAGAGATCTTCCTAGGCCAGGGCTTCAACCCGTGTCCCCTGCACTGGCAGGCAGATTCTTAACCAGTGTGCCATGAGGGAAGTCCCAATATCTATGTAATATCTTTGTATGGTAAGATATCATAACTAGTCTTATCATGGTGATCATGTTGAAATGTATAGAAATATCGAATAAGTATGTTGTGTAACAGGAACTAGCATAGTGTCGTAGGTCAACTGTACTTCAAAAAGAAACTCACTTATAGAAAAAGAGATCAGATGTGTGGTTACTGGGGCAGGTGGGAATTGGATGAAGGCAGTCAAAGGGTACAAACTTCCAGTTATAAGATAAATAAGTACTAGGGATGTAATGTACAACATGAGAAATAACACTGCTGTAAGTTATATATGAAAGTTAAGAAAGTAAATCCTGCGTTCTCATCACAAGGAAAAATACTTTTTATTTCTTTAATTTTGTATCTATACGAGATGATGGATGTTCACTAAACTTATTGTGATCATCATTTCATGATATATGTAAGTCAAATCATTATGCTGTACACCTTAAATTTATCCAGTTCTATATGTCAGTTTTATCTCAATAAAACTGGAAGAAAAAAAATAATAGAATGGCTCAAACCAATCCCAAACTTTCTTTTCCCACTGCCTGCTGTCCGGTCAATTCCTGGCATCTCCAACCATTCCTTTATATGTTTCATTCATTCCACAAAAATATGAATGCCTACTGTGTTGTTACAAGAGCAGTTGTATCACCTAATCAGCCTGAGGTCTTTTTCAGAGGTCTTTTTGAGTGCCAACCTCAGTGTTCTGGGAAAACTGAGGAAGTGATGCAGTTGATGAATCTAGGTTAGGTGTTTGTGTGTGTGTCTCATTCCAGTGGTCAAGGGCCCCACCCTTCATGACTGTGGGACCAGATGAGAAGAGAGAGATGCTTGGTGGGAGCTTGATAGTGTGTCAGCCCTCCCCACAACCTGGACCTTATCTTTGTCTGAAATATATGGCATTGTTGTTTGAAAGGCATCTTTTTAGTAAAAAGTTATGAACCTCTTGTTAGTTGGGATTATTTTTGCTTTTGATCAAAGAGAAAGGAAGAAGTAAATACTAATTCTAGAATCTAATGCTTTAACAGCAAAGCAGGAGTTAGCAGAGGTGGCCCATGCTGCAGAGATCCTACTAAGGGCCGTGAATGGATATAGGTGACCTATATGTATATGGATATAAGTCAGGGAAGGGAGGAGACTCAGGAATGGGACAAAGGATAGAGTTCAGGTCACAGATGGGTCAACATACCATGACTTAGTGACATAAAAAGGTGAAATTCACAAACAGCTGTAATGGAAACTAGCGGGACAATTGAGGAATTGCAAATATGGGCAACATATTAGGTAATAGTAGTCTCTCAATTGTTAAATTTCTTGACTGATAATCATATCATGACTGTGTAAGAGAACATCCTTAATCTTAGGAAATACCATATAAACATTTAGGCATGTGGGAGTATTGAAGTGTAAAGTATCATGATGATACAACTTACTCCCAAATGGTTCAAGGTATAGAAAAAGCATATGTGACAAAATATCAATATTTGATTAAGTGAAAGGTATATGGGTGTCTGTTGTACTGCTATTCTGTTAAGTTTTCTATGGATATGAAAAAAATTTTTAATGTGAAATGTCCTTTCTTCTTGGCTCCAGTCACTTGGGTTGGTGGAGTTTCCCAACCTTTTATCCAGAATGTCTGTCCCCCAGACAACAGACACTGCTCTCGAAAGCCCTTATGCCCTTACGTCTCCCCACTATCCCTACCCCCTCATGGACCCAACAGCTCTCTTCCAGGGCTCCCACTGTGCTCTATGATTACAGAACAAATTCACTTCCTGGCATTCTTCTATTTAGCTTCCTCTTCCCCAGGAGCCTGAGATGTCCTTGGAGACAGTGACTGGGTAGTTCTCCTTTGTGTTCCTTCTAGCATTCGGCATCACATGTGGCCTACAGGAAGTACATTACAGGTGTAGTGCGTGTTGCGGAAGCAGTGAGTGAGTGAATGGCTCGCTGGAAGCAGAGAGAAACAGAGATGGTTCGTGGAGTGTGATAAATGAAGGCAAGTAACCTCCAGGCTGGTTGGCAGGGACTGAAATGATCAACATGTAAATGGGTGCAGATTCTTGGTGTTTAAGACTCAAAAAAGTGGCCTAAGGGACTTCCCTGGTGGTCCAGTGGTTAAGACCCTGTGCTTCCACTGCAGGGGGCACAGGTTCGATCCCTGGTCGGGGAGCTAAGATCCTGCATACCGCGGGGTGCAGCCAAAAAAAAAAAAAAAAAAGTGTGGCTTAAGCGATGTGCCACCACATGGGAGCTGGGGAAACAAAGAAGAGGGTAGACTGAGAGGGGTCAGAGAGATGAAGAAATCTGGGGCAAAACTGAGTTATCAAATTGGGAAACATGAGAGCAGCATGAGATTAGGGAGACCAAGTATAATCACAAAGGACTGAAAGCGGGCAGCTTCCTCTTGAACTCTGGATCACACACAGGATCCGTTTACTTACCGTTTACTAATGACTCCTCCAGGCCCAGCGTTTGCCAGGAATCACAGGGAGAAAAGAATACATAGCACCTGAGCCTTATGCAGGAGGTGCTACAGATGAGAGAGTGTTTAGGGAAGTCCGCTGGGCAGGTTGCAGCACCCTTGGCATCTGAAAGCAGCTCTCCACCTGGGCCCGGGGCAGGTAGAGACCTGAAAGGGGGAGAGTGAACCAGGCACGTGGACTGGAGATCAGTGTGACCCTGGGGAGACAGAGGCCCGGGAGGTGGCCCCCGTGGGCGCCACAGGATCTGTGCCCTGAGAGCTGCCCCTGGAAGGGTCTCCTTGGCTTGCAGGGGGCAGGGGCAGCGCAGTCCCAGGGGCCCTACAGCCCCAGCCCGTGCTTTGTTGTTGCCTTCAGCCTTTTCAGAGGGAGAGGGCTGGGACAGGCGCTGTGTGAGAAGAACGCTGGGTGACCTCAGCCTGACAGGATAAACTCTGCTGAACCTTCTACAAACACGCCCGTCAGTTGGAGAGCTGGCTCTTGCAGAGCTTATCAGGTTGTGGGTGAGGCTTGCTTGTTGCACTTTCAGCTCCGGAAGGGACTGAGGGGAACCTCAGTTATCTGTGCTTGTGACACCTCCCAGGTCCCTTCAGGGATTCCTCCTCAGTGACTCATTCACTTGTTCATTCATTTGGTGGTGACTGAGCCCCCGCCTCAAACCAGGAATCTGGGACTTGGCAATACTGCAGTGGACAAACCACAACAAAAGAGTCTCTGCTCTGATGGTGCTTTACATTCTGCTGGGAGGTGACAGCTCCAAATAAACTCATACTAAATCGCATATGTCAGGTGGTGCTAAGTGCTACAAAGTGGAGCGTGGGGGGAAGCAGGGGAAGGGCTTGATGATGGCAGGTGGGGACAGGAGGGGGTGATTTTATTTTCTCTTTAATTTTTTGGCCGTGCCACGCGGCATGTGGGATCTTAGTTCCCCAACCACAGATCGAACCCTTGCCCCCTACAGTGGAAGTGCATAGTCTTACCCACTGGACCGCCAGAGAAGTCCCAGGAGAGGTGATTTTAGATGGGATGTCCAAAGCCCCTGTGAAAACGTCAGCTCTCTGCCTCTGTTAGGGGTGACCAGAGCCTGAGACCTGCCTGGGGAGCTCTGCCTCTCCCTGGAGGTTGTGACAGGAATCATGCGCGAGGCTGAGGAGCTGGCCCTCCGCAGCAGACAGAAAGCGTGCAGAGAACGCGCCAGGAGCAGAGCGGGGTGGGCAGTGGCCTGCACAGTGGCCTGCACAGTGGCCACAGTGCCTGGGTGGAGATCGGGGTGGTACAGAGCCTGCCCGTGGCCAACGCCCTCACTACCCCATCTCCTCCCCTCTCCTTCCTGTGCAGAATCTTGCTCTCCCCCTTTTCTCGCCTTCCAACTCCCGCACTGAGTTCTGCCCCCACCACCCTTCTGAGACTGCTCTGCCCAAACCCACTGATCACTGACAAATCCCATGGACGTTTTTCAGCAGCACTGATGCTTTCCCGCTCCCGTTTGAAGCTCTTCTCTCGTTTTCTGGGACATCACCCTCTCCAAGTTCCCTTCACTCTTCTTTAAAGGCTCCTCTTGCCCTTAAAATGTTGGTGTTTTCTGAGTTCCATACACAGCCTACTTTTTTCACTCAAATCATATTCCTGGGGTGACTTACCCCCTCCCAAATCTCTCTGCAGCCCCGATCCCTCTCCTGAGCTCCAAACCCCACATATCCAGCTGCTCGCTATCCTAGAGGAACTGCTCAAAGTGTTCTAATTATTGCCAGGTTGTGAATCCCTTTAGAGAAGGATCTCAAATAATGTATTATTTATTTCCGCAATGCCTGCTACCCTGCTTGTACCCCATAAGCGCTCAAGAACCCCAAAATTACTTCAATCTTGGCCATAGGCCCTGCCGTTTGGGGGATTTTCTATAGTTTCTAGCTAGCTATCCTCTCAAAGCCCCATCTCTGGGGGATTGTAAGCAATGACACTGACACATGGTACTGAGAGATGGCAGAAGACTAATCTGCTTCCTGGGAAAAAGTGGAAAGACTTCGAGACTGTCCCCAGGCAAGGCCCAGCCAGCCTTTGGCAAGAGTCCCCAGAACTGAAGCATTCACGGATACCAGAGAGCAGGCCAAAGGGCACTCTTAGACAGCCGACAGCCCGCCCTGCGCGTCCCTGCCCATGGCCACTGCCCAAAGTCACGCTTCAACATCCGCCACCTACACCAGTGTTCATTTCCTCTCTGACCCCTCAGGCTCCTGCTCTCCTCCACGGGCTGCCAAAGCTGATGGAAGATAGAACTTGTCGCTTCCTTCCTCCAGGTTAAACGTTAAAGGAATCCCTGCCACCTAGAGAAAAGCCCAAACTCCTGGGCAGATCTTTCAAGGCCCCCCACTAACCCATCCACCCACATCCCCACCCCCCCTTTTATCACCTGATCCAGGCTCTCCTAAGCCCCCACCCATCTCTGTATCCCCCTCTTTCTGCTAAACCACAACTTCCTATACTATGCAGTTGCTTGAGAAGCCCAAAGACAGAACCATTTTCTGACCCCTATGAAATTCTACCATGCAACTTTAAAAAAAATCCTTGTCAGACAATTCCAAATACATGCTAGCCTTCCGACTTTGTGTCCCACGAAAATTTAGTACACAGCTCTCCATCCACGTTACTTAGAGGAATTTTGAGCAAGGTCTGGAACACAGCCCAAGAAATCTCCAGGATGACCCTGATCTATTGTCCTTTGGGTATGATTATTAACTGCTTGAATAATTTAACTCTCCTAATATGTGGCCACCATTCTCTACACTGGCCACAAGCATATTGGGAGACTGATGAAGAGCTTGCTGAAGTCAAGCACTCTCCCCATTTCCTGGGCTATCGATCCAGAAACCCAGAAGGGCTAGTCTGATAGGCCCTGTTCTGAATTGTGAACCCATTCTGGTTCCTACCAGTTATTTTGGTCAAGCTTAAACACACTTTAGTAACCTACTCTTCCTACCCGATATTGGAACATATCATAAAGCCACAGTCAATAAGTGTGCACAGGCAGATCAATGGAGTAGAACACTAGGTCAAGAAATAGACCCAAATACACACGTACAGGAATTTAGAGTGTAGCAAAGGTGGTATTTCAAATCAGGGAAAGGTGGGTTGTTTAATAAATGACATTTGGACAAAACAGTAAAGCCAGATCTGTACCTCATGCCTTACACTATGATAAATTCCAAACGGATGAAAGATTTAAATATAAAAACTAAAATCATAAAAGAATTAATATTATGAAAGGATGGGATCTTAAAAATACTAGAAAAGGAAGTGAGAATCTTCTAACAATCTCAGAATGGTGAGGGCTTTTTAAAAGTATGACTCAAAACCTAGGAGCTTTAAAAGACTTATTGATAAATGCAATTAATAAAAATAAAAATGTTCAACCTGGCAAAAACCACTATAAGCAGTCAAAAGACACCCTATTACCTCTGACTTCATCGCCTCTTTTTCAAGCTCCCTGGCCTCCCTGCTTTCCTTCAACACCCCAAGAATGCTCCCACTTCAGGACCTTCTAATTGCTGTGCCCTCGGCCTGGAAAACTCTTCCCCCAGAAACCCATGGTCTTTCCCCCCACCACCAACTCCTTTGGGTCTTTTTTTTTCTTTTCTTTTTTTGGCCACAAGACTTGAGGGATCTTAGTTCCCCAACCAGGGATCAAACCCATGCCCTCAGCAGTGAAAGCGCCAAGTCCTAACCACTGGACTCCTTTGGGTCTTTATTTCACTATCACATTCTCAGCAAGACCTTCCTTGACCACCCTACTTAAAATTCGCATGCGCGCACACACACACACACTCACACACACACAAATGCAGTAACATGTAGATATATGGGTATTCTCAGTATAATTCTTTCAACTTTTCTTAACGTCTGAAAATTTTCATAATAAAATGTTGAAAAACACCCACACAAACCTATTCCTCTTTCCTTGTTTTCCCACTGGACACGTCACCACCACCTAACATACATTTTACGTATTTATCTACCCCGCCCCGCTTGAGGGCTGTTCACTGCTCCATCTCCAGTTTGTAAAACAGGTGCCTATTGCTATACCAACATTAAATTCCTGGTTTTAATATTGTACTATAAACATGTAAAGCTGGGAAAAATGGGGAAGGGGGCTTTGTCACTCCCACCCCCTCTAGACTTTGCAACCTCCTGTGAATCTATAATTATTTCAAAATATATGTATTAATGAGAGAGCAGTACCTAGTACATAACTGGTACTCAGTATTTGTCAAAGGAATCAACCCCATGACTTAGTGAAATTATATGATTTATATTAAGTGATAAAACACTACTACTTGTGTGAAAAAGGGAAGTATTTTCATATTTGCTTGTGTATGCATACATTATCTCTGGAAGAAAATATAAAACTGCTAATACTGGCTGCTCAGGTAAAAAAGTCTGGGTGACTAGAGAACAGGGGCAAGAAGACTTTTCAACAAACGTTTTGTACCTCTTGAGTTTTGAACCAAGTGAATATATTATCCATTCAGAATACAATTTAAATTAGAAAATTTTCTGTTCTGGCGTCTTCCTCAGGGTCAATGTCAGTCAACTTTACCTATCTACAGCTTCCAGGATTCAGGTTCTTTGCATTTTTGAAAAATCACTATTGCAGGAGTTTTCACACCTATGCACCTTTGTCCTTGTGGTGATCCTTAAGCCCCCTCCACCTAAAAAACAAACAGCTGTAAAAGACATTTTTTAAAAATATAAGGAAATTTGAATACCACACTACAGCTGACCCTTGAACAATGAGGATTTCAACTGCATGGGTCCACTTACACACCTTTTTTTTCCACTTGTAAATACTACAGTAATACATGATCTGAGGTTGGTTGACTCCTCAGATGCAGAACTTCGGATGCAGAGGGCCAACTCTGTTTTGACTGCTCAGAGGGTTGGCACCCCTAACCCCCCACGTTGTTCAAGGGTCAACTGTATATAGTTGGTACTATTGAATTACTGTTACTTTTCTTAGGTTTGTTAGTGGTATTGTGATTATGTAGAAAAATGTCCTTCATCTTAGGAGATAATGCTGAAGAGTTTAGAGGTGAGGGGCGATGCTGTCTGCAACTTTTATGTGATCCAACAACAAAAAGATGTGTATAGATATAAATGTATTGATTATAGAGACATACGTGCATGTGTAAATACACGTCTACACGTAGATACAGACGTAGTTACAGAGATAAAAACTCACATGGCAAAGGTTAATTGGTCAATCCGTGGAAAGGTTATATACTGTACTGTTCTTTCAGCTTTTCTGCAGGTTTAAAATTTTTCAAAATAACAAGTTGAGGGGAAAATTTTTTTGACAATTTAAATTTGTACTTTATTTTTGCATAAATGGTATAACCATCCATAATAATTACCTCTTTTTAAATTTAATTTTTATTTTATATTGAGGTATAGTTGATTTACAATGTTGTGTTAGTTTCAGGTGTACAGCAGAGTGGTTCAGTTATACATGTATCCATTCTTTTTCAGATTCTTTTCCCATATAGGTTATTACAGAATATTGAGTAGAGTTCCCTGTGCTGTACAGTAGGTCCTTGTTGGTTATCTATTTTATATATAGTAGTGTGTGTATGTTAATCCCAACGTCCTAATTTATTCTCCCCCCCCCCCGCCACCACCTTTCCCCTTTGGTAACCAAAGTCTTGGTTTTGAAGTCTGTGAGTCTGTTTGTCTTTTGTAAATAAGTTCATTTGTATCATCTTCCTAAATTCCACATGTAAGTGATATATGATATTTGTCTTTCTCTGTCTGACTTCACTTAGAATGATAATCTCTAGGTCCATCCATGTTGCTGCAAATGGCATTATTTCATTTCTTTTTATGGCTGAGTAATATTCCATTGTATATATGTACCACATCTTCTTTATCCATTCCTCTGTCAATGGACATTTAGGTTGCTTCCATGTCTGGCTATTGTAAATAGTGCTGCAGTGAACATTGGAGTGCATGTATCTTGTTTTTGTTTTTTTCTACGTGTGTGTGTGTGTGTTTGTGTGTGTGTATGTGTGTGTGTTTATTTCCTTTGTTAAGTATCACATGCCATTTTTTTTCTTATCAGTCATCAATTTTATACACATCAGTGTATACATGTCAATCCCAATTGCCCAACTCAGCACACCCCCACCCCACCGCGGTTTTCCCCCCTTGGTGTCCATATGTTTGTTCTCTACATCTGTGTCTCAACTTCTGCCCTGCAAACCGGTTCATCTGTACCATTTTTCTAGGTTCCACATACATGCGTTAATATACGATATTTGTTTTTCTCTTTCTGACTTACTTCACTCTGTATGACAGTCTCTAGATCCATCCACGTCTCAACAAATGACTCAATTTCGTTCCTTTTTATGGCTGAGTAATATTCCATTGTATATATGTACCACATCTTCTTTATCCATTCGTCTGTCGATGGGCATTTAGGTTGCTTCCATGACCTGGCTATTGTAAATAGTGCTGCAGTGAACATTGGGGTGGATGTGTCTTTTTGAATTACAGTTTTCTCTGGGTATATGCCCAGTAGTGGGATTGCTGGGTCCTATGGTAGTTCTATTTTTAGTTTTTTAAGGAACCTCCATATTATTCTCCATAGTGGCTGTTTCAATTTACATTCCCACCAACAGTGAAAGAGGGTTCCCTTTTCTCCACACCCTTTCCAGCATTTGTTGTTTGTAGATTTTATGATGATGCCCATTCTAAATGGTGTGAGGTGATACCTCATTGTAGTTTTGATTTGCATTTCTCTAATAATTAGTGATGTTGAGCAGCTTTTCATGTTCTTCTTGGCCATCTGTATATCTTCTTTGGAGAAATGTCTATTTAGGTCCTCTGCCCATTTTTGGATTGGGTTGTTTGTTTCTTTAATATTGAGCTGCCTGAGCTGTTTATATATTTTGGAGATTAATCCTTTGTCCGTTGATTCGTTTGCAAATATTTTCTCCCATTCTGAGGGTTGTCTTTTCATCTTGTTTATGGTTTCCTTTGCTGTGCAAAAACTTTTAAGTTTCATTAGGTCCCATGTGTTTATTTTTGTTCTTATTTCCATTACTCTAGGAGGTGGATCAAAAAAGATCTTGCTGTGATTTATGTCAAAGAGTGTTCTTCCTATGTTTTCCTCTAAGAGTTTTATAGTGTCCGGTCTTACATTTAGGTCTCTAATCCATTTTGAGTTTATTTTTGTGTATGGTGTTAGGGAATATTCTAATTTCATTCTTTTACATGTAGCTGTCCAGTTTTCCCAGCACCACTTATTGAAGAGACTGTCTTTTCTCCATTGTATATCTTTGCCTCCTTTGTCATAGATTAGTTGACCATAGGTGCGTGGGTTTATCTCTGGGCTTTCTATCTTGTTCCAATGATCTATGTTTCTGTTTTTGTGCCAGTACCATATTGTCTTGATTACTGTAGCTTTGTAGTATAGTCTGAAGTCAGGGAGTCTGATTCCTCCAGCTCTGTTTTTTTCCCTCAAGACTGCTTTCGCTATTTGGGGTCTTTTGTGTCTCCATACACATTTTAAGATGATTTGTTCTAGTTCTGTAAAAAATGCCATTGGTAATTTGATAGGGATTGCATTGAATCTGTAGATTGCTTTGGGTAGTATAGTCATTTTCACAATATTGATTCTTCCAATCCAAGAACATGGTATATCTCTCCATCTGTTGGTATCATCTTTAATTTCTTTCATCAGTGTCTTATAGTTTTCTGCATACAGGTCTTTTGTCTCCCTAGGTAGGTTTATTCCTAGGTATTTTATTCTTTTTGTTGCAATGGTAAATGGGAGTGTTTCCTTAATTTCTCTTTCAGCTTTTTCATCATTAGTGTATAGGAATGCAGGAGATTTCTGTGCATTAATTTTGTATCCTGCAACTTTACCAAATTCATTGATTAGCTCTAGTAGTTTTCTGGTGGTATCTTTAGGATTCTCTATGTATAGTATCATGTCATCTGCAAACAGTGACAGTTTTACTTCTTCTTTTCCAATTTGGATTCCTTTTATTTCTTTTTCTTCTCTGATTGCCATGGCTAGGACTTCCAAAACTATGTTGAATAATAGTGGTGAGAGTGGACATCCTTGTCTCGTTCCTGATCTTAGAGGAAATGCTCTCAGTTTTTCACCATTGAGAATGATGTTTGCTGTGGGTTTGTCGTATGTGGCCTTTATTATGTTAAGGTAGGTTCCCTCTATGCCCACTTTCTGGAGCGTTTTTATCATAAATGGGTGTTGAATTTTGTCAGAAGCCTTTTCTGCATCTATTGAGATGATCATCTGGTTTTTATTCTTCAATTTGTTAATATGGTGTATCACATTGATTGATTTGCATATACTGAAGAATCCTTGCATCCCTGAGATAAATCCCACTTGATCGTGGTGTATGATCCTTTTAATGTGTTGTTGGATTCTGTTTGCTAGTATTTTGTTGAGGATTTTTGCATCTATATTCATCAGTGATATTGGTCTGTAATTTTCTTTTTTTGTAGTGTCTTTGTCTGGTTTTGGTATCAGGGTGATGGTGGCTTCGTAAAATGAGTTTGGGAGTGTTTCTTCCTCTGCAATTTTTTGGAAGAGTTTGAGAAGGATGCGTGTTAGCTCTTCTCTAAATGTTTGTTAGAATTTACCTGTGAAGCCATCTGGTCCTGGACTTATGTTTGTTGGAAGATTTTTAATCACAGTTTCTATTTCATGACTTGTGATTGGTCTGTTCATATTTTCTATTTCTTCCTGGTTCAGTCTTGGAAGGTTATACCTTCCTGAGAATTTGTCCATTTCTTCCAGGTTGTCCATTTTATTGGCATAGAGTTGCTTGTAGTAGTCTCTTAGGATGATTTGTATTTCTGCGGTGTCTATTGTAACTTCTCCTTTTTCATTTCTAATTTTATTGATTTGAGTCCTCTCCCTCTTTTTCTTGATGAGTCTGGCTAATGGCTTATCAATTTTGTTTATCTTCTCAAAGAACCAGCTTTTAGTTTTATTGATCTTTGCTATTGTTTACTTTGTTTCTATTTCATTTATTTCTGCTCTGATCTTTATGATTTCTTTCCTTCTGCTAACTTTGGGTTTTGTTTGTTCTTCTTTCTCTAGTTCCTTTAGGTGTAAGGTTTAGATTGTTTACTTGAGATTTTTCTTGTTTCTTGAGGTAGGCTTGTATAGCTATAACTTCCCTCTTAGAACTGCTTTTGCTGCATCCCATAGGTTTTGAATCGTCGTGTTTTCATTGTCATTTGTCTCTAGATATTTTTTGATTTCCTCTTTGATTTCGTCAGTGATCTCTTGGTTATTTAGTAATGTATTGTTTAGCCTCCATGTGTTTGTGTGTTTTACGTTTTTTTCCCTGTAATTTATTTCTAATCTCATAGCATTGTGGTCAGAAAAGATGCTTGATATGAGTTCAATTTTCTTAAATTTACTGAGGCTTGATTTGTGACCCAAGATGTGATCTATCCTGGAGAATGTTCCGTGCGCACTTGAGAAGAAAGTGTAATCTGCTGTTTTTGGATGGAATGTCCTATAAATATCAATTAAATCTATCTGGTCTATTGTGTCATTTAAAGCTTGGGTTTCCTTATTAATTTTCTGTTTGGATTATCTGTCCATTGGTGTAAGTGAGGTGTTAAAGTCCCCCACTATTATTGTGTTACTGTGGATGTCCTCTTTTATAGCTGTTAGCAAGTTGCCTTATGTATTGAGGTGCTCCTATGTTGGGTGCATATATATTTATAATTGTGATATCTTCTTCTTGGCTTGATCCCTTGATCATTATGTAGTGTCCTTCCTTGTCTCTTGTAACATTCTTTATTTTAAAGTCTATTTTATCTGATATGAGTATTGCTACTCCAGCTTTCTTTTGATTTCCATTTGCATGGACTATCTTTTTCCATCCCCTCACTTTCAGTCTGTATGTGTCCCTAGGTCTGAAGTGGGTCTCTTGTAGACAGCATATATATGGGTCTTGTTTTTGTATCCATTCAGCAAGCCTGTGTCTTTTGGTTGGAGCACTTAATCCATTCCCTTTTAAGGTAATTATCAATATGTATGTTCCTATGACCATTTTCTTAATTGTTTTGGGTTTGTTTGTGTAGGTCCTTTTCTTCTCTTGTGTTTCCCACTTACAGAAGTTCCTTTAGCATTTGTTGTAGGGCTGGTTTGGTGGTGCTGAATTCTTTTAGCTTTTGCTCGTCTGTAAAGCTTTTGATTTCTTCATCGAATCTGAATGAGATCCTTGCCGGGTAGAGTAATCTTGGTTGTAGGTTCTTCCCTTTCATCACTTTAAGTATATCATGCCATTCCCTTCTGGCTTGTAGAGTTTCTGCTGAGAAATCAGCTGTTAACCTTATGGGAGTTCCCTTGTATGTTATTTGTCGTTTTTCCCTTGCTGCTTTCAATAATTTTTCTTTGTCTTTAATTTTTGCCAGTTTGATTACTATGTGTCTTGGTGTGTTTCTCCTTGGGTTTATCCTGTATGGGACTGTCTGCGCTTCCTGGACTTGGGTGGCTATTTCCTTTCCCATGTTAGGGAAGTTTTCAAATATAATCTCTTCAGATATTTTCTCTGGTCCTTTCTCTCTCTCTTCTCCTTCTGGGACCCCTATAATGCGAATGTTGTTGCGTTTAATGTTGTCCCAGAGGTCTCTTAGGCTGTCTTCATTTCTTTTCATTCTTTTTTCTTTATTCTCTTCTGCAACAGTGAATTCCACCATTCTGTCGTCCAGGTCACTTATCCGTTCTTCTGCCTCAGTTATTCTGCTATTGACTCCTTCTAGTGTAGTTTTCATTTCAGTTATTGTATTGTTCATCTCTGTTTGTTCTTTAATTCTTCTAGGTCTTTGTTAAACATTTCTTGCATCTTCTCAACCTTTGCCTCCATTCTTATTCCGAGGTCCTGGATCATCTTCACTATCATTATTCTGAATTTATTTTCTGGAAGGTTGCCTATCTCCACTTCATTTAGTTGTTTTTCTGGAGTTTTATCTTGTTCCTTCATCTGGTACATAGCCCTCTGCCTTTTCATCTTGTCTATCTTTCTGTGAATGTGGTTTTTGTTCCACAGGCTGCAGGATTGTAGTTATTCTTGCTTCTGCTGTCTGCCCTCTGGTGGTTGACGCTATCTAAGAGGCTTGATGGGAGGCTCTGGTGGTGGGTAGAGCTCCATGTATCTTTTTGAATTACGGTTTTCTCCAGATACATGCCCAAGAGTGGGATTGCTGGATAATATTGTAGTTCTATTTTTAGTTTTTTAAGGAACCTCCATACTGTTCTCCATAGTAGTTGTACCAATTTACATTCCCTCCAATAGTGTAGGAGGGTTCCCTTTTCTCCACACCCTCTCCAGCATTTATTGTTTGTAGATTTTTAAAAGCTTATTTATTTATTTGGCTGCACTAGGTCTTAGTTGCAGCACGCAGGATCTTCATTGTGGCATGCGGGATCTTTTTATTTGTGACACATGAGATCTTTAGTTGTGGCATGTGGGATCTCTTAGTTGCGGCATGCGGGCTCTTAGTTGCATCATGTGGGATCTAGTTCCCCAAACCCAGGCCCCCCTGCATTGGGAGCATGGACTCTTAACCACTGGACCACCAGGGAAGTCCCTGTTTGTGGATTTTTTGATGATGGCCATTCTGACCGGTGTGAGGTGATACCTCATTGTAGTTTTGATTTGCATTTCTCTAATAATTAGTGATGTTGAGCATCTTTTCATGTGCCTCTTGGCCATCTGTATGTCTTCTTTGGAAAAATGTCTATTTAGATCCTCTGCCCTTTTTTTTTTTTTTTAATTATTAGCACCTTTAATTTTATTTATTTATTTATTTATTTATTGGCTGTGTTGGGTCTTTGTTTCAGTGCGAGGGCTTCCTCTAGTTGTGGCAAGCGGGGGCCACTCTTCATCGCGGTGTGCTGGCCTCTCACTATCGCAGCCTCTGTTGTTGCGGAGCACAGGCTCCAGACGTGCAGGCTCAGTAGTTGTGGCGCACGGGCCCAGTTGCTCCACGGCATGTGGGATCCTCCCAGACCAGGGCTCGAACCTGTGTCCCCTGCATTGGCAGGCAGATTCTCAACCACTGCGCCACCAGGGAAGCCCTCTGCCCATTTTTTGATTGGGTTGTTTGTTTTGTTGTTGTTCTTTTTTATTTTTTCTGATATTGAGCTGCATGAGCTGTTTGAATATTGTGGAGATTAATCCTTTGTTGGTTGCTTTGTTTGCAAATATTTTCTCCCATTCTGTGGGTTGTCTTTTCATTTTGTTTATGGTTTCCTTTGCTAAGCAAAAGCTTTTAAGTTTCATTAGGTCCCATTTGTTTATTTTTGTTTTTATTTTCATTACTCTGTGAGGTAGATCCAAAAAGATCTTGCTGTGATTCATGTCAAAGAGTGTTCTGCCTCTGTTTTCCTCTAAGGGTTTTATAGTATCTGGTGTTACATTTAGGTCTTTAATCCATTTTGAGTTTATTTTTGTGTATGGTGTTAGAGAAGGTTCTAATTGCATTCTTTTACATGTACCTGTCCAGTTTTCCCAGCACCACTTACTGAAGAGACCATCTTTTCTCCATTGTATATTCTTTCCTCCTTTGTCATAGATTAATTGACCATAGGTGTGTGGGTTTATTTCTGGGCTCTCTATCCTGTTCCATTGATGTATATTTCTGTTTTTGTGCCAGCATCATACTGTCTTGATTACTGTAGTTTTGTAGTATAGTTTGAAGTCAGGGAGTCTGATTTCTCCAGCTCCATTTTTCTTTCTCAGAATTGCTTTGGCTATTCAGGGTCTTTTGTGTTTCCATACAAATTAAAAAATTTTTGTTCTAGTTCTGTGGAAAATGCCATTGGTAATTTGATAGGGATTGCATTGAATCTGTAGATTGCCTTGGGTGGTATAATCATTTTGATAATACTGATTCTTCCAATCCAAGAACATAGTATATCCTTCCATCTGTTTGTGTCATCTTTGATTTCTTTCATCAGCATCTTATAGTTTTCAGAGTACAGGTATTTCGCCTCCTTAGGTAGGTTTATTCCTAGGTATTTTATTCTTTTGGGTGTGATAGTAAATGGGATTGTTTCCTTAATTTCTCTTTCTGATCTTTCATTGTTAGTATATAGAGATGCAACAGATTTCTGTGTATTAATTTTGTATCCTGTAACCTTACCAAATTCATTGATGAGCTCTAGTAGTTTTCTGGTAGCATCTTTAGGATTTTCTATGGATAGTATCATGTCATCTGCAAACAGTGACAGTTTTACTTCTTTTTTTCCAATTTGGATTCCTTTTATCTCTTTATTTCTCCCTGATTGCCATGGCTAGGACTTCCAAAACTATGCTGAATAAAAGTGGCAAGAGTGGACATCCTTGTCTTGTTACTGATCTTAGAGGAAATGCTTTCAGCTTTTCACCATTGAGTATGATGTTAGCTGTGAGTTTGTCATATATGGCATTTATTATGTTGAGGTAGGTTCCCTCTATGTACACTTTCTGGAGAGTTTTTTTTTTTTTATCATAAATGGGTACTGAATTTTGTCAAAAGCTCTTTCTGCATCTACTGAGATGATCGTATGGTTTTTATTCTTTAATTTGTTAATGTGGTGTATCACACTGATTGATTTGTGGATATTGAAAAATCATTGCATCCCTGGGATAAATGCCACTTGATTGTGGTGTATGATCCTTTTAATGTATTGTTGGATTCGGTTTGCCAGTATTATGTTGAGAATTTTTGCGTCTATGTTCATCAGAGTTATTGGCCTGTAGTTTTCTTTTTTTGTGGTATCTTTGGTTTTGGTATCAGGGTTGATGATGGTGGCCTCAGAGAATGAGTTTGGGAGTGTTCCTCTGCAATTTTTTGGAATAGTTTCAGAAGGGTAGGTGTTAACTCTTCTCTAAATGTTTGATAGAATTCGCCTGTGAAGTCATCTGGTCCTGGACTTTTGCTTGTTGGAAGTTTTTTAATCACAGTTTCAATTTCAGTACTTGTGATTGGTCTGTTCATATTTTCTATTTCTTCTTGGTTCAGTCTTGGAAGATTGTACCTTTCTAAGAATTTGTCCATTTCTTCTAGGTTGTCCATTTTATTGGCATATAGTTGCTTGTAGTAGTCTCTTATGATCCTTTGTATTTCTGTGGTGTCAGTTGTAATTTCTTTTTCATTTCTAATTTTACCGATTTGAGCCCTTTCCCTTTTCTTTCTTGATGAGTCTGGGTGAAGGTTTATTAATTTTGTATATCTTTTCAAAGAGCAGCTTTTAGTTCCATTGATCTTTTCTATTGTTTTCTTCATCTCTATTTCATTTATTTCTTCTCTGATCTTTATGATTTCTTTCCTTCTACTAACTTTGGGTTTTGTTTGTTCTTCTTCCTCTAGTTGCTTTAGGGGTAAGGTTAGGTTGTTTATTTGAGATTTTTCATTTTTCCTGAGGTAAGATTGTATTGCTATAAACTTCCTTCTTAGAATTGCTTTTGCTACGTCCCAAAGGTTTTGGATCATTGTGTTTTCGTTTTCATTTGTCTCTAGGTATTTTTTTTATTTCCTCTTTGATTTCTGTGGTGATCCACTGGTTGTTTAGTAACATATTGTTCAGCCTCCACGTGTTTGTGTTTTTTTGCAGTTTTTTTCTTATAGTTGATTTCTAATCTCATAGCGTTGTGGTCAGAAAAGATGCTTGATACGATTTCAATTTTCTTTTATAAGTTTATTTATTTATTTTTGGCTGCATTGGGTCTTTGTTGCTGCATGCGGGCTTTCTCTAGTTGCGGCGAGTGGGGGCTACTCTTCGTTGTGGTGCACAGGCTTCTCACTGCGGTGGCTTCTCTTGTTGCGGAGCACAGGCTCTAGGCGTGTGGGCTTCAGTAGTTGTGGCACGTGGGCTCAGTAGTTGTGGCTTGCAGGCTCTAGAGTGCAGGCTCAGTAGTTGTGGTGCACGGGCTTAGTTGCTCCGCGGCATGTGGGATCTTCCCCGACTAGGGTGCAAACCTGTGTCCCCTGCATTGGCAGGCGGATTCTTAACCACTACGCCACCAGGGAAGTCCTATTTCAATTTTCTTAAATTTACTGCGGTTTGCTTTGTGGCCAGCATGTGATCAATCCTGGAGAATGTTCCATGTACAGTTGAGAAGAATATGTATTCTGCTGCTTTCAGATGGCATGTTCTATAAATATCAATTAAGTCCATCGGGTCTAATGTGTCATTTAAGACCTGTGTTTCCTTATTGATTTTCTGTCTGGATGGTCTGTCCATTGATGTAAGTGGGGTGTTAAAGTCCCCCACTATTACTGTTACTGTCAATTTCTCCTTTTATGGATGTTAGCATTTGCCTTATATATTGAGGTGCTGCTATATTGGGTGCATATATATTTATGATTGTTATATCTTCTTCTTGGATTGATCCCTTGATCATTATGTAGTGTCCTTCTTTGTCTCTTGTAACAGTCTTTATTTTAAAGTCTATTTTGTCTGATATGAGTATTGCTGCTCCAGCTTTCAATTTCCATTTGCATGAAATATCTTTTTCTATCCCCTCACTTTCCGTCTGTATGTGTCCCTAGATCTGAAGTGGGTCTCTTGTAGACAGCATATACGGGTCTTGTTTTTCTTAATCCATTCAGCCAGTCTATGTCTTTTGGTTGGAGCATTTAATCTATTTACATTTGAGGTAATTATCGATATGTATGTTGTTATTGCCATTTTGTTAATTGTTAGGATTTGGTTTGTAAGTCTTTTTTCTTCCCTTCCTCTTTCATTCTCTTCTCTGGGGATTTGATGACTATCTTTAGAGTTGTGTTTGGATTGCTTTTTCTTTTTTGTGTGTGTATCTATTGTAGATTTTTTATCTACAGTTACCATGAGGTTTTGATACAGCAGTCTGTATATATACAGGATCGTTTGAAGTTACCGGTCTCTTAATTTCAAATGCATATCCAGTATCCTGCATTTGTGCTCTCCTCTTCTCACAATTGCTGGTTTTGATATCATATTTGTGTGTGGATGATTTCCTACCTTTACTATACTTTTGCCTTTACGATTTGTAGTTTTCTTGTTTCTGATTGTGACCTTTTCTTTTCCACCTAGAGAAGTTCCTTTAGCATTTGTTGTGAAGCTAGTTTGGTGGTGCTGAATTCTCTTAGCGTTTGCTTGTCTGTAAAGCTTTTGATTTCTCTGTCGAATCTGAATGAGAGCCTTGCTGGGTCAAGTATTCTTGGTTGTAGGTTTTTCCCTTTCATCGCTAAATATATTGTGCTATTCCTTTCTGGCCTGCAGGGTTGTGCTGAAAATTCAGCTGATAACCATATGGGGATTCCCTTGTATGTTATTTGCTGCTTTTTCTTTATTGCTTTTAATATTTTCTCTGTTTTTAATTTTCATCAGTTTGATTAATATGTGTCTTGGCATGTTCCTCCTTAGGTTTATTCTGTATGGGACTCTCTGCGCTTCCTGGACATGAGTGTTTCCCTTCCTGTGTTAGGGAAGTTTTCAGCTCTCTCTTCAAATATTTTCTCAGGCCCTTTCTCTCGCTCTTCTCCTTCTGGGACCCCTATAATGTAAATGTTGGTGCGTTTAATGTTGTCCCAGAGGCCTCTTAAGACTGTCCTCGTTTCTTTTCATTCTTTTTTCTTTATTCTGTTCTGCAGCAGTGATTTCCACCAATCTGCCTTCCAACTCACTTATTTATTCTGCCTCATTTATTCTGCTATTGATTCCCTCTAGTGTATTTTTCATTTCAGTTATTGTATTGTTCATCTGTTCTTTAAATCTTCTATCTCCTTGTTCTTTAAATCTTCTAGCTCCTTGTTAAACATTTCTTGTATCTTCTTGGTCTGTGCTTCCATTCTTTTTCTGAGATCTTGCATCATCTTTACTCTCATTCTCTGAATTCTTTTTCAGGCAGATTGCCTATCTCCACTTCACTTAGGTGTTCTTCTGGGGTTTTATCTTGTTCCTTCCTATGGAACGTATTTCTCTGCTGTCTCATTTTGTCTGACTTTTTGTCTGTTTGTGGTTTCCGTTTCAGGCTGCAGACTTGTAGTTCCTTATCCTTCTGGTGTCTGCCCCTGGTGGGCGAGGTTGGTCCAAGGGCTTGTGTAGGCTTCCTGGTGGGAGGGACTGGTGCCTGCCCACTGGTGGGTGGACCTGGATCTTGGCCCTCTGGTGGACAGGGCCATTTCAAGGGGTGTGTTTAGAGGCAGCTGTGTGCTCAGGACATCTTTAGGCAGCCTGTCTGCTGATGGCTGGGGCTGGCTTCCGACACTGTTGGTTGTTTGGCCTGGGAGCCTGCAGGCTGTTGAGTGGGGCCAGGTCTCCATGCCAAAACGGCGACTTCTGGGAGAGCTCACATCAATGAATATTCCCTGGGGCCTCTGCCACCAGTGTCCTTGCCCACACAGTGAGCCACAGCCAACCCCCACCTCCCCAGCAGACCCTCCAAGACAAACAGGTAGGTCTGGCCCAGGCTCCTAAGGAGGTCACTGCCTTGCCCTGGGTCCCAGTGCATGCAAAACCTTGTGTGTGCCCTCCAAGAATGGAGTCTCTGTTTCTCCCAGTCCTGTGTAGCTCCTGCACTCAAGGCCCACTGGTCTTCAAAGCCAAATGCTCTAGTGGCTCCTCCTCCCAAGGCCAGACCCCCCCAGGCTGGGGAGCCTGACATGGGGCTCAGAACGCTCACTCCTGTGAGAGAACCTCTTCGATATAATTATTTTCCAGCTTGTGGGTCACCCACCTGGTGGGTATGGGATTTGGTATCGCAAAAGCACCCCTCCTACCGTCTTGTTGTGGTTTCTTCTTTGTCTTTGGAGGTAGATTATCTTTTTTGGTAGGTTCCAGTCTTTTGTTGATGATTATTCAGCTGTTAGTTGTGATTTTGGTGTTTTCCTGTGAGGAGGTGAACTCAAGTTCCTACTCCGCCATCTTGTCTCCTCCCTCCGAGGGGGTGGAAAATTTTTTTAAACCCCTACTAATCTTCCAAAAATTAGCACAAATGTCACTTCTCAAAGAGGCCCTTCAGGATACAGGCAGTTGGGAAGTCACTACCCTTTCTGCATTGCCAAGGCACTTTACTCATGTTCACAGACTGAAAAAACCATGAGGCATCTACCTCAAGCCCATAAACCTCAATACCCTCTCACATACACAACTCTGGGTGATGCACACAAGTGCACCCCAACAAGTCCTAGAATACATATAGTCTGTAAATGCCTAAAGGGATCAGACACTGGCTGGGAAATGTCCAAATCTCAAGAGTGAGTAGGAAGGCTAGGGGTGAGCTTGTCGAATTCCTGCCAGGGAGGTGTTGGGCAGGGATGTTGTCACTGGAAGGACCAGTCCCAGAATAGGGCTCATCCCCCATATCCACGATGGATGCCCCTATAATGTGGGACACCCAAGTTCCCAGTTCACAGAAGTCAATGATTAAACTCCTCTGTACTTTATCGTAATTTTCTCAAGTTCCATCACAGTCACTTAGCCTGCTCTTTCAGACCAAGGGGCTGTGTGTATGTGTGTTTACACAGGGTCACTCACTAGGACACGTAATCCCATAAATGTCCCACATACGCCCGCAGCTGGACTACTAACAGAAGCAGGGCTACTTCCTTCTCCCCTTCCAGGCAACCCAGCACACACTTGGCATCAGCAAGAGCGCCAGGCAAAACTTTGAGACTTGTGACACTGACTTGCTGAGCAACAGGACAGGCCGTTACCCCTGTAAGTCAATGGCTCCTCTTCTGGACAGTGGAGCTAACAGGACAGCCATGGACACATTTGGGAAACACTATGGGTACAGGACAAGCCCAGCAGACATTTGGGCTTCTGGCTGGGGACACTGTGGTGGCAAAAGGCAGAAGCAGCAGTTGCTATCCAAGGACATAACTTTATTGGAAACGAAGAGTGGGAGGTGTGGGAGAGGGCTAGGCATCAGGCTCTGTGGCAGGTGGTGGCTTCTCATCATCAGGGGGGCAGTCGATGAAGTCAGCCAGCATGGCAGCTGTGTCATCCTGCTCCTTTAAGGGACAAAGACACAAAATCCAAAACAGTCACATACACGTACACTGAAGAGTGGGTCAGGCTGCACAAGCAGCTAGCACCACTTCTCCCCACCGCTGTGCCTTCCCACCCTAGCCACCCTCCCCACCCAGCCCGCTCACCTTTTCCTGGAGAGCTGCCGCCTCCACCTCTGTCTCCATCTCTTCTGCTGCAGATGCTTCTGGTGGGGGTGGTACCTTGTCACCCCCACCCTCGGCCCCCTCTTCCAGCAGGGTTGGGGGCACAGAGGGCTCCTCTTCAACAAGCTCCTGAGGTGGTGGCACTGCAGGGGGGCTCCCCCCTTCCCTCTCCACCTCCCCCTGGGAGGGGAGCACCTCAGGGGCCAGTGTGGGGGCCGTCTCGGCCCCAGGCCCCTCCTCAGCCCCCGGCTCCTCCACTTCCAGCAGCAGCCCGGGTTCCGGTTCTGGCTGCGGCTGCACCTTGGGGGACGCGGCAGGGGGCAGAGCTGGAGGCAGGCTTGGGGGTGCAGGCCCTCCTTCTTCCACCTCCCCGCCCGCCGGGCCGAACTCCACCTCTTCCACCTCTTCCTCCTCGTCCTCGTCCTCTTCTTCCTCCTCTAACTCACCTTCCTCTTCCTCAAACTCCTCCTCAAACTCTTCTTCCTCTTCTTCTTCCTCTTCAAAATACTCTTCTTCATCCTCCTCCTCCTCCTCAAAATCCTCCTCCTCCTCTTCCTCCTCCTCTTCCTCCTCCTCCTCCTCCTCCTCCTCCTCATCACTGCTGTTGATATTAATAACTGTCAAATCTTCTTCCAGGGCTGGGGGTCCTCCGCCACTAGGAGTCCCTTCAGGGACCAGCTGGGGTGGTGGGAGTGCCACAGGGCCAGGAACAGGAGGGGGAGGAGGCGGAGCGAGAGGCCCCGGTGCCGCAGGCAGCTCTTCTGGCTCCTCCTTGGCTGGCACAGGAGGGGAGGCTGTTGGTGGCCCGACCGGGGCTGCAGGGGGGGGGGTGGTACCCGAGGGGGGTGGGGGTGGCAGGGGTGGCAGCCCCTCAGGCACGATCACCACACTGTCATCAGAGTCGCTTTCCAAGGAAATCTCCACATCGGACGCCTCCTCCTTGTCATAGTGGACAAAGGCTGGTCTGGGCACCCTTCCCCCAAAAGTTTCATCTGGGGGTATAGTAGGTGGAGGAGTGCCACTAGGGGCAAGGACGGCGTCCTCATTTGAGCCTGCCCGGTGGTTCTCAGGGCCAGGAAGGAGCCGGGGGGATACAGACACCAGGCCTGGGACGGAGAGGCCTAAGTGGTTGGCTGTGGCTGGAGGTCCAGGGCGTGCTGGGGGCATGGGGCCCGCTGGGGGTACAGGGCCTGGGGAAGGCATGGGGCCCGCCGAGGGCATGGGGCCCGCCGAGGGCATGGGGCCTGGGGGATGAAAAGCTGGAGCCCTGAATGGAGGTGGAGCCTCAGGAGGGGGAACTGGGGCAGGGGTGGGGCAGGCAGGGCCCATGGTCTGCAGGGGAGGAACCCGGGGATGGGTCAGAGCTGCACAGGTCACCAGTGCTTCTGAGCAGAAAGTGGAGACCTGAGGAGGGAAAAAAGGGCGAGAGCGAGCATCAGGGATACGGGCCTTCATGGCACCAGGGAGGGAATGCCGACCAGCATCAGAAACAAGAGAATCCAGGAACCCACGAGGTGGATTTGGCCACACTCCGCAGTTACCTCAAGGCTGTCTTCTCTCTGGCCCAGGGAGAAGGCCTGCAGGGCACAGGCGAGCGGAGGCGGGCAGCGAGGAGAAGGCGCCAGCAGCAGAGCCAGCAGCAGGCGGTAGAGTTCCCGGCGGCAGCGTGAGCTGGTATACGGGGAGTTGCCTAGGACCTCGCCCTGCTGGACGCCCATGACCAGTGGGAGGACCAGATCATGCAGTCTCTGAAAAGGACAGAGAGCACACCTTGCGATGACACTGAGACGAGCCAACCCTTCTCCGGGGCCTACTCCCCGGTGTGAATGAGCCCCCCACAGGCACAGAGCAGCGGCCCCTCCCACCTCCGTGGGCACCAGGCTCCACTCACCCTGTGAGTCTCCTCCTTGATGAGAGGCCCGCACATGAGGACGGTCCGGCTGAGGCCTGGGGAAGGAGACCAGTATGTTGGAGGTGGGCGGCTAACACGATGACGAGCCAGGGCTTCTGAAGCGCGTGGCCCCAGCTGAGCACCCCGCTCTGCCGCGGCCCACCTCGGGCAAGTCACGTAACTCCTCTTAGTTTGTTTTCTCAGCTATAAAACGGGGATCCTAAACGTACCCCTACTACCTAAGGCTGTTGACAACATTATGTAAATGAGATAGATGATGGAGGTACATTATAAACGTACATTTATGTATTTGGGGAGAGCTGGCACTTCCCTTCACACGGGGGTGGGGTTGGAGGGCAGTGAAATACACGGGACCCAAAAGAAAGTCACTTCTGCGTCCAGATTAGCGACTGTGTCAGAGCAGGAAGCCCACTGAGCAGCCCGCCTGGGGAGTGTGAGCGCCACGGCCCAGGGATTTCGTCCTGTTCCTGGCCCCGCCCTCCTGTACTAGAACAGCACTTGGCACGGAGAGGGGATGCACGAACAAAGGTAACTGAGACCCTGGAGGGGCGGTGTCGACACCAGCACTCCCTCTAACAGCAGGACCCAAGATTCCCCCTGCAGCCCTGGGGGGTGGCATGGCTTCTCCACAGGCTCATAGCTGGGTGTGCATGTTTTCTGTACCCTCCACCTCAACGACTGGTTCGGGGCTGCCACCCCAGGCCATCCCGGTGCGCCGAGGTGCAGGGCCCAGGCCTCACCCACCTCTCAGCGCAGCTGCACACACGTCACTGTTGGCATTGCTGTCCCCTTTCCGGTGGCTGGGCGGGGCCATAGCCTCCCCCATATCCAGCTTTAGCTTCTTGGGGGCGCTGGGCTTCCCGGTCTGCAAACCCCCATCAGGGCTCCCCCGGGGACTGCGCAGCTGGCGGGGGAGGGGAACATAAATCACACACACAGGCCAACAGGAAGGCAGGACAGTCAGAAGGCAGTGTCTGGTGACGAGGCTGGCGAGGACAAGGGGTGCAGGAGGGGGTCCCGGGACAGGGGCAGAGGCCTCACTCACTTTGAGGGCGTCAGCCGGCGGGGAGATGTCACTGAGCAGGTGGGTGAGCAGGGCCTCACCCGAGGCTCCCCCCTGAAGCACTCCTGCCGAGGCCCCACACACCTGCACCCACAGCTCCAGGACCGCGTACACCTTGGTCCGCATGGTGCTGTGGGAGGAGCAGAGTGCAGCTTGTGAGAGGGAGTCATGTCCCAGCCGCCGGCACCCCCGGTCCACCGGCACCCCCTCAACCACCCTCTCCTCTTTATTCTATTCCTAGATGGTCACCTGTAAGGCCTCTCCTGGCCTGGAGAGAGGCTGTCCCTCCCAATGCTCCAGGCATTGAGAACCTGGGGAAGCAGGCGGCTGATCAGGGCCCCAAAGCGCAAGAGCCGGCCTCCACACCTGGGGGCGAAGACAGAACAGTGAGCCCCGCGCCCAGCACATCCCAGCCCCTGCACCGCATCCGCCCGACCCCACTCACGCGAGGACGAGCGCAGAGAGCAGGTCCAAGGCTTCCAGGTGGAGGGAGGGCAGCAGCAGCAACCGCAGGGGACCATCTCCAAGCAAACTCTGCGGAAAAAATTAGCAGAGCAAGGAGTGGGGGAAGAAAGTGAGGCAGAGCAAGAGAAATGGAGACAGGATACACGCATGTGACTAAATACACATGTGCACGCAGGTAAGGAGCCCACACCCGACCCCAACTCCCCCAACAAGATCCAATTGCCATCCTCCTCAACAGACCCTGGAAGGAGGAGGACAAGGGAGGGATGGCCGAACCTCGCGGCAGTGACGCAGCTGACCCCCAGCTCACCCTCCCCTGAGGAAGCATCTGCTACAAGTGCGCCCGCAACACGGGAGCGAATCGGCACTGCTGTGCATGTGCCGGGAGCACGGGAATAACGGCGTCTGGAGAGGGAAGGAGCTGGCCGGGGCAGCCGCAGGCAACATCCCTTTGGGAGCCACAGCCCACACTGCTTGCCTGGCTGCCCTGGGTCCCGGGCAAGTGCTGTGAACAGGGGACAAACTCCACTTACGATGTTCTTGGCACTGACGCTGAGGGTCCGGCAGATAAGATCCAGGATCTCCTGCACGGGGACGGACACGGGAGCCCCGAACTCGGAGCTAAAGAGAATCAGAGCAGGGAGATCCTCAGCGCGGGGTCCCCAGGGGGACTCCACACCCACCCTCAACCTCCCTCCTCGTGATGAAGATGACGCCCATCTCAGCCCCTCCTGCTCCAGGCCCTCGCTCCCTCCGACACTCACACACCTGAGCATGAGCCCCAGGCAGCGGGCCAGCCCGGAAAACCTCTGCCAAAGCCGGAGAAGGACATGGGCATCGCCATCTTCTGAGGGGGAGAGCAGCGTCTCCACCCCAGGGCCTTCATACTGCACAGGAGCTGGACAGAAACACAACCACCTTCACACGCCAGGTCTGTCTTCCACCCCCTCCTCCTCCATTCTGGTGGAGGACCCACCCATACTCGAATTCCTCTTGCCTAGAACGCAAAGGCCCCGCCTGTCCCGACCACCCCTCTGCTTCCCTCACCGCTGTGCCACTGACCACACCAGCCACAGTCCCTACCCGTTTCCGCTCCCTCATACAGGGCCCCAAGCAGGCTGTGCAGAGAGGCCAGCAGGCTGTGCAGCTCATGCTCCCAGCTGTCCGTGTGCTTCAGGCCCTGGGAGAAGCCAGCCCCCAGAGAGGGCAGCCGGGAGTAACACTCACAGGCCAACTGCAGGAGAGAGGTTGGAACCCTGGTCAGATGGGAATCCAGCCCGGCCACGGAATCCCAGCCCCACCAATGCCCAGGAAGACGGAGATCAAAGAGAGCTCTGAGGGAAAATGGAAGGGACGACGGGGCAGAAAGACACAGGTGGAAACACGGGGGCAGAAGTCATGACTTGTGTTTACTGTGTATGTTAACAGGGAGGGGAGTGAGACTGTGGTCGAAAAGCAGTAACAGACAGAAACACAAAGAAAGAGAGATAAAAGGAGCTCCAGCTCAGACCCCAGGCTCCCCATCTCCCTCCTTTCCCTTTACCTGCTGGAGCTGAGGGCTCAAGGCGTCCACCCGAGACAGGAAAAATGAGGCCAGCTTGCCCTGGATCAGAGGGAAAGAAAGGGAGAGGCTGGTGAGTCAGCTTCAAGGGCCAGAGACATAGACCCTGCCCATTCCCAGCAGCAGAATCGAGGCCCAGGATCTAAGGCCTTTTTCTTTCCTGCAGACAAGGAAGCACCACACTCTAAGGGGCATCGTGCCTGGGTGCAGACATGCTCTCATGGTAGAAAGACACCCTGAACGTCGCCTCTTGTCCTTAGCCTCCCTGTTTGAGGCCTGTGTCCCACAGACGACTGGGCCCCCTCCTGCCAGTCTTTGCAAAATGACAGTCATCTCCCTCAAGCCAAAGACACAGCACTGAAAAGCAGCTACCTCCACGCCCCAACTCCCTGCCAGCTCAGACAAGAAGCAAGGGTCCAAGCTGGGAGCTGCGGCACTAACCAGAGGTGTGAGGGCAGGACAAGGTGGAGAGAGAAGGAAAGGCCGCCCGGCAGGACTGAGGTAGCACATCTCAGAGCAGCGGCCTGTCAGTTAGCCAACAACAGGACTCCGCCTGCCATGTGAAGGCGCCGGCGCAGGAGTGTTTAACTGGGGCCCCATCTATCTGGAGGTAGAATCAAAGGGGCCTGTGAACATGGAAGGGAAATTTTTTTAATCATTTTCACTAACCTGTAAATGAAGTATAATTTTTTTTTTTTTTTTTTTACTATAAATGTAGACAAAAAGCCACAGTAGTATTAGCAATACCTCTGACTGTCACCATCAGAAATCACTTATTTTCATTTCACATTACATATAGTTGTAAACAGTTATCTTGAATTATCATTCACGTGCATCACTAATTTGAAACTTAGTTACCAGACCTGCTGCTGGATCCTGTTATTTGACGCGTTAATAAAGAAGCACATCCTACTCTATCAATCACAATTTTTTAAAGTATACATTTCAACAGAATCAGTGTCCCTTGCAATTCCATGTAGTTTATGGATTTAAAAACATTCGGAGAAGAGGTCTACGGCACAAAAAGGGTGAGAACACTGAAGTATAACAGGATTTCCACCTTCAGTGGGTGTAACAGTCGGGAAGACAAATGTGTGGAAAACAATAACCTGGAACCAAAGAGGGAGGGTCAGGAGGGACTGATGCTGGGAGGCAGGACTGAGCTGGGTTTGGGAGAAAACGGAGGACCCGGATAAGGAGACAGAGGGAGGGACACCATGAGGAGAGCTACAGGCTCCCAAGAGGCCCATGGAGAAGCAGGCCGGGGCCTTAAATCCCAGGCTAGTGTGTATGGACTTCATCAGGGGATGGGGCCATCACATGCACAAAGGTCAACTTCCAGAAGACAAGGAAGACAAATCAACAGTGGCACCAGGCACGCAGCAGGGGACTTATGGGAGGAAGCAGGCATGGAGGTCTAGCAGTGTGGGGTTCAGAAAGCAGCCCTCCAAGGGCTCCCTGCCATCGCCCTGTGGCAGGAACCACATCTGGTTTCCCACGTTCCATTGCAGGATTCTCACCATGAGACAAGCACTGTTACAGCTGACCCCAGGGTATGAGAAGGCCTAGAACCGTTTCCCTTGGGACTTGGAAAGCATTTTCACGTCTGGTGTGGTAGGGTTCTGAACACTTCAAACCAAAAGCAGCAACCGCCCACAGGTCTCCTGATTCACCGGCTTCTCCAAGGATGATTGATAGAGAGTCGCCAAAGCCTTATCTACAGTGGCACTCAGCCCTTTTGGCCAACTTACTGCTCACGCTTTCCCTGAGACTCTGAGTCAAAAAGCTGGGCTGAGGCCACCAAAAGTCTGCTTATGTGACTGCAGTCAAGCAAAGTACAGGGACATGGCTCTGGCCACAGGTCTACCCCAAATGACCTGCAAAGCAAACCAAAGTAATGGCTCACTTGGAACATTTCACTTGAAACGCAAGCCCGCGTGCACACACAGTATGTCCTGGGTGTCTCTGAAGAGTGGCGTGAGTCTTCCCACTCATCCCAGGGAACAAATAATCTGTCGAGGAGGAAAGGTAAAGCCTCTACAGGACTGACTTCAGGGACTCAGAATGCTTGAGATACCTCATTTGGGAGGGGTAATCCTGAGCTTGGAGACTGCAATTGCCCTGGGAGCTTCTGGGGGATGGAATAGAGAACAGATAAACACTCCAATTATCAGTTTCCTAAGTACTGGTCTGCAAGACATTTCAAGTACAAACTGCCCCTGGGGCCTCCACACAAGACAGATTCTTATCTGCCATGTTGGCAATAGACAAAGCCAAACTCCTCAACAGAGGGAAGTTCTCCAGATGACACTGTATTCTTAGAGAAATAAAGGCATATGCACCCCATAACAACATATGAAAGTTTTGTTGTTTGGTTTGGAGAGGGTACTTAAAATGCAGGCCATAACTTCAAAAACTACACGTCTGACAAAAGGCTGTGAGTTATAGATGAATTCTCCTGACCACTCACAACAAAAATTAAGGGGCACTAGCAGAGGACTCACGGGCAGGCTAGTCTGACTACTCAAATCTTGACCCCACAGATAACACTCAGTTCTCCCTGCACTTCCTGGGGGGATGCAGGTGGGTATAGATAACCCCAAACCAAGCTGAATCAAAGCAGGCATATGCAGTAAAACCTCACATACTTTGACCAATGAGGGGTCAGAGACAAAGATCTAGCCTGTGTAATTTGAGAAGTTAACTTACAGAGCATTTTAGAAGAAAGTTTAGTTTAGTAAACTAAACTTAGTAAACTTTAGTTAAAAAAAAAAAAAAAAAACTTTAATAAAATCCCCAAGTTACTCCAAATGCCTTCTTGACAAAGTCCTGCCCTGCTACCCAAAGATTCTACTACCTGCCATTAGTGGCAGTCATATGAAAACAAAGCATCAGCAAGGACGTGACCCATGTTCACTGAGAAATATCATCTGCTCCAGGGCTTTTCAAATACTGCAAGTAACCAGTTACCAAAGTCTCCGCAAGTACCACTCCCAGACCACAGCCCATATGCCCGCAGAGCTCCGCGTCAGGCTCACGATCCTTCCCAAGCCACTAACAACAACTGATCAGAGCCGGCATCAGTGTGGAAGCCTGTCTGTCAATCCTGTCCACGTGCTTAAAAGTGCCTGGGGAGTTTGGTTTGGTGGGAAAAACATGGGCATGAAGGACAAATAGTTCTCACTCGCACCCTGGTTCCACAACTACCAGATACGCAGGCTTGTGTTAGTCAAACCCTTCTGGACCCGTTTCCTCCTGTTTAATTCGGTGACACCAGCACTACAGAATTACTGTAAAATGAGAAGACACACAGCAGAGTGGCTGGCACATAGTGAGTACCAGTTCTACTAAGTACCAGTTCCCTTTCCCTTTTACTTTCTTAACTTGGTCTTAGAACCATGTGAGCTTACTTTCAAGATAACTTGAATGGCAAACTCCCCCTTAATTGGTAATACTGAGTATAGTATTACCAATTACTGTGATTAACCACATGAGTTATACAAAAAAAATTATTAATTTGCCGTTAATTCCAGTTCTCCATAGGTTTGTGCTTCCATCTGAGAAAGGGGGTGCCCAACGGTTTGTCGAGCAACGATGAGTGTATCAAAACAAGAGAGAACATCTAATCAACAGGAGAACACCTATTTGTTCTTAGGTACTTGTTGGCATCGAATTATTCTGCAAACAAACAATAAATGTACCAATTCCAAAGGCCCTTTAACTGTTACTGCTTTGGCAGAATTTCATAACCATTCATACTTGTTATTTTATCTCCTTGACACTAACACTCTAGTTCTTTCGCTGACCTCCTCCCCCCTCACCTGCCCCACGGCCACGCTGCCTGGTTGCCCCAGTAAGGCTCTCCTGTGCGGCCACGACAGTCCGGGGGACAGGGTGGGAGAGTAGTCAGGAAAATCAGGAGAGAGAAGCGCCGGGGAAGCTGGTATAGGGAAGTAATAAGTCAGGAAGCCTTCCCAGAGGAAATCATAAGAGCTTTAGGAACAAAGTAAAACAAGATGGTAGAAAAATGGGCAGGGCATTCTAGAGGTACAGAGAAAGCAGGGCAGAGAGAGGAAAGAGTCCAGGGGTAAGAGCCCGAGCTTTGGCATCAGTTCTTAGGCAAGTTACTTAATTTCTATTTCTTTATCTGTGAGGATTAAATGAGAACGCATTTAAAGCTACGAGGTGGCATAATTAGAGCTGTGGAGACAGGAGCTTAGAAATCTCAGCACCGGAATCTGAGGTAAGACGGCTATCAAGGTTTATGTTGGTGGGAAGACGAATTCCCATGAACACTTACTTTGAGAGACCCACACGCCCGAGGAAAATAGGTCATACAAGCCTTCATTCCTTCCAGTGCCGAGAGCTCACTCTGGGGGAAAAACAGAAAGTAAGGAAGAGGCCGAGAGCCCAATGCCCCCCGACCCCATCTCCACCCCACCACCCGCCCCTCAGGGTCCCTTCTCCTTATACTTTTTCTTGGCCCCGACCTCGTCTCACTTCTTCAATCCTATTCCCCAATCACTTCCATCACATTCTTTAACCTAATGGGTGTCAGTGAGGGCAAGCAATGCGAGGGGCCGAGGGGAGGGGGAACCGGGGAGGCGTCTCACCTCTGGTCTGAGGCCCAGCAGGGAGGTGAGAAGGCCAGGGAGGTGGTTCATGGAGATGTCCCGGAAGAGTGTAGGAAGCTGGGCCGCATAGCGGAGTAGGTCCCTCAGCACAGCCACAGCCAGTTCCATCGTGGGGGGCGGGTCCTGGGACTAAAGAGCAACAACACCCCATGCTCCCAACCTCACCTTCATGGTCACCAAAAGGAGGAACGAGAGGTATGACAACATGGGGCTTTTGACAAACACCACAGTTAACGTCAGCATTACCATCAAATCTACTAGGGACAGGGACTTCCCTGGTGGCACAGTGGTTAAGAATCCGCCTGCCAACGCAGGGGACTCGGGTTCGAGCTCTGGTCCGGGAAGATCCCACATGCCGTGGAGCAACTAAGCCCGTGCGCCACAACTACTGAAGCCCGCATTCCTAGAGCCCGTGCTCCGCAACAAGAGAAGCCACCGCAGTGAGAAGCCCGCGCACCACAACTAAGAGCAGCCTCCGCTCGCCGCAACTAGAGAAAGCCCACGCGCAGCAACAAAGATCCAACGCAGCCAAAAATAAATAGATTTATTAAAAAAAAAAAAAAATCCACTGGGGACAGAGTGTATTAGAGATATGGAGCATCCGAACTAACATATTTATCTACAGACAGGACATGTGTTCACATTTTAGTACTATGCGTGTCTGAGGGTCCGAGGAATTTGGGGGGAAAAAAAGGTAACAAAGCCACACTTTAAAGATCTGCCTGACTAGACCATCTCAAGAGTTTCTTGCTGCTCCCATACTACATTTCCCTGCGAGGAATGGAGAGGAGCACTTCTCAGACCACAAAAAAAGTCTCAGCCAAAACAAAACCGCCCCACCTCGCCAAGCTTGCTTCTGGCTGTCTCAGACCTACTGTGGAACTCATGGAGGAAAAACGGCTTGAATTTAGAAGGACTTCTCTAGAAAATTAACATGTATCTAAGGGAAAAGCCTTCAGCACATTACCCCCTGCTAGACCAGATGCCACGTGTCAATGAAACAAACAAGAATGCTTGTTAGAAAGTCCGACTCAGTGGGCCTACCAACCACAAGCGGGCCTCAACACTGTCCAGCAATCCTCCTGCACCTCTCGCTGGTTAACTCCCTCGGCTCCTCAGCCCCGCTCCCACCACCGTCACTTCTGTATAACCCAACCTGCAACTTCAGAGAAAGCTGGAGCCCAAAGACGGGCACTCCCTCAGCTTCCCACCACCAAACTGAAAACTCCATCTCCATCCTCATCCCCGCTCTCCTTCCTCCTGTCCCACTAGAGGAGATGCTCCTCCCATCCAAGGACAATCCCTCCTCGGTGCTTTAGATAGTCCCCCCTCCCTTCTTCTCAGAACCTTACACTGTTAACTGGCCCCCTCTCTCCAATCCCTCTCAAAAGGGTTCTTCCTACTGACATTGGTGCATGCTCCAGTCTCTCCCATCCTAAAAGTCCTTCTCCTGAGCCCGTACTCCACTTGCCCAATCTCAGCTGTTGCCCAGTTTCTCTCTCTTACCAGCAGAGCCAGACGTCTTGACAGGACTGCCTACCTTCTCCATTTCCACTCCTTCTCCCACGCACTGCTCATCCCAGGGCAACCTGGCTTCAGTGTCCACTGCTCCACCAGAAACACTTTCACAGTCTCATTACCCTTGAGTTGCTAAATCCAATAAAAAAATTTTCAGTCCTCGTCTTATTCCAGCTCAGAAGGGCATAAAGAGGGCTTCCCTGGTGGCGCAGTGGTTGAGAATCTGCCTGCCAATGCAGGGGACACGGGTTCGAGCCCTGGTCTGGGAAGATCCCACATGCCACGGAGCAACTAGGCCCGTGAGCCACAACTACTGAGCCTGCGCGTCTGGAGCCTGTGCTCCGCAACGAGAGGCCGCGATAGTGAGAGGCCCGTGCACCGCGATGAAGAGTGGCCCCCACTTGCCGCAACTAGAGAAAGCCCTCGCACAGAAACGAAGACCCAACGCAGCCAAAAATAAATAAATACATAAATAAACTTGAAAAAAAAAAGAAGGGCATAAAGAGAAATGACTCCTCCGTCTTCCCTGAAGTATTTGAATTCCATCCAACCCACCATCCTGGTTACCTCCTTTCTGCTGCTCTGTCTTGTCTGCTTTGTAAGCTCATCCTCCTCTACCTGACCATTGACTGTGGAGCGCCTCAAGATCCAGTCTGTATAAGGACTCAACTTGATCATCTGAGCCTCATCCTCAGCTTCAGCTGCCATCTAAACGCTGAGGACTCTTCCTCTTTGTAAAACATATTGACTGAAGCCCCCACCCACTGAACCCTCAGGGTTACCCTCTGAGATATCTGGTCACTTCCACGCACACTAGGTCAAGGGTATGCTTCCTGGGGGCCTCTACTGAATGCCCAAGACCATACTCATGTTATTTTCACCACTCCCCTTGGAACCTGGCTGTCTTCCAATGTTCTGATACCCAGGAGTCATCCTGGACACATCCTTTCCCTGACGCTATTCCATCATCAGGACCTGTTGTCTATTCTGCCTCTAAATCTCTCTTGAAATCCCTCTTTGCCTCTAAATCTCTCACCTACTTCTCATCATGTCTACAGCTGCCGCCCTAGTCCAGGCTACCATGAATGCTCTCCTAGCTTACCTTAGTACCTTCCTCGTGGTCTTTCTGCTGCCATTCTGACTCCTTTCTAATCCTGTCTCCACACAGCAGCCAGAGTGGTATTTCCAAATGAAAGTTTGATCACGTCACCACTACCACCACCTCCTTCCCCCTACTCAAAACCTTCCATGAATTCCCACTGTTCTGAGAATAAAAGCCAAACTCCCTAATATGCCTACAACGCCACACACAGCCTGGTCCCCATCCACCTACCTCCCCGGTCGCATCTCATTAACCTCAGCCACACCAGCCTGCTTATAATTCTTCAAATGAGTCAAACTCCTTTTCTCTCAGGACTTTTGCAGGCTTAGAACACTTAGAAAACTCTCAGCCCAGTTCACTCCTACTCATCAGAACAGCCCTCCCTGAACCACTGACCCTGATCACCACCACCCACACCACCCCAGTCTGGGTCAGATTCTCTCGTTACATGCTCTCAGAGAACTACATTCTTTACCTCCAGAGCACCTACCGAAGTTTATCTTTTCACACTCATTGTATAATTATTCTCTTCCAGGACTTCCTTGGTTAAGCCTCTGCGCTCCCAACGCAGGGGGCCCGGGTTCGATCCCTCGTCAGGGAACTAGAGCCCACATGCATGCCGTAACTAAGGAGCCCGCGTGCCACAACTAAGGAGCTGGCAAGCTGCAACTAAGACCAGGCACAACCAAATAAATAAATTAATACTTAAAATAAACAGATTTTAAAAATAAAATAAAAAGCACTTAAAAAAATAAATTAAATATTCTTCTCTTCCACTAGAACACAGATCAGCAAACCATGGTCTGTTGGTGCCTGTTTTTGCACAGCCCACAAGCTAAGAATGGTTTTTACTTTTTTAAAGGGTTGGAAAACAAACCAACAAAGAAACACTACGCAACAGAAACCATGGGACTTCCCTGGCGGTCCAGTGGTGAGGACTCCGTGCTTCCAGCAGGGGGCACGAGTTTGATCCCTGGTTGGGGAACTAAGATCCCATGTGTGTGAGGCACAGCCAAAAAAAACAGAAACCATATGTGGTTCGTAAAACCTGAAACATTTTACTATCTATAGACACCTAGAAAGTTTCCCAACCCCTGCAAGAGACTCTAAACACCTGAAAGCAGGGTCCAAGTACATCTCTCCACCAGAGCTTAGCACACAACCTGCCATGTGTGCCCAGAACATGCTTGCGGAAGAACTAAGTGGGGATGTCATCACAGGATGTAAAAGCAGGAAAAAATTTAAATGTTAAAAGAGGAAGAGAGGACTAGGAGAAAAAAAAAAAACCTGGGGAATTCCCTGGCAGTCCAGTGGTTAGTATCCTGCACTTTCACTGCTGAAGGCACGGGTTCAATCCCCGGTTGGGGAACTAAGATCCCACAAGCCAAATGGTGTGGCCAAAAAAATAAAAATTTAAAAAAAAATTGGGGGGGACTTCCCTGGTGACGCAGTGGTTAAGAATCCGCCTGCCAGTGCAGGGGACACGGGTTCAAGCCCTGGTCTGGAAAGATCCCACATGCCATGGAGCGACTAGGCCCGTGCACCACAACTACTGAGCCTGAGAGCCACAGCTAGTGAGCCCATGTGCTGCAACTACTGATGCCCACGCCCCTGGAGCCCGTGCTCCGCAACAAGAGAAGCCACCGCAGTGAGAGGCACGCGCACTGCAACTAAGAGTAGCCCCCACTCGCCTCAACTAGAGAAAAGCCCACGCACAGCAACGAAGACCTAATGCAGCCAAAAAAAAAAAAAAAAAAAAAAAAATTTAGTAAACTAATTATTTAAAAAAATCAAACATCTGGGAAAAGGAACTTTAGAGATGTCACTCATTAGAAAAGCTAACAAGGATGTGAAACAGCGGTTACAGAGTATGAAAGGTCAGATGAATTAAAATAACCCAGTAGATAAAAATATCAAAACGTTTAAAAGGATGTTTCTATTTGAAGCTCATCCTCCCTGCTAGAAAAAAACTGCTTCTAATTATTCTGTCCTCAGAACTAAATGTCTAAGCCACAAAGATGTACCACATCCAGGATGGAGAATATGGCATGGCTGGGGGAGGGAGGGAGGCAGGGCGGCGGCTGAATCCTTACCTGCAAGACCTGCTGAATGCTCCGAAGCCAGGACACACAGTGCTGCTGGAACATCTCCGTGGGGCTCTCCCCCACCAGCAGGGACAGCAGACACAGGCCCTCAAACCTTGTAAGAAAGGTGAGTGACAAGTGGGTGGTGGCTAAACTGCAGAGAAAGCAGTTCATCGCCCTTTTGCGCTCACTGGCTAGAGAAACACATCACCTCCAGACCCAAGGCGGCTTCTAACTCCTGAAATACCTGGAGGACTTGGAGTGAGGTGCGGGCAGCAAGGAAAGAAGGGAACAGAAGGTGGGGCACAGGAAACCTGGAAGCTGGAATAGGTGGGGTTCAAAGCCAAGTGAACTCATGAAAAGAATCAAACCCTCCACCTTCTTGGGAATGGAGAAATCTCAGGAACCCGTGGGGTGGTGACAGTGGATGCACAGATGTACAGCCCTCTTCCTAAAGAAACGTCCCCCTGGAGAAAAAACAGGGTTAAAGACTTACCGAGTTTTGATAGAACCAAGACGTGCATTACTGAGACCCACCAACGCGCCAACAGCTGAAAGGTTCTGGAGGAAAGAAGACAAGAAAGTGAGTCGGGAATAGGATGCTAAAGACACAGGATTTCTCCAAGCGCTTCCCTGCCCCGGTGTTTCCGAAGCCTTTTCTGAAGTAACACCTCCTTTGAGGCCAAAAGACCATTCCTCTAGAGGCCTACAACCTTTTCCCTATTTTCAGTAGGTGACACACACACACACACTGTCCTGTCCCGTGGGCTTTCCTCAAGTTACATCTCACCTGTCCCCTCCCCCACTTCCCACCCAACAAACTAGTGTTACCCAGAAGGCTAGACCGCCCGGCTCATCCCAGCTACCAGACTTCAAGGACAGGCTCCTTCCCGTTTCCCTAGACAGCCCCTAGCGCAGAGGGACATCCCTAAATGCTTGCTGACTGGACACTAAACTCATCTGATCCCTTCTTCCTTCACCCCAAATCCCCCTCCTCCTGTTCCTGGCTTCCTTCGAGCTGCTAATGCCAACATAAACCAAGTCAACCAGAGCTTCCTTCCTGCACATTCTGGCAGCCCTGAAAGAGGTCTCCTCCTCAGCCCTCCCACAAGTAAACTCTCCATGCTCAAATGGCCAGACTCCTCCGGTGGCCCCTGTATCTCCCTAACTGTACTCATCATTCATTCTTTCAACAAACACATCTTATGCACTGAATCAGATGAAGGAATACAGAGCTGCATAAAATAAATACGGTCCCTGTTCTCATGAAGGGAAATGTTGATTCACTTAATAAACATTTATTTACCTACTTTACGTGAGACACTGTTTGAGGTGCTAGGGAGCGTATATGTTTGAGGTGCTGGGAGCTTATATTCTAGTTAGAGGAGACAGAAAATAAACAAATGACCAAATAAGAAATAGCATGTTGGAAGGTGCTAGGTGCTAAGGGGAAAAATAAACTGAGGAAGGAAAGGAGAGGCTGGAGTAGGGAAGGGAGACAGCACTTTATGTGGCGTGGACACAGGGCCCTCTCTAAGAAGCTAGTTGAGCAGAGGAAAGTGAGAGCAAGGTGTACTGATACGCTCACACGCACTGATAGGAATATAAAATGGTGCAGCCACTTTGGAAAACAGCCCAGCAGTTCCTCAAAAGGTTAGAGTTAACCATATGACCTAGCAACACCACTCCTAAGCATATGCCCAAGAAAAATGAAAACATGTGTTCTCATAAGAAATCGTATACGAACATTCATAGCAACATTAGTCATAACAGCCAGAAACTGGAAACAACCCAGATGTCCGTCAACCATGAATGGATAAACAAAACGTAGTATATCTACACAATGGAATATTACTTGGCCATAAAAAGGACTGAAGTTCTGAGACATGGATGAACCTTAAAAACATTATGCTAAGGGAAAGAAGCCAGACCCCCAAAGCCACATATTGTATGATTCGCTTCTATGAAATCATCAGAGCAGGCAAACCTATGGAGACAAAAAGTAGATTAGTGGTTGCCTTGGGCTGAAGAGCAGAGAGGGGTTGGGGGCAAATGGGGAGTGACTATCAATGGGTATAGGGCTTCCTTTGGGAGTGATGAAAATGCTCTAAAATTGATCATGGTGATGGCTGCACAACTCTGCAAATACTAAAAACCATGGAATTGTACAATTTAAATGGGTGAATTGTAAGTATGTGAATTACATCTCAATAAAACTGTTAAAAAAAAAAAAAGGCATGCTGGTAACTTTTTGTTGTTCCAGGCAAAGCAGAGACCAAGAGCAAAGGTTGTGAGATGACAGCACACTAGGCGTATCTGAGGAACAGCAAGGAGGTGAACTGTCACTAGAGGAGACTGCGTGGGAGAGACGAGGCCCCGGGAGCAGGGTGGGGCCTTCTGGAGTCATATAGGCAACCGCTGACTTTCACTCTGAATAAGATAAAAGCCATGGGGTAGAGGAGAATTAGGCAGAGAAGGGATATTACTTGACATAATTTATTTTTTAAAACACATCCACAACACCTGAGTCGCCTTGCAAGAAGGCAGAAGCAGACGGAAGTAGGAGGCTATTTTAAGGATCCAGGAGAGAGATGAGGCAGTGTAAAGAGCGTGGTAACAGTGGGGATTCAAGCATCAAGTTGTGGTTATACTCTGAAGGTAGAGCCCACAGGATTTGATAACACACTGGATATGGGTGGGAGATAAAGAAAAGAGGCAAAGCTAATTCCAAAGTTTTTTGCCTGAGCAACTAGAAAGCTGGAGCTGTCACTTACTAGGCGGCAGAATACCGCAGGAGGAGCAGGTCTGGGGCTGAGAATCAGGAGTTCAGTTTCAGGTGTTAAGTCTGGGATGTCTATTTAATGCCAAGTAGGCACTGGGTAGCTAAGTTTGGAGTTAGGAGAAATCCTGGTCAGAGTATGGATGTGGGAAGTTGTCGGTCATCAGACTGGATCAGCTCACTGTGGGAGTGAGTGTAAACAGAGGAAGAAAGCAGTACAAGGACTGGGTTCTTGGGCAGTCAAACCGTGAGACGTTAGAAAGGAGAGGAGGAACCAGTAAAGAAGGCGACAAAGGAGTGACCAGTACAGTAAGAGGAGAATCAAGAGAGAGTGGTATCCCAGAAGCCAAGTGAAGAAAATTTTGCAAGAAAGGTGTCATCAGCTGTAACAAATATTACAGACAAGTCAAGTAATAGGAGGACCAAAATTTGACCTTTGAACTTGATATCTTCAGTGATCATTGTTGACCTTCAAGACTTACCAAGTTACCTGGTAAAGCAGTATTTTGGTGAAGTAGTTAAGCTAAAAGCCTAAATGGGATGAGTTCTAAGGGACAACCATCAGGGTAATGATTCGTTCAGGGAAGAATCTTTAATGGACACTAAAAAAACGGGTGAAAGGGTAACAATACACAAAATTACATAATCTCCCCACAGGAAAAAAATCATAACTTTATAATGAAGAAACCTGGCAGATATCACTTTAACCCATGATCAAAGTTAACATCACCAGTAATGGGACAAAGAGACATTATGTGCCTCCTGATACGATGCGACAAGAATGTCACACATCATTTCTGCAGTATTCCTGCCAAAACTGCACAACCTGAACTTAATCATCAGAAAACAGCAGACAAACCAAGCTAAGGGACATCCTATAAAATAACTATCCTGTACTCTTCAAAAATGTCAAGATCGTAAGAAATTTTTCTATTGCTATCAAGGACACTTTTAGCACAACTGACAAAACTGGAATAAGATCTATAGATTAAATCACTTATGGTACTGATATTGATTTTGAGTTTGATGATGGAATGCGGTTATGTAACAGAACGTCGTTTTTAAGGAAATGCACGCTGAAGAATTTACAGGCAAAAGGGCATCATGTCTGCAACTTCCTCCTTCATGGACCCAGAAAAAATATGCCCAGAGAATGATAAAACAAATATGCATTTAAAATGTTGACATTCGGGGAATCTGGGGGAAGGGTATATTCTTTCAAATTTTCTATAAATTGTAAATCATTTCAAAGTAATATTATTTTTTTAAAAAGAAGAATGGGAGAAACTACAAGTGCAAACAACTCTTTTAAAGAGTTTTGCCATAAAGAGAAGCAGAGAAATGGGGCAGGAGCTGGAAGGGGGACTTTTTTTAAAGCGGTTTTGAGCTATATGCTGATGAAAACGACCTAACAAAGCGGGAAAAGCTGATGATGAACAAGTGGAGAAGCAATGGACTTGTGTACATGCAGAGGGGATAGATGTCATGTACAAGTAGAGGGCTGGCCTGAGTAGGGGCATGGACCAGCTCACCCCTAGTAATGGGAGGGAAGGCAGAGCATACGAGCAGAGACACAGGTAAGCTGGCAGATGCGGTGGCGGCAGCCTATGGGAATTCCCATCCCCGTTTCTATTTTCTCACTGAAATGGGAAGTGAGGTCATCAGCTAAGAGTGAGGATGGAGAGAAGTAATCAGAGGTTGTCTAGGAAAGTGGAAATGTAACAGGATTGCTAGGCAACACTAAGAGTCCACTTGAGAAGATGATAGCCATGAATTTAAAGTGAGACCAGCCAGCCAGGATACATGTATCTCCAGCCACACTGAGCTGTACAGGTACAGGCACCAAATAAACAGAGTTGGATTTAACACAGACGGGGTGTTGCCGGGCAAGTACAATGAAGGCAGAAGGGTGAGGAAGTGATTATAATGGAATTTAAACAAGGTAAGAAGAGAAGAGAGAACATGACAGATAATAAATAAGTTAATTTATTTCAGGGCTTCCCTGGTGGCGCAGTGGTTGAGAATCTGCCCGCCAATGCGGGGGACACGGGTTCGAGCCCTGGTCTGGGAGGATCCCACATGCCGCGGAGCAACTAGGCCCGCAAGCCACAATTACTGAGCCTGCGCGTCCGGAGCCTGTGCTCCATAACAAGAGAGGCCGCGGTGGTGAGAGGCCCGCGCACCGCGATGAAGAGTGGCACCCGGTCTCCGCAACTGGAGAAGGCCCTCGCACAGAAACTAAGACCCAACACAGCCATAAATAAATAAATAAATAAATAAAAATTAAATAAATAAATAAATAAATAAATAAGTTAATTTATTTCAAATAGTGATGAACGCTAGGAAAGAACCAAAACAGAATAATCTGACAGAAAATGACTGAAATGGGAAGGACCACTGTATTTTAAAACAGCGTGCTCAGGAAAGGCTCCTCTGAAATGGTGGCATGGAAGCTGGGATCTAAACAAGCAGCTCACCTCCCCAGGAGTTTCCCAGCAGAGAGCGACGGAACTGATGAGCAGTGGCCTCAGCTGCTGCAGAAATGAGATCAGCCTGGGGGGGCTGGAGCACAGTGAAGACAGGCCAGGAGTCGTGTGAGGGGAGGTCAAGAGGCCAGCAGAGGCCGCACTATGTAAGGCGTGGTGCAATAAGTTAGTGTACGGTTTTAAGCAGGACAATGCTCCAATCTTACTGATATTTTTAAGAAGATCACTGGGTACTGGCCAGAGAATGGGACAGTACAAAGCCCTAGGGACACAAGGCGGAACAAGACACTCTGTCCTTCAAAGTATGTGCAATTATAAGGGAAATGAGATACAGGATTTGTTTTAAAATGCTCCGGGGGGGGGGGGGGGGGGCGGGGGGGCGGGAGGCGGGACTTCCCTGGGTCGAGTGGTTAAGAATCCGCCTTCCAATGCAGGGGACGCAGATTCGATCCCTGGTCGGGGAACTAAGATCCCACACGCCGCGGGGCAACTAAGCCCGCGTGACACAACTACAGAGCCCATGCGCTCTGGAACCCGCGTGCCACAAATAGCCCACGTGCCGCAACTACTGAGCCCACATGCCACAACTAGAGAGAAGCCTGCGTACCACAACGAAAGATCCCCTGTGCCGCAACTAAGACCCGATGCAGCCATAAATAAATAAATAAATAAATAAAAATAAAATGCTCCGGGGGCAGGGGAGGTTGGAGGCAGAGTTGGGAAAGTGGGAATGAAACAAGACCGGCAAAATGTTCACTGTTAAATCTGGGTGATAGAGACAGCACGGGCCGGGGTGGGGGTGGTTAAAAATACTATTTTCTCTATTTTTGCGTCATCTGAAATTTTCCAGAAGTTTTTTTTTTTTTTTTTAACTACACACAAAAACAAATCAAAGCCCAGTTGTGTGGGTATGGGGGAAGGAGGTTGAGTGTATATGTACAATGAATAAATAATTTCCATATGGTGTAATAAAGAACAGCTAATCATAGGTGGTTTGGAAAGGTTTCCCAAAGGCAGTGACAAACAAACATTGAGTTGAAAAGATTTGGGGGATTGCGGCTGGGGAGTGGCTGGGGGGGGCAGGTATGGAGAGGCAGCACAGGGAGAGATTCCAAGCACAAGTGCAAAGGCCCTGAGGCAGGAAAGTTCAGGTGCTTAAGGATTTTAAAAGGCAGCAAACAGGTTAAGGATTTTACAAACAGGATCAGCTGTTGTGTGGGAAATGAATTAAAAAGAGCAAGACTGACAGCAAGGAGACCAGTTGCCATAATGCAAGCCAGAAATTGTGAACTGTGCTCAGGTAGTTCCATTTTGGAACTACTGAGTTTGCAGTACCCGTGGGAAAGCAAAGTTGGTGATTAAGCGTAGATGGATGGGCCAATCAATGGATCTCTTTTTCTGTCAAGCGCCAGGCCTATTTACTTACCTTCATTTCTCATCTCAGCTAAGCTAGAAATTCTCCGAGGAAAAGGATGATGTCTTACTTATCTACCTAGAGATGAGGAATAGTAGGTAACACATAAGAGATACTCAGAAAATCTTTGTTGAATGAAAATCTACAAGGAAGTGAAGGAAACCCACCACACAGTTCCATGTTATGAGAACTCAATACAACACAGAGAAGCAGAAAAAAATTCAAGGCAAGATATATCCAAAAATATAGTACAGGCAATTTAAAGGTGTTTCCCACATCACCCTTAGATTCTTTACTCAAAATTCTTCTAGGGGAAGGGAGGGTGGGCAAGGGATGAACTGGGAGTTTGGGGTTAGTAGATATAAGCTATATCAAAACATATAGAATGGATAAACAAGGTCCTACTGTATGGCACAGGGAACTGTATTGAATATCCTGGGATAAACTATAATGGAAAAGAATATAAAAAAGAATGTATATATGTGTGTAACTGAGTCGCTTTGCTGTACAGCAGAAATTAACACAGCACTGTAAATCAATTATACTTCAATTTTTAAAAAATGCTTCTAGACTTTAGACACTTAAGAGAAATTAAGCAAGACATTAAGTTCATGTAGCTCGCCTTGAGGGAGGAGGGGAAGACTTGAAAGAGATGATGACGGAAATCACACATTTATAAACAGAATAGATAATATTTCAGAAATACTTAGGAACCACATGAATCACAGGAGGGGAACTGGGCTGAGATACCAGAGGCACAGTTTTGTCACCCTCAATGAGGACTAATAAATAAATGAGGTCATCTCTAATAAATTTGGGGCTAAGATTATTGAACCACCCAGCAGGTTGTGATAACCCTCTTCCTGGAAGGAAGCATAGAGCTGGGAAGATCCCGGTAACAAATGCTGGACAAGGAAGAACTCATGTACACGGGTCTTGCAGGATGAACAGAATTTGGGGGAGGGTTAGGGGGAGAAGATGGAGCACGGGAGATAATATTAAAGGTGAACCTACCATAGGTTAGACAGTTATGTCTTCTTGGAATCTGGGTAAGATGATGGGGGTTAAAGCCAGGATGGGGGCAATGGGAAAGATATGGAAAGAAGTGGACAGATCTGAAAGCTACTTAGAGAATAAAATCAAAAGGACTTAACAGACTGTATACGGAGGTGTGTGAGCAAAAAGAAAGTGTTTAGAATGACATCTGGGTTTCTAGCTTGTAGGACTGAATGGAAGTTAGATTCTATTCTGTGTATAATCCAAAGGACTCTTCTAAACCAGTCTACAAAGCGCTGCATGATCTGTTCACTGCCGACTCACCTCATAGCGGCCACTCTCTTCCCCTCCATCTCTGAACCTCAAGCACAATGCCCTTCTTTTCAGTTCCTACCAGAGGACCTTGCCACATGAGCTTTTCACTGACTGAACCGCCCCTCCTATTTTCTTCCCCTACCCAACTCCTATGATTATCTTTGGGGATCTCAACTTAAACTCCAGTACCTCAAGAAAATCTCTGCAATTTTCCAGATTAGGTTACAGGTCCCTACTATAGAATTCTCATAGTGTTTTGTAACATTTTGTTCATCGCCATCGCATCTATAACTGGAGCGCCCAGGATTTAGCCCTCAGTAAGAGCTCAATAAATATTTGTTGACTACATCCATTCACTCAGTCGAAACAAGCCCCAAAACAGATACTTCCGGGTGAAAAAGAAGCTAAAGATCATACATCTAGTGAATGACGGGGCCTGGGATCGAACCCATTCATGCGTGTCTACCGATAGCCCAGCAGCAGAGAAAACGAGGCCCTTCCTCTTCCGAGTTTCTTCGACTCACGGCTGATAAAGGAGAAATGCGTGAATCTCGTCCAGAGTGATACCTGGATCCGCTTTCTGCCCCCAGCTTTCCTTCCCTCCACCTCTCCACTGCAGCTGCAGTACACCAAGACCCCGGTGCACAAAAGCTGCGCCAACCTTCCAACAGGGCCGTGGGCCTGCGGGCTACAGACTCACCTGGGCCCCGCCCACCGTCCCATGTAGCCGCAAGAGGCACATGAGCCCCGGCAAATGTGGGACCGAGCGGACTGGGGGGTGCACAGGAGAAACGGTGGACCCAGCTCGCGGCTGTAGCAACCCCGACACGCTCTCCAGCAGAAGCAGGCGGAGACGCGGGCCCGAGTTCACCGCCGAGAGACCCCCGGTCCCGCCGGGAACCCCAGCCGCGGAGCCCGCAGACGGCCCGCTAAGAACGGCTGCCGCCATCTTCACCCGGGCTCTGGAGGTGGCGTGGCGCGATGACGCAAATACCCCGCGACGGACTCCTCGAGGGGAGGGGGCGTGAGGAGGGGGCCTTGGTCCTGCGCTTTGCAGTCCGCTCGCCGGCTGGGAGGGAGCATGCGCGGCGTGGAAGGGCCGGGACGCCCCAGCTGTGGGTGTTTAGTTCCCGGGGTGTCAAGGCCTGGTCGGTGGGCTGGGTCGAGGGTGGGAGGGCGGACCAGTGGCGGTTAAAGAACACGTGGTCAGGACTACAGGCGACGGAGTCCAAAAGCTAGCCTTTAACGTAGCGTAATCGCAGGACACTTTCGATCTAGGCATCACTGATACCTAAGGAACTGGCCTCGTTGTCTGAAATCATAGATATTGTTAACTACATTTACAACGACAGAAATGATACAATACACGTGCCTTGCAAATACAAATTCAAACAATAAAGAGGGCATAAAGTAAAAAGAGAAACTCCCTCTCCCCCAAGTCCTTCCCCCAGTAATGTGTATACTTTCCTAATATTAGTCTATGCACAAACACATAAATACAGAGTATATTTTACAAGAGCGGGGTCTGCACTTGGCTTTTGTCACTCGATATATATTGTGGGCAACTTTACGCCGTTTTTTAAGCGGCGCGGTACAATGAAATGGGCGCACCACGAGTTAACAATTCTATTGCTGAGTACTTCCAGCTGCTCCAGTTTTTAACTAATACAAACACTTTTTTAAAAAAAATACAAACACTTTAGTGAACACCCTAATACTTCTGTGCATTTTTTTGTACACAAAATCTTCATAATTTGAATCTAATAAAATTCAAATCCCAGATTCAAATGCAAGGGTCATCTTTTTTCCTCTTTTATCGCACTTTATCTAATTCTTCTTCAAGTCCTGGCATTCTGCCTCCAAAATATACTACCCAATAGGGTTCATTTTTCTCTACTTCTCCAACTCCAGTGACACGCTGGGCCAAGTAACCATTCTCTCTCACGTGGCCTCTTATGCTAGCCTCCTGCAGTGACCTCTTCATTGCTCTCCCTGCTCCCCTTCTGGCCCTTTGTACTCCCTTCTCCACGCAGCAACCAGAGTGGTCTTTTCAGATGGAAGTCAGTTCTTGTCACTCCCTGCTTAAAGCCCTTCAGTGGCTTCCAAATATCATGTGAATGAAATCTCATCTTTTCACCTTGGCCTACTAGAATCCCCACGATCCAACCCATACCCACCTGTGACCTCAACACATACCACATAAGTCACTCTCCTTCTCTTTCCTTATCCTTGAGCCAAACTAGCCTACTTTCTATCCTCTGGCAAGCCCATTCCCACCTCAGTGCCTTGGCACATGCTGCTGCTTCTGCCTGGAGAAACGTTCCTTTGACTCTGTATGACTGACGCCATCTGGCCATCCTCAGAAAGGACTCCTTTATAAGAAGTTCCCACTCTCACCCCCATTACCCTCTATCACATTACCCTATTTAATTTTTTTTACAATTCATTGCACTATCCAAAATTTATTTTCTTACTTATTCACTGTTGTGTTTTCGTGTTTTTTTTTTTTTGGCTGCATTGGGTCTTCATTGCTGCACGTGGGCTTTCTCTAATTGCGGTGAGCGGGAGCTACTCTTTGTTGCGGTGCACGTGCTTCTCACTGCGGTGGCTTCTCTTGTTGCAGAGCACGGGCTCTAGGCGCACAGGCTTCAGTAGTTTTGGCTCGCGGGCTCTAGAGCGCAGGCTCAGTAGTTGTGGCGCACGGGCCTAGTTGCTCCGCGGCATGTGGGATCTTCCCTGGCCAGGGCTTGAACCCATGTCCCCTGCATTGGCAGGCGGATTCTTAACCACTGGGCCTCCAGGGAAGTCCTCACTGACTGTTTCTTCTGTCTAAAATACAGACCCCATGAGAAGGGTCTTGTCATCTTCAATATTTTATCCTCATCCCCTAGAACAGTAGTACCTGGCACATAAAAAGTGCTCAATAAATATTTGTTGAGTGAATAAATGAATGAGTTTTGGATGAAAGAAAATGCCTTTTTAAATTTTGACAAGAACTAAGCAAAATGCCCTCTAGAAAGTTTGCATCGATTAACACCCCTGCCAACCATGTAGGACAGTGTTCTATAGTTTATACATCATACCAAAACTAGGTTTATTTTTTAATTTTGTCAACTGAATAATGAAAAAGAATATCTCCTTCTTTCAATTTGTTTTCCCTGATCATTAGCGAAATGGAGTAACTTCATATGTTTAGTAGACATTTGTATTCCTTCTTTATTAATTATCTTTCCATAACTTTTACCCCTTTTTCTATTGGGTTGTTAATCTTATTAATTTGTAGGAACTCTTTGTAGATGAGGGAATGTATTCTTGACTGTTATCTGTGTTGCAAGGTTGCAAGGGGTCTTTTCCAATTTGCCTTTTTATTTTGTTATTTTTAAATTTCTTAGCCTTTTTCAAGTAAGGTGTTGTGATTAAGGGCACAGACTCTGGAGCTAGACTGCAGGGTTTAAACACCAGCTTTGCTTCTTGCAAGTTGTGTGAGTCTGCAAGTTACTTAACTGTGCCTCCCCTTCTTTATCTATGAAGTAGGGATATTGTAGAACATTCACTCATAGGCTTGTGAGGATTAAATGAGTTGATATTTGTAAAATGCTTGGAACAATGTTTGGCACATGGTAGATACTGTACATAAAGTGTAAGCTGTTGTTATTTCAAGCCCTGGGGTCTGATATCTTGCGAGGCTTTCCCTAACCTCCAAGGTTATAAAAATATTCTCATGTATTTTCTCCTAATACTTTTATAGTTTTATTCTGTGCATTTAGATCTTAAACCATTTAAAATTCATTTTGTTTAAGGTGTGAGAGATATAACTTTTTTCCCAAATGGATAGCCAATTGTCCCAACCCTATCTAGTGAATCTGCCATTATTTCTCCATGGACTTGAAATACTACCATGTGGGTGTTTATCTGGACACTCTATTCTGTTTCATTGCCACGTTTAGTATGATTGCACCAATAACACTATTTTAATTATCATAACATAAAAAATTATCTGGTAAGACAAATGCTTGCTTCACTCCAATTTTTCAGAATTTTCCTGACTATATGTGAAAGTTGATTCTTTTGATAATGTTTAGAATCTGGTTCCCCCCCCAATAAAGTCTCATTGTTATTTTGATACAGCATTCAATTTATAGGCAATATGAGAAATGATGTCTTTATAATGATGGTTTTTCCCACTATGATTATATGGTGTATCTCTTTCATTCTTTCCAGCCTTCTTTAATATTCTAAAGTTGTCTTTATATTAGTATTTTTTTTAATGCAGTAGCTTTCATGCCATGCAGACCACTACCTTTCAGCTCCAAAATCACTTTAGATATGTAGCAATATAGATCTCATTACCTTCTGGTCATGACCCTTTGACAAAAGTGATTCATGAGTTTAAAAGAAATGCGTGAGCTAAAGCTCGAAAGGTGTGAAGAGTGAGCTTAGAAGGTGGTGGGAGAACTGGGGGTGGGGAAGTGGCAGCTGGTTAGTAAGGCCTGTATTTGAACCTTAAAGATGATTTCAGAAACTTGTTGTGCACATTACTTTTTGTTGCACAGAAAAGTGGAGGGAGAAGGGTGAAGTTAGTTCATTTGGGGGAGATAGGGGAGTATGGGGAAAGAGATGGAAGAAGGAGAATATGTTAGCTCCTTAAGTCCAGAAATGTCCATCATCCATCATCTTCCCCAAGTCCGCTCAATTTTGCCCTAAAAATGACTCTTCAGCCTGGCCCCCTTTCTCCCTTCCACGCTACTGTTCATCATCTCTCCTTGACTAGTTTTCACCTACAACAGCCATGCCCCACTCCCTCCACCCTCCACACTGCCCAGAATTATCTTCCTAAAGGAGAAATCTCATCCTTTAGGAAGATTTTAAGCCACCCCTTGGCTTAAAAAAACCACTACTGGATCCATGTGTCCTCCTCCACGGGAGGCCCCTGTCTCACTCCTTTACCTGCTATACAATATCCTTCACCCTCCTGTTCCAGCCATCCTCCTCAGCCTTATCTCTCCTGCCCTCTAACCCCACAAACACCTCAGAACAGGATGTGCCCCTTGCCTTTCTCTCTCTTTGGAAAACCCTTTCTCAACTTCTGCCCACCCTTCAGAAAGATTGTCCTCAAATGTCCCCTCCTCTGGACAGCCTGCACTGCCTCCATCCCTCCCCCAGTCAAGCGCTGGGAGTCACTTTGTCTTCTGAGTCATACCTCTATTATAGCATTCCTGGAATCATAATACCTCTTTATTTGTCTCCTCAACCATACGAGGAAGGCAGGGGCCATGTTAATTCATGTCTGGGTCCCCATCGCCTAGCATAGTGATTAGCACAAAATAGGCATGGATGGATGCAGGCGTGCATGAATGGATGCTAGCTTTGATGAACGGATGGAGAAGGGTGGTTAAGAGAGATCAGGAAAAGTAACCCTGCAAAGATCAAAGACAGACACCAGGGGGAGCTGACACACCACAATAAAGAAGCGGGAGGGCGGGCCAAAGACGGCTACAAGCTCTGGGGTGAGCGGGTGAGCGACGCGCAATAGGCGAGTATCACGCAACTGGAACCGTTCACCCACGTGTGCCTCCCCTCATCCTCCTTCCTAGACTGCTTGAGCTCATCCACCGCCCCCACCACCGCCTTCGCCTCCACCGCCACTGAGAAAGCAAACAAAGGGGAGGGGACCCCTGCAGGGTCCAGGATGCAGGGAGCCAATCAGAGGGCTTCAATCCCCTGGAAGGCGGGCGCCTTCGTTTGAGGAGGCCCAATCAGTTCCTAAGCGGGTGCGGAGGGGCGGAGAGATGGGCGGGAAGAGCAGGGTGTAGGGACAGCGCGCCGGCGAGGGATCCTTCGGCAAGGGTGGGGCTGGAGCGCGGAGGGGAGCGGGTGGAGCCAATCACCGCGCGTGTCTGTGAAGAGAGGGCGGGCAGCGCCGTGGCGCGCGCGATCCGGGCTGACGCATCTGGTCTCGGTTCCCCAGGATCCGAGGCGGGAGGGACAGGAGGGGAGGGGGGAGTGGAGAAAGAGCGGGGGCGCGCGTGCGCAGTGGCGCGGGGAGGAGCAGGGACCTGGCAGCGGGCTAGGAGGCTGCGAGCTAGCCGCGAACCGGGCGGGCGGCGGGCGCGCGCACCATGGGGGAGAAACCCGGGACCAGGTAAGAGAGGTGGGGCCACGCGGCGGGACGTGGGCGGCGGCTCGGGGCGGGTGCCGGGACGGTCCCCAGACAGGGACCCGGGGGAGAGAATCCGGGGGTCGGACTCCTGGGTCCCTAGGGGACGGCCATCCGGGGCCGCACGCCTAGGTCCTCGGGGATGATGAGGGGAACGCATGCCACAGCCCCTGCAGAAAGCGAGGGCTGAAGGGGATCAGGAAACCTGCATCTGGGTTCTCGCAGAGATGTGGGGGCCGGACGACTCCGGTACAGGCTGCGATGCAGGGGCGGAGGAGGGCGGAGCAGGTGGCCGGCCCCGAGGGGACGGGTATGGGCAGGCTGGATGCCAGGAGGGGATCCCCCCTAGACTCGTGCCGAGCCACTGGAAAGCCTCCTGTCCAGTAACCCACAGGCAGTCGGGCTGCCCCAACCTGTCCCAAGGGCCGGGTGGCTCCGCTTCCAAACTTCTGCCTTCCCCCGGGTTGCTAGGAGCAACAGCTTCATCTTGGTGGAGCAGAGTGCTTGGAGACCCTTCCCGATTCTGGGCCTGACCCCTCTTCCCGGGGGTGAGGGGAGGCTGTATCTGCCCTGGGCACGCCATCCACTCCCCGGATGTTTTCTGTGCAATCGAGGCTCCTTCCTTCCACTGACACCCCGAGTTCTCTTTTTTGGTCTCTAGCAAAATCCACTTCCTGTTGTGACCCAACACCCCCAAGGGGGCAGTGGGTGAACGCCTGAGTCCCTGGGGATCAGGAGCAAAAGAGGAAAAAGATTGGGGCTATTTGCTTCTCTCCAGAGAGGATCGGGAATGGGGGCCTGGTTCTGATCTGTCACTTGTTCTGCAAAAAAATTTTACCAGCCCTACCACTCCCCACCCGTAGAGTAGAAAAGCATAGGTTTCTGAGCACCAAGTCAACTGATATTGGAGAGATGATCAGAGGGAGGATTGGTGTCCTGGATTAGGGGTTAAACACAGAGAAAGGGGAAGTTGCTGACTTGAGGGAGGCCCCAGATTTCCGTTACGTGGTTCAGGGAGGGGGACGGATGGACCAAAGGGGGACTGCTGACTTGGCACAATTCCTCCCACCCCCATCAAATTCTGGGCCACAGGAAATGGAGAGAATAGCAGGAAGTGTGAAGGGGCATCTGCTTCTGCTGCCCCCCGCCACCTCACTGGGTACCTCTCTGGTCACGCCAACCTCAGTATACACATTGCTCCTCCCTAGCCCGCAGGAGGCTGGCTGGGTTAGGATCCAAAGGGCAGGTGCCCTGCAGCTGCTTCAGGGCAATTACCCCAGAGCCACACTCCAGTTGTCCAACGGATTGTGGCTGTCCCAACCCTCTGCCAGTACTCCTAATAGGAAGAAACACTAGGACAAAGAGGAAAACCAGAAGCAAAGGGGAGGGAGAGCTGGAGGATGCCACAGCAGTCAGCCCCCAAGTGGGGACAGGAGATAGGGTGCTTATCCTAGCTGCCACCTTACCAATGTTTGCTCTTCTTTATTAGATGGGGATACCTGGGGGCCTCCATACCCTATGCCTAATAGTCTTTGGATAGCTTGGCCTTCTGGGGAGATGGGGCATGTGAAGTTGTTATAGCAAAAACTAGGGTGGTGGAGTTGGAGGAGGGATGGGCCAGTTGGCAGGATTTCAATTTCTACTACCTGGGGACCCTTCACAGATATCACTGCGGAGGCAGAGTGGATTGGGAGGAGTAAGATGGTGCAGCAAAGAATAGGCCCACAAGTGGCCAGGACATAGGGGTTGCCAGACACCTCCCTACCCTCCCAGCAATGGGTGGAGTCCAGGCTTAGATTGTTTCAGCAACTGGAAAGTGAATCTCCTTCACTCCAACAAACCTAATGCCAATAACAGAGGCAGGATAGTACAATAGTTTAGTGATGAAGAGCCAGAACACCTGTTTGCACCCAAATTCCACCATTTACACTCTCTGTGACCTTAGGTAAAATATTTGACCTCTCCTGTGCCTCAGTTTCCTCACCTGTAAAATGGGAACATTAGGACCTCCATCATTGGGTTGCTAAGAGTGTTAAATGAGATAACACACATGAAATACTTGCAACAGTGCTGAGCATAGATCATTCATCCAATAAATGTTAGCCAGCATCATCATCTTTGTCTCATGGCTGGTGCTGTGCTGGGGACACCCAAATTAATAAGGCCTCTGCTGCTCACAGTCTATCTAGTGAGACAGATGATACACAGCTAACTGCTTTTGCACGCTATCACACCATAGGTAAAGCATAAACAATGTGTGACAGGAATCCCAAAAAACGGAGTGACCAGAGTCTGGGCTGGATCTGCTTTCTAAAGGAGGTGATACCTGAGCTGGGCCTTGAAAGACAAATAAGCTTTTAAGCTGCTGAGATCAGAGATGGGGACAGTTGGAGGTTAATGGAGAGTAGGGTCACACTTAGGTACTGCCCATAATAGAAACCATTTTAGAGCCATTGCTCTTTCAAGTACTCCAGCTCTTGTGGGAGGTGGAGACCAGAGATGGAAAGAGAGTTAGGCCTTACACAGACACTACTGCAACCTGCCCATTCAGGTTCCCTTGGGGGAGGTCCTCTGGGAAGAGCCTGAGCGGTTCCTCTGGGAACCAGTGGCCATTGCCATGGAAGGAGGGGAACTACGGGGGGGGGGGGGGGCGTTGCCATGGCAACCAGCTTTGAGGGGCTGCCATGCTGGGAGTATTAAGGACCTCTGGTTACCTTTCCTTCTGGGAAGAAGTGGAAACAGGTAGGGCTGGGTAAGGCCCCAAAGCCTCCAGGCAGGAATCTCGGGTGAGCTCTGCTTCTCAGGCTGGGAGGGACAAGGTCCTGGCACCGGGGTCCCTGCTGAGTCTGAGGGAGGCAGTGGGGTTTCCCTTTCTGTTTTGTTAGGGTCTTCAAGAAGTCGAGTCCCAACTGCAAGGTGAGTCTCCCACAGTGCTTCTCCCAACCCCCCCTGGGCCCTCACAAGGCCCAGCCTGCCCCTAGACAATCCCCAACCCCAAGCTCCCCACTTCCTGTGACAGCTAAGAGCCGACTTCCTTCCCTCCTGAAGCCCCTTGCCGCAAAGGCCTGAGCCAGCAACAGGGCTGGGTGGGGACAGGCTCAGTTCAGTTCGGGTCCCTAAGTGAGACCAAGGGGGAGGGGCCAGAAGCTCATGCCTGGAGCCCTCTTAGGAGCCTGGGGCTGGGAACAGATAACATCCCCACAGGCTATGGCCTGTTTATCCCAGAGGTCCTTGAGGACATGCAGTGAGGCTCTCTGCCTGCCTGCCTAGCGCCAGGTCCTCCTGGACCCACGCACACACATACACACACCCAACTGGTGTTCAGAAGTGCGAAAAGATATTAGGGAGCAGTTAAAAAGCCTCAAGATTGGCTAGTCCGGCAAAGCCCACCACTCTCCTCTTCCAACCCTACTGGGAGGAAACCAGGAGAAACTCCTTCAGATACCCCAGCCTGGGAAGACCAGGGTCAGGGCAGCCACTTCTGAGGGCTCTGAAGCCCTGCCACCCGCCTACCCAATCTTCCCTGTGACCCCTCTACATCCTCAGCTCACCGTGTACCTGGGCAAGCGGGACTTCGTAGATCACCTGGACAAAGTGGATCCTGTAGGTAAGTGTGCCCAGAAAGTGGCGTCACGTGCCCCAAGAGGGGAGGAAGTTCCTGGGCCCAGGAGTGGAGGAGAGGCGCTGACAGGAACTGAGCTCATGTGTCCCCTTCCCAGATGGCGTGGTGCTAGTGGACCCTGACTACCTGAAGGACCGCAGAGGTACTGGCCCCGCGTCCAGGGGCCCCAGGGGAGGCAGCGAAAGGGGGACGTGGGGAAATGAAACGGGCGGCACTGAGAGGGGCCCTGGGGAGACAGAGGGCCAAGGCGGAAGCCAGGAGTAGGATTCAGGCAGGTGTTATGCTGCTGAGGAAGGAGCAGCTGCTGCTAGGAAGTGGGGGGACTGCGGGAAGGGGGGCTCCTGACCACCCTACCTTGCCCACCTTTGCCAGTGTTTGTGACCCTCACCTGTGCCTTCCGCTATGGCCGCGAAGACCTGGATGTCCTGGGCCTGTCCTTCCGCAAGGACCTGTTCATCGCCAACTACCAGGCCTTCCCCCCAACACCCAACCCGCCCCGGCCCCCCACCCGCCTGCAGGACCGGCTGCTGAGGAAGCTGGGCAAGCATGCCCACCCCTTTTTTTTCACAGTGAGGACGCCCCCACCCTCTGCAGAGCAAGGCGTCTGGGACTGTGTTGGGGGGGTGGTGAGGCACCTGTTACGGGCAGGTCTGGGAGAAACAGTGAGGAGGGACCCTAGACCACCCCCCTTCAGGGTCACCCTGCACTCAGGAAGCCCTTGCCTCTCTGCCTCCCCCCTGGGGCCCCTTCCTTTTTCCTTTCTCTTCCCCAGGAGTCCTCCAGCCTCTTGAGATTGGGAGGAAGATTCCGGGGCTTTCTGGAAGAACTGAACTCTTTTCTTCTGCCACAGATACCCCAGAACCTGCCCTGCTCCGTCACCCTGCAGCCAGGCCCAGAGGACACAGGGAAGGTACGGGAGGAACAGGGTCCAGCAGGAGCCCGGGGACACACCCGAGGGGGGGGAGAGGAGACGTCAGGGTGGGACTAAGGATAGGGAGATGTCCCCGATGGCAGTGGGTGTATGGAATGGTCCCTGTTCAGTTGCGACACCCCCTGCTCTTGACCTGCACGGCCCTGAGTAGAGGGGCTCACCTTGTGCAGCGAGGACCGAGCCTCTGCTGGGCCGGGCCTCGGGGAGGCAGAGGCGGAAGACCCAGGCCCTACGCTCCTCAGACCATGATGGGGCAAGAGTCCATGCCCAAGACAGGGAAGTGGGAAGGAAGGGAGTGGCCACAGTGGCAGAGGCCTTGTGTAAGATGTGACCTTTTCTCCCCCTCCCAAGGCCTGTGGGGTAGACTTTGAGATTCGAGCCTTCTGTGCCAAATCACTAGAAGAGAAAAGCCACAAAAGGTGAGAGAAGCAACCTCCCCTCAGGTCTGACCATTCCCTCTGGGTCCCAGGAGCCCCAGGCCTCTGTGGGAGGCGGGAGCCAGTGTCTGGGCATCTGAGGACTGACCCTCTCACCCCTCATCTCTGCCCCCAGGAACTCTGTGCGTCTGGTGATCCGAAAGGTGCAGTTTGCCCCAGAGAAACCCGGCCCCCAGCCTTCGGCTGAAACCACACGCCACTTCCTCATGTCTGACCGGTCCCTCCACCTTGAGGCTTCCCTGGACAAGGAGGTGGGGTGGGGACCCAGGTGCTGCAGACCCGGGGGGGAGGGGTGAAGCCACATGTCAGGATGGTGTTTTTAAAGGAGGCCGCCTTAGCTGGGGGTGGGCTTGGGTTTAGAGGGAGGAGGTCCAGCAATGTGTGTGTGTTGGGGGGGGGGGGCACACCAATAATGGGACCAGTGAAAAAAGATCCGATTAACCTGACCCCCCCCCCAAAAGCTGTACTACCATGGGGAGACCCTCAATGTCAATGTCCACGTCACCAACAACTCCACCAAGACTGTCAAGAAGATCAGAGTCTCTGGTAGGACATGGGGGTTGGAAAAGGGTCTTAGGGGAGGGAGTTGCTGCTGCAAATGTGGCCTCAGGCATCAGCTCAGCCCCAGGACATAGCCCAGTGGGGAGACCCGAGGGGCTCAAAGGACTCAGGCTGTCTGTCCCAGGATGAGATGGGGGTGGGGTTTACTGCTAGGGGGAGGGTGCGGGTCATCAGAGGGGCAGGGGTGGTGATGCGCTGGGGCCGGGCCCTTGCCTGGGTCTGGAGTTGGGGGGAGGGCTGCCGGCACTCCATGCGGAGCTGCTTGGCCCTACCCCACCCCACAGTGAGACAGTACGCTGACATCTGCCTCTTCAGCACCGCCCAGTACAAGTGTCCTGTGGCTCAGATCGAACAAGAGTGAGTAGCACAACAGCCCTGGGTCCCAACCTCAGGGGAGAAGAGTAGGCCCAGGGAACGTGAGGTTGGGGGGCATTTCTTCCCGAACTGTCTCCACTTACAAGGGCATTTCCTCCAGCTGAGTGGCTCTGAGCTGCTCATTTTATTGAGCAGGTCGAGCCAAAACCTACTCCCTGTGACCTGTGCCCAAAGAGGGCAGGGGCTAGTGACGGGGGAGAAGCTGCTGGGGCGGGGGAGCTGCCCCCTCACCCCATCTGCGCCCCCAGAGTCTCGCTCTCTTGCCCCCACCCCCCAGTGACCAGGTGTCGCCCAGTTCCACGTTCTGTAAGGTGTACACCATAACCCCCCTGCTCAGCAACAACCGGGAGAAGCGCGGTCTCGCCCTGGACGGGAAGCTCAAGCACGAGGACACCAACCTGGCGTCCAGCACCATGTGAGGGGGGCTGGGGGAGGGGAGTCCTGCAGCACAGGAGACAGACACTCGCTCCACGCCAGGCGTGTGCCAGGCTCTATCGGCGAACAGGACAGACCCAAAACATCTCTTAACGTTCTCAGAGACGGAGGCCAGACAGATCAGATAAATGGCAAAATACAGAGCATGTTTAGTCATAGGTGTTGAGAAAAAGCAAGGCAGAGAAAGGAGATATAAAGCCGCGGTGGTGGTGCGGGGCGGGGGGGGGGTGGTGCGTAATCCAGAGGTGAATTCTGAGGGAAGATGTGAAGGAAGTAGGTACTGTGGATGCGCAAGGGAAGAGCCCTCCGGGCAGAGGGTACTACAGGCGCAAAGACGCAGAGGCAGGCGGCCCCGCGTGTCTGAGGCGGCAGGAGGGGCCGCAGAGCCACTGCTGGCCTCTACGGGCCCCGTGCCTCTAGGAACAGCTCCGGCAAGTGTGGGCTGGATCTCACCCACACTGGCGCCTCTGTACACGACCACACACAGCAGGCCTTGAGGCTAGCGTGGGAGCAGGAAGTGAGGTCAGAGGGCTAATGGAGAGCAAGACAGGGCAGGGCTGCTGGGTCACAAGGACTTGGGCTTTTACTGGAGAGAACTGAGAAGATGAGAGGAAGGACGCAGCCGGGTACCTTACACAAGACCAGCCTAGGGTGCAGGGCAACGGGCTCTGGTCCAACTCCTCCTCCCACTTGCAGCGTTAAGGAGGGTGCCAACAAGGAGGTGCTGGGAATCCTGGTGTCCTACAGGGTCAAGGTGAAGCTGGTGGTGTCTCGAGGCGGGTGAGCGCTGGGGTCGGGGAATCCTGGGGGTGGGGCGACGGCGCAGGGCTTTCCTCTGGCTCTGCACTGTCATCTCTTCACGGTGCCTCTCTCTCTCCCCAGGGATGTCTCTGTGGAGCTGCCTTTTGTTCTTATGCACCCCAAACCCCATGACCACATCACCCTCCCCAGACCCCAGTCAGGTGAGCTTGCCACCTGCCCAAGCCCCGCAAGGGAAGGCCTGAAGCAAGTCCAGAGGAGAAAAAAGCCGGTCCTTTCAGCAACCCCCCACCCCGCCTCTCTCCTCCTCCCCTCAGCTGCTCCTGAAACAGATGCCCCTGTGGACACCAACCTCATTGAATTTGATACCAAGTAAGAGACTCACCCCCTACCTTCCGAGCTTTGACTCTCTTTGGACAGAGATCCCTGTAACATTCAAACCTACCCTCTGCCCCTCATTGTTTTTCTCTTTTGGGGGAGGGATGGTTGAAGCATCCAATCGAGAGGACTTAGCCTTGTGAGCTGCCGATTACCTGCCCTTCTCTGTCCCTTCTTGCAAATACCTCCAGCCCCATGGCTGCCCCAGCACCTCTGTCTCCGGGAGGGGAGTGGGAGGTGGAGAAGGAGGGCTGGAGCCCTCGCCTCACCCCTCCTCTCCACCACCAAGCTATGCCACAGATGATGACATCGTGTTTGAAGACTTTGCCCGGCTTCGGCTGAAGGGGATGAAGGACGAGGACTACGACGACCAGTTCTGCTAGGAAGCGGGGCTGGAAGAAGGGAGTGGGTGGTGCTGGGAGACGCAGGGGCAGGACCAAGACCCCCACTGTCACTGGGGGGGATCCCAGCCTCTCTTCCTTTCCCCTCCACCCAGCGGCTTCCTCAACCAACCCCTCCCCTCTCTCCCTCCCCCCCCCATCCCCCACCAGATACACACTGGACCCATCTCTTGTGGATCGTGGGCATTAATTTTTTGACTACGGCTGTGCTTCCCCAGCCCCCCAGTGGGTGGCAAGCTGGGTTCGTACCTAAATTTTTTGGAGGGGGACACTGAAGAGGATAGTAGGGAAAGGGGGGGTGGAAGAGCTCCCACATTCAACCTCACACCAACACCCCCTCCTGTCACTATCTCTGCCTCCCATTCCTTCAGGATGAGACCCTTTGGGGGGCAAGGCCAGTTCTTTGCTTCTGAGCATAAAGAAGAAAATAAACCTTTTAATAGGCATGAGCGTGTGTGTTTTCTATGCAGCGTTTAAGGAGCACATGGTGTGCGTACCCATGACTCTTAGCTGTGAGTGAGGACGCAATCTCTTCTCTGCACCCACGTGGCACCTGGCCCACAGGCTGTCAGTAAACGTTTACTGAATGGCTGAGCTGTACCTGAGCTCCAAGGTAAACATGGAAACTTGATTTGGTCAGTCCCAACTCAAAGGTACAGTTTGGTAAAGCCACAAAGTAAACTTACTCATTTACAGAGGGAATGATAACTCACTTCCCTGCAGACTAGATGCTCTTGGGAGGTGGGCAGGGCAGGCCCTTCCCTGTTGCAGCTGACACACATGACCGCATGGTGACCTGTTGTGACCGAGTGTGTTCATTTCCACTGCTCCTATGGTTGCTCAAGCTGTCCACTCCTGGGGCTCAGCGGGACCACGGCTGCAGGCAGAAGCCCCACGACACACATCTCTGTGGAGCCTGGTCCTTACACTGTAACACAGACACCGAGGCTTTGGGCAGCCACAGAGAGTCGTGCCGCTGTGGACAAGTCCGAGAAGCTACATCCTACTGCTGCTCCTCTGACGTCCATCAGGGACTCCCAGAGGCTTGGCTGAAGCCCCAGGCTGGGCTGGAGGGAGTTAACAGTACTCCACTGACATCCCTCACCCCACCACCCACTCCCACTCCTGTAGCCCAAGCCTTCTCCTTTTTCTCTTATGGCTCATTCATTCATTCCATGAACAATCTTGATTTAAACCACTATTATGTGCCAGGCATAGTATAGGGTTGGCAGTGACCGAAGCAAACATTAAATCATTGCAGTATCTGTGCTCCAAAGGAGAAATGCAGGAGCTAGGGAGTTCTGACCTAGGCTAGGGCTGGAAGAAGATTTCCCTGGAGCTAGGGAGTTCTGATCTAGGCTAGGGCTGGAAGAAGATTTCACTGGAGGTAGTGACCTTTGAGCAGAGTACTGGAAGATGAGGAGGAGTTCCAGTATCCCAGGCAAAAGTAACACCACGTGTGAAGGCAGGAGGGAACACAGAACATTTCAGAGACTGAAAGAGGCCAGAGGGACTGGGACAGAGACAGCCAGTGGCAAAGTAGTTCCAGATGAGGCTGGTGAGGCAAATGGAGCCGCTCATACAGGCCTTTAGTCTATGTTATGGCTCATGACATCTAATTAAATCATGATTTACCCACAGGCTTTAAGTGCTGCCAAAATGCCAATGACCTTGCTTACCTCTCCACAGTAGCAGCCTACCCTGCACGCCCTGGTCTTCTTCATGTGGAGGAGCCGTCATCATCCCTCTGACAACTACGAACCCGCTCCTTGACCTCTGAGCTCTTGGCCCATGGATCTCAAACTTTTTCAGGTGAAATCAGAATCCTCTGGGGTACGTGATAAAGACACAGAGTCCCAGGCTTCTACCTTCCCCAGTTCTGATTCAGTCGATCCCAGGAAGAATCCATGAATCGGGATTTTGAATTAGCACATGCTTTGAGAAACAATGCCTTTTTTCTTTTAGCTTTTCACGTTTTTAATGTTTTTAAGTAAAACAAGCACACGGCTTAAAAAAAAAAAAATCCAAACAGTAAAGAGTGAACAGAAGGCTCCCTCCTGCCCCTGATCCCCAGCCTCCTGTTTCTCATTCCCAGAGGCGATCACTATCAGCAGTTCCTTGATTACTCTTCCAAAGACATTCTTCAGACACAGTCATACACATATGAACATATTTCCCCCTTATTTTAAATATAGATAGTAGCATACTATGCACACTCTTCTACACCTTGCTTTTTTCCCTTAATAATGCAGCTAGGAGAACATTCCTTTAGCAATCCACATAGATCTACCTCATTCTTTTAAAGAGTTGCCTAGGGGCTTTCATGGTGGCACAGTGGTTAAGAATCCACCTGCCAATGCAGGGGTCACGGGTTCGAACCCTGGTCCGGGAAGATCCCACATGCCGCAGAGCAGCTAAGCCCGTGCACCACAACTACTGAGCCTGCGCTCTAGAGCTTGCGAGCCACAACTACTGAGCCCGCGTGCCACAACTACTGAAGCCCATGTGCCTAGAGCCCGTGCTCCGCAACGAGAAGCCACCACAAATGAGAAGCCCGCGCACCGCAACGAAGAGTAGCCCCCACTTGCCGCAACTAGAGAAAGCCTGCACGCAGCAACGAAGACTCAATGCAGCCAAAAATAAATAAATAAAATAAATATATTTTAAAAAAAGAGTTGCCTAGATGTCATTTACTTTTACCAATTTTCTATCAATGGACATGAAGGATGTCCATTCTTGCTAATTCAAACAGTATTACAATAATTATCCTTGAAGATATGTCTTTTTGCACATGCAAAGTGCGTCTGTAGGACAAACTCTTAAAAGTAGAATTGGTGGGGGAATTCCCTGGCAGTGGTTAGGACTCCCTGTTTTCACTGCCAACGGCCCGGGTTCAATCCCTGGTCAGGGAACTAAGATCCCACGAGCCACCACGTGGTCAAAAAAAAAAAGTAGAATTGGTGGGTCAAAGAGGGTAAGCATCACTACTGTATATAAAATAGATAACCAACAGGACCTAATGTGTAGCACAGGGAACTACACTCAACATCTTGTAATAACCTATAATGGAAAAGAATCTGAGAAAGTATATATATATAAAAGTATCCAGTTGGCCAAAAGGGTCATTCGGGTTTTTCCGTAAGATGTTACGGAGGTCGTTCGGGTTTTTCCGCAAGATGTTACAGAACATCTTATGTAACATCTTACGGAAAAACCCGAACGACCTTTTTGGCCAACCCAACATATAAATATAAAAGTATACAAAGACTTCCCTGGTGGTCCAGTGGTTAAGACTCCACGCTTCCACTGCAGGGGGCACGGGTTTGATCCCTGGTTGGGGAACTAAGATCCCACACAGTGTGGCCAAAAAAAAAAAAAAGTATATATGTAAAAAAGTATATGTATATATTAAAAAGTATACATATAACTGAATCACTTTACTGTACACCTAAAACACAACATTATAAATCGACTATACTTCAATATAAACTTTTTTAAAAAATGAGATAAAAAAAGGGTGAGCGCCTTTTTGATTACGGCCAATCAAGCAGATGACATATGGTATCACCCTAGTTTTAATTTGCATCTCTTTGATCATGAGTGAGGATGAACCTGATTTACTGGGTTGATGTTGTTTTTCTTAAAGTACCCTGAGAACTCTTTATATAGTAAAGCAATTAACCCTTTGTCATTTATTTTGCTCATATTTTTCTCACTTTGTCTTCTGAATTTGTTCCTAGCTTTTTCTTCTTTTCTTTTTACTGAGGTAAGATTCATATAACATAAAGTTAACCATTTTATTTATTTTATTTATTTATTTTTGCTGCGTTGGGTCTTCGTTGCTATGTGCGGGCTTTCTCTAGTTGCGGCGAGTGGGGGCTACTCTTCATTGCGGTGCATGGGCTTCTCATGGTGGCTTCTCTTGTTGTGGAGCACGGGCTCTAGGTGCACGGGCTTCAGTAGTTGTGGCACATGGGCTCAGTAGTTACAGCACACGGGCTCAGTAGTTGTGGCTTATGGGCTCTAGAGTGCAGGCTCCGTAGTTGTGGCGCACGTGCTTAGTCGCTCCACGGCACGTGGAATCTTCCCAGACCAGGGATCAAACCCGTGTCCCCTGCATTGGCAGGCGGATTCTTAAGTACTGTGCCACCAGGAAAGTCCCAAGTTAACCATTTTAAAGTGTAAAATTGGGTGGCACTTAGTTCATGCACAATGTGTGTAACCATCACTTCTAGTTTCAAAGTATTTTGCTTCTGGTATTTTTAATAATTCATAATTTTTATATTTAATATGTAGTCAATTATAATCACTTTTTTTTAATGACTTCTTGGTTTTTTGTCACAAAGCTCTTGGCCCTTCTGTTTTCTCGCAATTTAACACTTCCTCTTCTTTCCAGGCTAAACTTCAGGATCATCACATCAACCACTATCTCATCAGCACCCTCAACTGTTCCTCCTTTCACAAAACCTGCTCTCAAACCCCACTCTTGGCTCTAACCACCACCCCGCCCTTGTCCCCTCCAACACGGGGCTGCTGAGGCACTGTCAGAGAAAAATCACACAACCACATTTACTCATTCATCCAACAAATATTTTTAACGCATCCTAGGTGCCAACACCATGCTCGGCGCTGGGTATGGATTTGGGCCACTACAAACCTATGGCCTTTAACCTCAGCTGGGCCCTCAACACCTGATAACCCCCTGTCCCCCTCCACGACCCTGGTCACCTCCTACTCCTGCTCCCATCCAACTCATTAATTTTCTAAACCTTCCTCACATTCAGAGTGACTTCTCCCGCTCTTCACAGAGATTAGGCTCTGAGGGATGAATGATTTTAATTCCCACCTCCTACCGACAAGCACCGACATCGACACCATTTCTCCTACACAACCAAGGTTAAGATGCCGCCTCCAGGTTGAAGCTAATCCCTCCACCTGTGCTCAGATCGCTCCCCCTCCCACCTCCTCTGAGACCTTGATTCATCAAACCGCCCCCATCTCTTCAAACTCTGCCTCTCTCTACTGGTTCTTCCTCCATGGTAAATAAACCCGTGCAAGTCTCTTCCGTTAAAGAAAGAAAGGGAGAGAGGAAGGAAGGCAGGGAGGGAAGGAGGGAAAAGGGAGGGATAAAGGAAGGAAGCCAAAGAAAACACTCCTCCACACTCAGGGCTCTTTCACAGTAAAGTCTATCTCCTCTCTCGCTTTTCATGTTTAATTTTTATTTCCAAAGTTGTATATCCACATAGTTGAAGGAGTCAGATACGACTACAAGGGCTATTACAAGAAAAAGTAAACTCCTTCCCCCTGCAATTTCCTTCTCCTCAGAGGCAATTACTTTCACCTCCGTTCGATGTTTCTTTTGGCATTTACCTCCATCTCTAAACAACATGCTTGTTTTGCTACTTCTTGATTTTTGTTTTAAGCATTGTCTACAGGCTTCCTGCCATGTAAGGTGAAGCCTGAGAGCCCTTTCGCCCCCTGCCCCAACATGGGAAGCTCTCCCAAGGGAATTCTATCAATCGGGGTCAGATCAACATCCAGGATTTATTGCAAATGTTATCCATAGCTGCGTCATGTGGTCTATTATGATTACCTTTCTCTTCTTGCACAACTGTTTTCCCTGAATAACTATCATTTTTAAAATTTGCTTATTCTCTGATTTATCACTAATTCTGCTCTATACTTTCCTCCAAAAATCTATGTATCCTCTCAATTCATTCAAAACAAAACAGATGTTATCTCTTCCATCTCCTTGAAAAATCTCTCTCCAGGAGACTTCTGACTTGGGTCTAACTCTAGTCACCTCCTGAGAAGGGTACTTGGAAGAGAAACTTGAGACCTTGTACGTATCAAAATGTCCTTATTCTATCTTCGTTATTGATAGTTGGGCTGTTATGAGAGTCAAGATATCCCCTAAAACCTATTCTGCCATGGTGCTAGAACAATAGCTAGCCACCTAGGTAAGGACTGGATTTCCCAGAACCCCGGAGCTGGTAGGACCACATGACTGAGTTTTCTTCAAAGGAATGTGAGTAGAAATTATATGTGCCACTCCCTAGCCAGACCTCTGAGACAGGTGTGCCTCCTCCATATTTTCTCTTCTGCCTTCCTGCCAGCTGCAACCCACAGAGGGCAGCAACCCAGTTTTGACATTGCACACACCAATGTCCCAGAGCAAAGCACCATTTCTCAAAGTTTACTGTGCATACAGATCACCTGGAAGAGAAAAGCAGCGTTTCTCAAAGTATACTGTGTACACAGATCCCCTGGGATCTTCAAAAACAGATACTGATGCAGTGGGTCTGTGGTGGGGCCTGAGATCCTGCATTTCTAAAAAGCATCTAGGTAATGCCAATGCTGCGGCCTGAAGACCATACTTTTGAACATAAGAGCCTAAAGGATGGCAGAGCTCCACTGCTTGCTAGCCTCGGTCTCGGTCTGATTTGTGGAGCACACTGAACTACCCACACCAAACTGTTTTCTGAGAAAAAGTTGAGTTCTATTTGCTTGAGCCACTGCATTTTTAGCCTTCACCCTACTACAGCTGGAGTACACAACTCCACATTGGAAATCACTTTCCCCCAAAACGTTGAAGGCGCTGCCCCACTGGTGTGGAGTGTTAGTATTCAGAGGATCAAGGCCATTCTGATTGCTGATCCTTAGCATGTGGTCTATTTTCTCTCTGGAAGCTTCTGCAAGACCCTTTTCTGTGAGACTAGTGTTCTGATATTTCATGATGTGCCTTGATGCTGGGCACTTAATGGGCCCTTTTCATCTAGAAACACAAGTCCTTTCTTCCCTTTGTTTTCCCTGTTCTCAGAGAATTTAAGCCCGCTGGACTGATTCTCTAATTTTCTCACGTCGTCTTTCCTATATGCCATCTCCTTTCTTTTGCTTTACTTGCTGGGAGACTGCTTCAATTTCTCTTTCAACCCTTTTGCTCAATTTTTCATTCCTTCCCTCATGGTTTTATTTTTCAAGTGTGTTTTCTTGGATTCAATCCTTTATTATAGTATCTCTGACCCAAGCACGTCAATATTTTTTTTTCCTTAAGTTTTACTCTATGTCATCAAAGTTGGGGTTTTTTTGGTTTGTTTGTTTGGGGTTTTTTTTTCTGTTTATTTTGGTCTCTGCCTTCCATGTTAGAAAGTTTCTGCAAACATCTAGAAATCTTTTGTCTTATGTTTGCTCATTTTAAGGGTGACATGCTAAGAAGCTGACTAGAAGATCTGCGGACACAGTTGGGACTTATCAACTGTGGGTTTCACTATGGCGTGATCTGGCTAACTGCTTTGTTGGAGAATCCCTGATGTTAATACCCTTAGATCTTTCCTCTGAATAGTCAAATTCCCCAGATGAGAGTCTTCCAGTCTCTGACCTGGAAGGTAAAAGCCTGGTTGCCAGAGTTCTAGAAACCACCACTCAGTAAATAAACTTTCACTCAATCTCTGTTTTAAATACAGTCATGCCCTGGTGCCCTCCATGCCAAAGACTCTCTGGTTTCCATCTCCAACCAAGAAACCTCCAGCAATCTGATGAGTTGGGGGTAAGCAGCTGCCAAGATATATGAGGAGATAAAGGAGGCGATAGGGGGGGTCTAACTATTTCAAATAATCCTCCTAATTTTAGTACTACCTACAGCCCAGCTGTACTGTGATGCCACTGATTTAAGGGTAAATCAACTTGCTTCTAAGCCAATCAACTATATTTCAATAAAAAATAAAATTAAATAAAAAAAAAAGTTGCTTCTAACTTTCTTCACTGCTGGCTTAATTACCACTTCACTGCTAAATCAGTTACCACATATGCTTCTGTCTTGCAGTTTCTATTTAAAGTTTTGCTATTAACTCCTCTTTCTCCTTGACTCCTTTCTAAAATCCCCTTATTGCTATCTTCCTAGGATTTAGTAAAGGAGTGAAGTTAAACGCTAGATCCCTCAAGTTTAACTGAAAGTCTCCACTCGTTTGCTAACCCTGTGCAAACTGGCTTCATTCTCAATCTTCCATAAACTGTCAAGATTGATCTTTCCTAAAAGGTACAGCTGGTCAGAATACACTTGAAAATCCTTCTAAGGCTCCCAAATGCTTTCAAAATAAAGTCCAAATTCCTTAGCTTGCAAGCCATTTCCTAATCTGGCTCCCCACTCCAGTCTCCCCAGTCACACCTATCCACCACCACACTGCGTTCACTCCAGTCAAACTGAACCCCTTGCTGGACTTCCAATGTGTCAGCCCCCTCACACCACCATGCGCTTGCCTGTGCCTTTCCCTTTTCCACTCCAAGCTCTCATCCACCTGGTTAACCCTTCAGATTCAGTTCACGCAGCATTTCCTCCCAGAATCCTTTCTCTGTGTTCCCAGAGACACACCCTGGGCGTATCCCTAACGAAACATTTATCCCTCTATCACGTGAGAGTCCACCTCACTCACCTTTGTATCCCCAGAGCCAACCACATTAACAGGCGATCAGAGAGGGAAAAGGCTGATAGGAGCCAGCTTCTCAGAATATACTGACAGTCCGTGTTTCAGGGCTCCCGTTCAGGGGGAATCGCTAGGGCGAATAAGGTCACACTCACCAAGTCCGGCTTTCCCCAGGCTCCGATAGGTGGCGGAGTGGGATAGGCAAACACAGGGTCCATGGCTGTCCAGTCTGTAAACACCCAGAGCTCCCACCATCATCACCTAGCACCCAGCAGACGCTCACTAAATTCTTGTAGAAGAAATTAAACACAGACCACAAGACAGTGTCGTGAAGGTGAACAGGTTTGAAGGGCGTGAATATTTCGATACTGCCTCTTACCACAGGTGGTCACGCGGTGGTGGCGCAGACCTGGGCATGCGCAGGAGACCCTGGGAGTTGTAGTTCACCAGGTGAACCGAGAACGGCGAGACCGCGCTGAGCATCCCGGGAACTGTAGTGTTAGCAAAGGGGCGCGCTCTGCGCGGGCGCAAACGGACAGCCATTTCCGGGCACTTTTCCGCAGCATTTCGCAAAAGGAGAGAATCCAGGAGTAGCGATGGCTACCTACAGCTTGGCGAACGAGCGACTACGCGCCCTGGAAGACATCGAACGGGAAATTGGAGCCATTCTTCAGAATGCAGGTTCGGGATACGACGACCAGAGGAGGAGCGGCAGCGAGAGCGAGAGCTAGACCGACCGTGCGCACATGCGCCGACCGGTGACTGGGAGTGGGGTTGGGAGGGATCCTAAGTGGGTGCAGGGGTGGGTGGGACTGGCTCTGGGGCGCGGCTATACTGGCAGTCTCCGGATAGCCCCGCCCACTCTCCACCCCGGCAGGTACAGTGATCTTGGAACTTTCCAAGGAAAAAACCAATGAGCGGCTCCTAGACCGACAGGCAGCGGCCTTCACCGCGTCGGTGCAGCACGTGGAGGCGGAGCTGTCGGCTCAGATCCGCTATCTCACTCAGGTGGGTATGTGTGTGTGTGTGTTGGAACGTCCTACGCGCGCGTGTGTGTGTGTGTGTGTGTGTGTGTGTTTTGGACCATGCAACACGCCCACCCCAGCTCTCTGCCTTAGCCTTAGCCTTCAGGAGTCCCGGGCAGAGCTTTGGTCTCGGGAGCCAAGCAAGACCAGCCCTACCCAGCAGGCCTGTTGACCCTGGCAGGACCCCTCCCTTCCAGGGTAGGTTTCCTATGTCACTGAGTTGCATCACATGAGCCACTGGATGGGGAAGTCCTGGGAGAGGGTGTGTGAACAATACGAAAGCCACAGGATACGCTCTTAGAAACCTGACCTGACCTCAAGGGTATGGAGCCCCAGATGGCTACCTCCTGAGGAAAGGAACAGGATTGAAAGGGTTCTGAGGTCGTAACAGCAACTACCCTTTACTAAACTTTTACAGTGTGCCAGACACTCTGCATTATCTAATCCTATAACAACTCTAGGAAGTAGTTAGTTACTGTCATCCCCATTTTACAGATGAGGTTAACAGAAATTCAGTGATATGCCCTAGGTAATCCAGCTAACCACGTGGCATAGCAAATTCAGACGCAGGGAAGAAATGACGCAAGAGACCTGATGCCTGGCTGGGGAGATGGGAAAGGGGAGAGGTGCTTCTTTGATCAATCTAAACGTCCTGTAGGTGGCCACAGGGCAGCCCCATGAGGGCTCCAGCTACTCTTCGAGGAAGGACTGTCAGATGGCCCTGAAGCGAGTGGACTATGCTCGTCTCAAGCTCAGTGAGGTGGCTCGAACCTGTGAGCAGATGCTGGAAAACTAGGCCAAGCAGGTGAAAAGCTTGGAAGGAGAGCTCCACCTACACCCCAGGACAGAACCTGGAGAGCATGGGCTGCCCCGTACATGCCCTGCTGGTCAGAAGCCATGAGGACAAAGGCACAAAAGGTGGGAATGGAGAACCTTAAAGACCAAGCCCATGCATGGCTGTGCCCTGGCTCCTCCCGCCATGCACTTCGCCGAGCGCTGACAAGCTCAGAACAGGAGACAGAGACTAAAGACGCCCAACCCACTTCCTCAGGTCCCTGCCCCAGGCTTCTGGCAGACTTGGACCAATGCAGACACATTTTTGTTCACTGGAAAAGATAAAATGAGAACTAAGGGTTTTGATAATAAAAACAATAACACTAAAAACAAGGAGCTCAGACTCTCATTGGGGCTTATATGGGTGATGTAAGGGGTTGAGGAAGTAAAACCAGGCTGTATGGCAGCTGCTGAGGAGGGGGGGTGGGAAAGCGGGAGAGGGCTGAAGTTGGGGAGGAACACTGCTGTGGTGTGAAGAGACAAGGACAAGGCACAAGGGACTTGGGACAAGGAGGTTGGCAGGGATTGGGGGTTGCGCCGAGGGGGAAGGTGTCAGGTGGCCATCAGCAGAGAAGCTGAAGCCAGGAATCATGGTAAGGGGGCAAGGGCATGAGACCAATGTCTGCAGAAAGAAGAGTCAATAATTATAAAAATAAGTTTTAGTAGTTAAAAAAATCCACGTATAGAATTTGTACAAGATATCTAGTATAAGAGGTGATTTTACATTACAGCATAGAAAAAAAAAACGGAGGGAAGGTTTAAGAGAGGGCAGTGGCTGGTTAGTTGTGTATTAAACATTGACAAATATGTAGAGAGTGCCTACCATGTGCCAGGGATTGCTCTAGTATATTAACCGCATTTGATACTGAATAAATCATAATCTGCCCTCACAAGCTTCCATTCTTTAAGCATTGGTGTCTGCTGCCACACGCACATAATGAAGGTGCAAATCTGGAAAAGATAAAGAAATTGAGAGATGAGCTCTGAGATAAAGGGAAGTTGGGTGGGGGAGTGGGGGGCAAGGGGTGATAGCTTGAACTGGGGAATCAGACTCCAAAACATTGACTATAGATCAGGTACATAGTAGGTGCTCAATAAAGATGTGTGAATTGAACGAATAGCTCCTACCTTCCTCCATCGCTTCATGTCCCACTCGTCTGCTCTAGCTGCAGTCTTGATGTTGCTCAAGCACTGCCTGGCTTTGAAGGCCATGCACTGGTCCCTCGGCCTATGGTGGCTTCCCTCCCTCCCCATTCTGTAGTCTGGCTGACTCTTCCCTCATCGCCTGTTGTCCATGGTGCAGGCAGCCTCCACATTTGCCAGCCTGAGAGCTGCTGTGGGCAGGATCCCTGCCAAGGAGGCTCTGGATCCCTGGAGGAGGGGTTCAGAAGCCCAGTTTACCTGGAGGACACTGCAGTGACTGCTCCCTCCTCTTCTTGCACAGCATGTAGAGCAGGGCCCCAGTGAGGAGGAAAACGATGCCCAAGAGGGACAGCACCGGCACCATGGCTGATGTCCCAGCTGCAGGACCCACATTTTCTCCCAGCTGCTTCTGGTTCCCCATGGTCCCAGGCCTTGCCCCCAGACGGTGGCCCGAAGTGTAAGTGGTAGTCTCATTGGGGTGGATGAGGTTTTTGTCCAACGAAGGTGCTCTTTCTGGAGGGGTGGGCTGCTGGGAAGGCTGCAGGGTGGATGGCAGGTACTTCCGTGCAGGGGTGCCCGTGGCTGAAGGTGTCTTTTCTGTGGGCTCAGGAACCTGGGTGCTGCGGGGAGGTACATGTCCCTCGCGGGCCACACTCCTGGCGTGAGCACGTCCACATTCTGAAGAAGCAAGAAGTGAGGAATCAGGGCTATGAGGGGATAAGGTGAAGAACTAGATAGAGGGAAGGGTAGTGAGTGGGTCAAGGAGAACATCAAGGGAACAGCTAAATGCCAGGAAAGAAAGGCAGGGGCAGAGGGAAAACATGGGGAGATGGAAGTGAGCAAACCACAACATGGAGCCACTGGGGCGAGCATGCATTCTGAACTGGGAAGTCAGGAGACCTGGGTTGGAACCCGGGCTCTGCTACAAAGTAGCTGTGACCTTGCCCCTTGTCTCTTAACCTCTCTGGGATTCATTTCTTTCAGCTGTAAAGCAGGGATAATTTTAGTACTAAAGGCCAGAGTAGCCAGGAAGAGTAAATGAATAAGGTAGGTCTACGTAGCCAAAGGGCAGTATGGGTACCACCAATGCTACAGAAGACAACTTTAGCTGGGACCTGGAAGAACACTTTGTGTCTTAATGGTTATGTATTTATTTTAGGAGAAAAATACAACCAGCATATCAAATTTGTGACTTCACAGATGTTCCTGCTTAGGACTAGTTGCCATTAAGTTTTTCAGAAGTGGCTGTGTACACTTAAGATTTATTCGTTTCATTGTTTGTAAATTTTACCTCAAAAGAAAAAAAAAAGGAACAATAAAATATAAAACCCTCCTTAATAATACACATGATGAAATGTCTGGGGATAAAGTATAGTCAACCCTGCAGCTTACTTGGAAGTGCACCAAAAAATATTAGGCAGGTTGATGAGGAATAGAGGGATGGATAGACAGATGGGTGTGCAATAAAGCAAATATAGTTAAAATGCTGTAAACTCGATATTGTAAAATATAAAATATATTTGCTTTATTATGTACACATATAAAAATCAAATATTATAGAATCTAGGTGGTGGGTATATGGATGTTCACTGTACATAAATCTTTCAACTTTTATTTATGTCTTTAAATTTCCATAATAAATTACTGGAAAATAAAAATAGTGCCTTGATTTCAAGGAACACATTAAGTAAATGCACAGGTGATAGGATAAATTGGCAAAAATCCTGGAAGTGATGGTGAGTGATTTCTGGTAAACAGGGACTTAAGTGAAAGTACACAGAATAGGAATGTGAGGTGTCAAAGGGGAAAGGGCTGAGGCAAAGAAAAGTGTAAGGTGGAGGCGGCCGAGCCCTGGAGACAGAGCCTGGGGAGGAGGGAGAAAGCGCTCACCTTCACGATCAAAGCAGCGCATCAGTTCCTGGACCCACCGGTCACTGCTGCCTCCACACACACTAACCAAGGGTAGCTGGAACCTGTAAGGAGGGACGTGGTCTCAGCTGCGTCTCCAATCTCCGCTCCCCTTCCCTCCCCCCCTTTCCCACCTCTTTCCTCGTTCCAAAGAAGTGAGGTCACTGCCAAGATTCAGCAGTTTCTGCTGGGACTGGGAAATTCCAGGCGGGACAGGGAAACTAAGGTGTGGAGAATTAGGGCAAACATAACCTAATGTTATGGGGACTATAGAGGGGACTAGGGGTCCTCCCAGAAGGAGCTCAAGTCTGACCAGAGAGGGTCCTGGAGGCTCCAGGAGGCTCTGCGCTCCCAGGGGTGGGTGAGATTACCTGACGTAGGAAGAGCAACGTTGATAGACTTTCAGGTATTTTCGGAGATGTCCCATGTATTGATCGTTAAGAGGGGAGTGGGAAGAAATTCTTCTATCACAGGGACAACTTCCAGCGATGCTACCTTCATTGCCATCGCCTGAGCAGGACCGAGGTGGTCAGCACAGGTTCCCCGGTTCACGGGCTCACACACCGGTAAACTTAGCCTCCAACCCACAGCCCCACTGCAGCCTCTCCCCTAGACCCGGGGATCTGAGCCCCTCCCACCCCCCGGGCTCAACTCACAAATTACACTCCCCAAACACGTCCATAATCACACCTGGACCCTGGTGTTCCCCGGCCCGTCCCCAACCCCAGGCAGCTGGCCCTCCCCCTGCCCCGGCTGCCGTGGGGACCCTGGCTCCCCACTTATTCAACTCAACCCCGCGGCCCTCGTGTCCCCCACCCCCTTCCCCGGATTCGGGGATCTGGGCACCAGCCGGGCCCCTGACGAACCTGGAGGAGTGTGGCACGCTAGAAATAGTAGGAGCAAGAGGAACCGGAGTTCCCGGCCCAGCATCATCTCGGGCCCGCCTCGCCCTGTCTGACTCCCAGACGTGCTCCGGAGTCTGACGTCCAGCCGGTTTCTCAATGGCTTTCGCTTCCTTCTCCCGCTACGGCCGAGATTGTGCGGGAGACGGCGGCCGTCGGCACCGAGGCGGGGCGCGAGGCGGCGGAGCCTCCCTCTGGGCGCCCTCACCGTCTCGAACTGATAAGTGCGGTCAGTACCGTTTTAACCGCGTGATCGCCGACCTGGGGCGGCGGGGAAACTCCGGGAGGCGGAGCTCCTCCGCCCGCGCCCCCGCACCCAGCCCAGAGCCCCGTCGAGGGGGCAGCCAGGAATGTTTGAAGAAGGCGAAAGAAAGCGGAAGAAAGTCCAGGCTGCAGGGCCAGGCGCGGCGGGCGGGCACTGCCCACTAGGCTGATCCAGTTCGGCCCGGGGATGCCAGCCCCGCCCGCCCGCCCGCCCTCCGCAGGTCAGTCGGCTGGACCTCCTCCTTCGAGAGGCTTTCACTTTTCGGGCTTGGGTCCGGCGCACGGGGATCCAGTCACATGGCTGGAGTGACCGCGGCGGATGAGTCCGCGCGCCCAACAGCGCAGACACTGCCCTGAGCGCCTCTGCGCCGCGCAAGACACGGGGGGCGTGGCAACCCGAGGAGCCGGCGCGGGGCTCGGGCAGCCTGACGTCACGCCCCACCCCGAGGTATTTACCTTCGAAAAGTGGTGGCGGCTGCAGGTACCGGAGTAGCGGACCGGACGGGAGGGGCTAGGTGTACCGGGGCTCACCGCCAAACCTATTCAAGCCGAAGAGATGCCCTAGCTCCTGTCCCCCTCCTCCCACACCCCACAGACGGATCCAAAACTTCCCTCCTCACCAAACCCTTGCCCATAGGATTAGCGCTCTCCCACTTCTATCCTCAACTCAGACCCTACCTTTGAGGGTTTGAGCCTCAAATTTTGAGCCCCAAAGACCACCTCCCTCCCGACTACCCATCCTTAACCCTAATCACCCACTTTCAAGTCTGGACCCCATTCTCACCCTGAATTCCCATCCTCAGCCCTGAAAACTCCTTTCTCGCTCCTAACACTCATCCATAGATTCCACCCTAAGTGACCCTCAGACCCACACTCTCCCCCATTTTATGACCCAGCCCCAAACTCTCCCGAGTACCTCTCCCTCACCATATATCCCTCCCTCTGCTCAGTCTGGGCCCAGGCCTTGTGCCCCTGAAGACATGGAGTTTGTGTCTGGATACCGGGATGAGTTCCTGGATTTCGCTGCCCTCCTCTTTGGCTGGTTCCGCAAGTTCGTGGCGGAGCGCGGGGCCGTGGGGACCCGCCTTGAGGGCTGCTGGCGGGAGCTGGAGGCTCAGATCAGGAGGCTGCCCCAGGACCGCGCCCTTTGGGTGCTCCACGTCCTGCCCAACCGTAGCGTGGGCATCAGCCTGGGGCAAGGGGCAGAGCCAGGCCCTGCACCAGGCCTGGGGGCTGCCCGGCTCCTGGGAGACGAGCCCCCACTCCACCTGCGGGACCTAAGCCCCTATGTCAGCTTTGTCAGCCTGGAGGAAGGGGACGAAGAGGAGGAAGAGGAGGAAGGAGAGAATGGAGAGGAGGAGGATGCAGGCCCCGAGAAAGTAGAAACAGAGGAGGATGGGGAGCCAGCCCCTACCAGCAGGGACTCCCCACAGGAAGCAAACCCCCCAGGGGAGGCAGAGGAGACCGAGCAGGAGGCAGGAGGTCGCGAGGTTGGCTGCCAAGAGGACAGGGCGGAGGACGAACCAGGGCCTGAGAGGAGGAAGGGACAGAGAAGTGGTAAGAACCCAGGGCTGGCCCTGCCCTGCCCCCGCCCAGGCATACTCCCCTTCAAAGCCCTCCTCTGCCCCTCAGAATCCAGTTAGGAGTCACAGATGGGTGGCCCTCAGGCCAATCTGGCCTAAAAAGGTGTCTTCACTGATCCACAGTGTTCTTTGTTTTTTAAATTTGAGCCAACATTTAAACATTAAAAGAAAAAAATTCCAGAAGTCTGGAGTTACCCCTTCTCAAGAAAAATGTAAAGTTCCCACAGCAGGCCCACATTTCCACCTGGCAGCAAATGCTGGTTCTGTGTAGCCGCAGTCCCCTTCCGATGAGGCATGCCCTCTCTACCTAGTCCCCTTCGCTCAGTCTCCTAGTCCCCGTGGGCATTTGATTTGGTATCCCTGACCCTGACAGTCTTTGCCCCCCCACCCCCGACTTTTCCCTTTTTCCCCAGAGGCGGCCCCCCTGCACCTTTCCTGCATCCTACTGGTGACGGATGAACATGGCACCATCTTGGGCATTGACCTGCTGATGGATGGAGGGCAGGGGAGTGCAGGCAGGGGCTCAGGGACACAGAACCTGGCTCCTCGGGCCTATGCTCTCCTCTGCCACAGCATGGCCTGCCCCATGGGCTCTGGAGACCCCCGAAAGCCCCGAAAGCTTACTGTGGGAGACGCCCAGCTGCATCGGTACAGAAACCTGGTAGAGGGTGGGGAAGCCTGGGGCCCTGGGCTCCTGAGCCCCCCAGCCTGATGCCGTCTCCACCCCCCATTCAGGGAGCTGGAGAATCTGGTCCCAAGGCTGAGAGTGAAGCTAGCCAAGACCCCGATGCGGACATGGGGTCCCCGGCCCGGCTTCACCTTTGCCTCCCTTCGGGCTCGAACCTGCCATGTTTGTCACAGGCATAGCTTTGAAGTGAAGCTAACCCCCTGGTGAGCAGCCTGCAGAGATGGAGCGAGCGGAAGGAAGACCCCAACAGTCAGGCAAACAGAGAGGAAGCAGGCTGGTGGGGGGCCCTGCAGACAGACAGAGTGAGGGACAGGGAAACAAGAAGATGACACACACAAAAAAGCTGTTATAGGCAGAGAGAGTACAAACAGAGTGCGTATGGGCAGCCGCAGGACAGATGGACAGCAGACAGGGGACCTACATACACTAACACTGAGTGCCCACCCCCCCCACCCCCTGTGACCCCAGCCCCCAGTGTGGCGCTGTCTTGTACTGCGGAGAGGCTTGTCTCCGGGCTGATTGGAAGCGATGCCCAGATGATGTGAGCCACCGATTTTGGTGCCCAAGGCTTGCAGCCTTCATGGAGCGGGCCGGAGAACTGGCAACTCTGCCTTTTACCTACACCGCAGGTACCCTAAGGAGGTCAGGATGGGTGGGGGAAAGTGGGACCCGGTCTTTGGAACTGGGGCCCCAGGTGCCTGGGAACAGGGTCCTGGGCTTGAAGGCTAAGTGCCTGGGGCTGGAATCTAGATCCCTGGAATAACAGCTGGGTGCTGGGTATTTGGGGCTGGGGGCTAGACCCTTGGGGCTGGACACAGCATCTCTGGAGCTGAGGACTGAGTGCCCTGGTCCCTGAGAGAACTTACGGGATTCGGGAGTAGGGATTCAAATACTTGCTTCTCAGCTTCACCACTAACTGGTGACCTGAAATAAATCGCTTTACTTCTTAGAGCTATTTCCTCACCTGTGAAGTGGGCAGACTAACAAATGTTAAAACCCATGAAATTGTTATATGGGTTCTGTGGGCTACGCTGTAGACACTCAGAAATGTTAATAGTTCTCTGTCTGACTAGAACCAGACTCAGACTCAGGGTCCTGGGGAGAGACTGAGGAGAGCCAAAGTCTGGAATCCTGGCCACCAGGCCCTCAACCCCTCCCCTCATCCTTCTCCAGAGGTGACCAGTGAAACCTTTAACAAGGAGGCCTTCCTGGCCTCACGAGGCCTCACTCGTGGCTACTGGACCCAGCTCAGCATGCTGATTCCAGGCTCTGGCACCCCCGGGCACCCAAGGGGCAGCACGCCATCCCTCAGTGTTCTTCTCAATGGTGCGTGGGGCCTCTCTCCAGGCATAAGTCCCTCAGACTAGAGGGAAGGACAGGAGAGCAAAGAGTTGTCCAGATCCTAGATAACCCCTCCACATACACACCAAACCTCACTACCACCACCAGGGCATTTCATGCCCTCCCCAACCCTCAGAAAAGTCACCCCTGCCCAGCCCATCCAGAAGCCCCATCCCTAGGCAGCTCCCCATTCCTCCTGCTGCAGCTCCAGGCCCTCTCTCAGGGAACACAGCTCCTTTGGAAGAAGGAAGAGGCCAGGTGGGGACCTCCCTGACACCAGGCTCCTCTTCTTTCATCCTCTCAGGAGATCCCTACCAGCTTCTTCAGGGGCATGGGCCTGCTCTGATGCCTCCTGTGCCCCCAGATCCACCCAGGGGCCTCTTTGGTGAGCTGGAGGAGCCCTGAGGGAGCTAGGGGTAGGGACGGGGCCTGGAGGGCCAGCAGTCTCGGTGGCTGAGAAAAGGGGCTATTAGACAGGAGAGGTGGGGGTCCAGGCCTGGGGCAAGGTCCCCGGTAACCCACTCTCCCCAGGCTCGTGGCAGGATTACTACACATGGCGGGGCCTCAGCTTGGACTCCCCCATGGCTGTGCTTCTCACCTACCCGCTGACTGTGTACTACGTCATCACCCATCTGGTGCCCCAGTCCTGTAAGGAGGGCGGAGGCGGGGGTAGGAGTGCGTGGAGCAGGGGGGCCAGGGGGGTGGGAGGGGAGGAGGAGACCGTATTCTTAAATGGCTAGCTTATCACCCAGTCCCTGAGCTCAACATCCAGAACAAACAGTCACTGAAAATCCATGTGGTGGAGGCTGGGAAGGAGTTCGACCTCATCATGGTGTTTTGGGTAAGTCCCTCCAGGCCTGAGGGCTGGGCATTTGGGTGTGGAGGTGGACACAGGGTGGGACCCAGATCTGTCCTCTTTGCCCTTCAGGAGCTCTTGGTCTTGCTCCCCCGCGTGGCCCTGGAGCTGCAGTTTGTGGGTGACAGCCTGCCCCCTGAGAGTGACCAGCAGCATTTTACCCTGCAGAGGGTGAGGGCTGAGGGGGGCCCTGCTCTTTAGCCCTAACCCTCCTGCTGTCCTCCTGGCTGGGCTCTGCCTTTCCATCCCTGCCTCCTCCCCCCTGTCTTACCTGATGCATCTTCCAGTACCGTAACTTCCACCGGCTTCTCCACCCCACTCCAAACTCCCCAGGATGACCTCGAAGTGTCTGTCCGTCCTGGTTCCGGGGTATCAGCACGGCTCAGCTCTGGGACTAAGGAGAAGGGGGGCCGCAGGGGCCTGCAGATCAAGGTGTCTGCACGGCCCTACCACCTGCTCCAGGGGCCCAAGCCTGACTTGGTTATCGGTAAGCGCCTGGGGTAGGAGCATGGGGGAGGTGGGAGGAGGCCATGGGAGCCAGCTTCTCCCTGCTCTCCTTCCCTCCGCAGGATTTAACTCGGGCTTTGGTCTAAAGGACACTTGGCTGAGCTCGCTGCCCCGGTTACAGGTGGGGGATGGGACAAAGGGGACCTTCTCTCACCTCCTGCCCGGTCCCTCCTCCTTTTCTGAAAGTCTCTTCTTCCCCATCATCTGCTCTACAGACCTGGGGTGCGCCAGCGGGTCCTCCTACCCCCCTCTGTGCCTGCCTCGTGCCTCTCCCCATCCCGGTCCGTCTGGGTCCTCGGGAGGTACGTGGGGTTGGAAGCCTTTCTGAGAGTGTCTGAGGCCCCGCCCCCACCCCAGTCCCTCCGAGTGCCGGCCTTCTTCACCGAGAGCAGCGAGTACGGCTGTGTGATGGACGACCAGACCATGGCGGTGGCCACGGGAGGGGGCACCAGCCCTCCACAGCCCAACCCTTTCCGCTCCCCCTTTCGCCTCAGAGCGGCGGACAACTGTATGCCCTGGTAAGGCCTTCTTACTCTCTGGCCGCGCATCCTGAAAGGCCCACCTCTACCCTCGTCTCTGCGGTCCTGGGACCCTCCTGGCCCAGCCCTACACCCTGCTTTCGCCGCCCGCACTCCCACCACTCCCACTGGAGGGTCTCGACAACGCCCACACACCCCTCTTTAGATGCAGCTCACAAAAATCTCTCCAACTCCTCGTTTCCCAGCCTCCCCCCACCCAACCCCTCTGCAAAAAAAAACCAGGTTAACGCTCGGGCTGGCAGAGCCCTAAGTTTAGCCCCACCCCCTGAAACTCGGAGCCCACAAACTCCGCCCCTTGGGAAAATCCCGGCCTCTTGGCCCCGCCCCTGACGGCGCCACGCCCCCCCTCAGGTACTGCAATGCCTTCATCTTCCACCTGATCTACAAGCCTCCGCAAGGGAGCTGGGCGCGCCCCGCGCCAGGGCCCGCGCCCCCCGCCCCAACTCCTACGGCTCCTCCCGCCCCCGCCCGTAGGCGCCGAGGAGAAAAGAAACCTGGGCGGGGGGCCCGCCGGCGGAGGTGAGGGCGGGGAGGTAGCAGTCCACCCCCTCCCCTAACACGCCTCAGAAAGGAACACGAAACAGGCGAGGCCGAGGGGGAGGCCGGTTGGCAGAACACGAAAAGGTAAATAAAGTTACTTGTTTGAAACCACTGAGTCAAACGCTCATAACTGGGTCCTTAAATGGAAAGAGGATTAAAGGATTTACGGATGACATTTTCTTCCATCTTTCTTCAGTTCCTCGACAGCTGTCCCCTCTCTTACTTGGGATTCTGACCCTCCTGGGTAATCCCAAACTTCTTCTAATGTGTGTGTTGATAAGGCATTTTCCGGCCCCAGTAACAGGGAGGGACCGGATCCGAGTCAAGCAAGACCAAGAAACAGAAAGTAGCTTCTCTCTGGGGGGGAGAGGGGGCGGGGGCAGGGGAGGCATGCAGCCTCCTAGGGGCACTCACAACCTTGGTTTAGAGTCAGTGAAAGACCCCAGCCACCCAACTGTCCAAGTTAGAAACTTCATGGCCATCCTTGACTCCACCTTCTCTCATCCTTCACGTCCCATAAAGAACCAGCTCCAGCTGAGTCAGGCTGCTGGTCACTCAACATCCAGCAGTTTATGTCCAGTCCCACTGCAAATGCCACCATATCTCGTGTTCCTTCCAAAACAGACATTCGAAACATTACTCTCTGCTTAAATCCCTTCAATGACTTTCCTCTACTTTTAAAGTCCCCGTGAGTGTGGGCCGGGCTTAATGACTCTTATCACAAAGTATAGAAAGGGAAAAATAGTGGAGAAACCTGGCAGACACCACCTGCACCAAGTGACTAGGTTTACAAGAAATAAGAAGTCATGTTGACGTTATGCTCCCTGACATGATGCAATAAGGCCACATCCCCTCTGTAGTATTCTTCCCCAAAATCCATAACTTTAGACTAATCATGAGAACACACCAGACAAAACCAAACTGTGGGACAGTCTACAAAACCCCTGACTGCTATTCTTCAAAAGTATCAAAGTCACGAAAAGCAAAGAAAGACCAAGAAACAGTGACAGATTGGAAGAGACTAAGGAGACATGACAACTAAATACGATGCAGTATCCTGGTAAAAAAAATTAATGGAAAAACTGGAGAAATTCAAATAAAGTTTTCAGTTTAGCTAATGGTATTGTATCAATGCTAATTTCTTAGTTTTGATAAACACGCTGTGGTTATAGAAGAAGTAATAAGGAAGATGTGTGAGGAGTATTTGGGAACACTCTACTGTCTTTGCACCCCACCTATAAATCTAAAATTTTTTAGATTTTTTCAAAAAAAATCTTTTTCAAAAAAGAAACTTATTCAAAAAAAAAGTTTAAAATTTCAGACTCTTTAGTATGGCTTGTAAGGTGCTTCTCTTTCTGTCATCCTCTTTTATTATAACTATCTTATTATCAAAGTTTCCAAATATACACAAAAGCCCAGAAGACTCAGCATAATGAATCTCTATGTGCCCATCACCCAGCTTCAACAATTATCAACATTTTTCAAATTTTATTATTACTCCCTGTGATAATGTGATAATATAAGAAATATATATTTGGTCTGCGTGCCCCATTTCTGGCACAAGAGCTTCTATAACCTGAGTGACAGAGGTGAGAGGAGCATCTTTTGTTATTCGTAATAAGCCCCTTTCAACCATACCTGAGTTTAATAAGGTAACTCTAGGTGGGCCCTTATTTAACTTCAGGATGGAAGTTAGATACTAGAGGAACCAACCATACGATTAGAGGGCTGAAACGTTCAGCCCCACCCCTTGCTCTCCAAGGGAGAGGAGCGGGGCTGGAGATTAAGTTAATCACCAAGCAACGTGCATAAAAATCCCTAAACGATGGGGTTCAGAGAGCTTCTGGGTTAATGAACACACTGAGGTACTGAGGCTGGCACACCTGGAGAGAACATGGAAGCTCCAGGCTACCCGCTCTTCCCTCACCACACCTTGCCCTATACCTCTTTTCCATTTTGCAGTTCCTTTATAACAAACCAGTAATAATTAGTAAACTGTTTTCCCGAGTTCTGTGAGCCATTTTAGCTATTATTGAACCTGAGAAGGAGATCACAGGAAGCCTCAGTTTATAGTCAGTTGGTCAGAGGGCCCAGGGCTTGCAATTAGCATCTGAAGTGGGGGCAGTCTTTTAGGACTGAGCCCTTAACCTGTGGCAGTCTGTGCTCACTCTGGGTATTTCGTGTCAGAAGTGATTGAATTGGGACTTCCCTGGTGGCGCAGTGGTAAAGAATCTGCCTGCCAACACAGGGGACACAGGTTCAATCCCTGGTCTGGGAAGATCCCACGTGCCGTGGAGCAACTAAGCCTGTGCGCCACAACTACTGAGCCCGTGCTCTAGAGCCCACATGCTGAAACAACGGAGCCCGTGTGCTGCAACTGTTGAAGCCCACGTGCCTAGAGCCCGTGGTACGCAACAAGAGAAGCCACTGCAATGAGAAGCCCACGCACTGCAAAGAAGAGTAGCCCCTGCTCGCCACAACTAGAGAAAGCCTGTGTGCAGCAATGAAGACCCAACGCAGCCAAAATAAATAAATACATACATACATACCCTGTTTAAAAAAAAAAAAAAAAGAATTGATTGAACTGTAGGACACCCAGTTGGTGTCAGGGTAGTTGGAGAATTGGTTGGTGTGAGAGAACAAACAAAAACAAAAGAAACACCTATTTGGTGTCAAAAGTGCTATTAGTAAAAACAGCTAATAGTTGGTGTCAGAAGTGAGATTTGCTAGACAGGCCCTAGCTCACAGAAATATGTGGTTTGAGAGGAGAAAGGATACAAAGATGGGAGATGCAGAACCTTTGACTCCTGGGTGGCCATGTGGTCACCCCTGGCATGCAGCAGCAGCTGTGCTGCACTCAGTTACTAAAGGTAAAAGTGACCAGTGGAATTTAAAGTTGGATTCAACTCCCAGGAAGTTGTTTCACTAGATGCATAAGGAAATGCAAACCAAAAAGAAAAAAAGTGAAATATACAATCCCTTGGTGATTATTTGTAATAGCTAAAATGAAATTTTTTTTTTTTTGCATTTTTTTTTTTAAATTTATTTATTTATGGCTGTGTTGGGTCTTCGTTTCTGTGCGAGGGCTTTCTCTAGTTGCGGCAAGTGGGGGCCACTCTTCATCGCGGTGCACGGGCCTCTCACTATCGCGGCCTCTCTTGTTGCGGAGCACAAGCTCCAGACGCACAGACTCAGTAGTTGTGGCTCACGGGCTTAGTTGCTCCGCGGCATGTGGGATCTTCCCAGACCAGGGCTCGAACCCGTGTCCCCTGCATTGGCAGGCAGATTCTCAACCACTGCGCCACCAGGGAAGCCCCCGCTAAAATGAAATTTAAAAAGAGTTCTGGTTTGGACTTTGGTGCTAGACTAAGCTCGGTTTTGAGTCAGTCTGAGTTTTGGCCACTAGCCTCAAAGCTATCCAGTAAATAATTAGCCTGGGACAACAGAAAGTACCTCGAAGGCCTCTGCTCACCAAGAAGGTAGTCAGCATGGGGGGAAGGCAAAAACCAAGGATCTACTGAAACCAGGAATATAGTTGTGAAGGAGTTGCTTCATTTTGTAGATTGGTATCATCAGCTTCCTGAAGGACCTTTACTAAAATGGATTGTGAGAGTGACTAATTTAGGGGCAGTATCTTTGTTTATAAGTGCTGCAGGATAGAACAGCATGTTTGGGTTGATACAGGACCCACAGTTCACTATTAAACAATCATAGATGGCTGTACGCCAACCAGACACACAGGAGGTTATTCCTGAGGAATAATCCTAAAGCTATCCAGGACCCACCAAAAGTCACCTCATTAGCATAAACTCAGGTATAGTCAAAGGGGCCTGTTATGTATAACAAAAGACACTCCTCTCACCTCTTATCACTCAGGAAATTCCAAGGGTTTTACACGCTTCTGAGCCAAGAACCTGGGATGAAGACCAAAATATGTATTTCTTACATCACAATATCACACACCCCCAGCTGTTTCCCAGAGTGTTTTAAAGCACACCCCAGACATCAGTTATCTCCCTTATATGCACCTATAACTAACTAATAAAGGCTTTTAAAAAATGTAACCACCATGCCATTATCATACCCAATAAACTTAACAATTATTCTTTAATATCATAATACCCAGTTCATATTCAAATTTCTTGAATTATCTCAGAAATGGCTTTTACAGTTGGTTTGTTACAATCAAGAAATGAATAAGATCTACACATTGCTTTTGGTTGTTATCGCTCTTAAGTTTTTTTGTTTTTTTCTATAACAGAACTCCTTCCCTTTTTTATTTTCAGTCCACTGATTCAATGAGAAACTAAAACACTTGTCCTGTAGAATGTTCCTCATTCTGGATCTGGCTGATTATTTCCTCTGGGTGTTTTTTTAATCTGTTCATCTATATTCTTTAGTTCTATAATCTGGCAGTTAGATCTAGATGACAAGGCCCTTTTAATGTGGCCGCTGCCAACCTCCACAGGCTGATCTCATCCTGCTTCCTGCCCCCTCTCTACCCTCGAGCCAGGGGCTCTAAATAAAGACACGACACTCTTTCAGTGTGGAACTTCCCTGTTTTCTTGCACAATTAGTTCCTTCTCAGCCTAAAGCTCACTTTCTTAGGAAGGGAGGCTTTCCTTGACCCCAGATGAGGGTAGACACCCCCTGATAATACCTTGTAAATCCCCTACAGCCATAAAAGGGCAGCCTAGGTCCCTGGTGGATTGAGGGGAAAGAGAACTTTTCCCCACTCCCTTGGCCAGAAAAATAACCTCTCCCTAAGTTCCTGCCATCTCCTACATGAAAGCATATTGTTATCTCCGAGCAGCGGGGTTACTAAGGATTTGTTTATTCATTTTGTTTTGCTGTCCTGCTCATTTTTCTTCCGTGAACACACAGTACTTTTGTAATAAAGACGTTTAATTTACAAATTTGCCCACCTTAATAATTCACTTACTAAATACTGATTGATGCACACACGGCTTTGTGTTAGAGATGCAGTGGGGGAAAAAAAACAAGAGAATGCTTCCATGAAATTTACAAGGATCCCTTACCCCCATCACTCTCTATCACATTACTCTTTTATTTTCTTTGAGCATGTATCACAGTTATTTTGTTATGTCATTCAGTTATTTCTGTTTATTACCCCTCCTCCTCCAATACACACTAAAAAGTGAATTTCATGAAAGGGGAGACCTTGTCTGTCTGATTATAACTATGCTCCAGCACAGTGCCTGGGACGTAATAGCAACTCGGCATTTACTAAAGGAATTTTTTTTTTTTCTCGCTGCGCAGCTTGAGGGATCTTAGTTCCCTGACCAGAGATTGAACTCCGGCCCACGGCAATGAAAGCACCAAGTCCTAACCGCTGGACAGCCAGGGAATTCCCTAAAGGACTTTTAGAAACCTATTCCTGCTATACTGGAGGGAAAATAGACTATGAGAGGGTAAGACTTGAGACAGATCAGCTAGGAGTTTTTGGTAGCAATACAGGCAAGAGCTGATGGTGCCTTGATGCTGGAGAGAAACAGGTTAAATCCTAGGGCTAATGAGGAGGTAGAAATAACAGGTGGTGAGCAATCATATTGGAACAAGGGGAGGGCAGAGAAGGAGCTGAACGTTCCCAGCCAGGACAACCAGATCGAAGAAGGAAGTGCCGTGTGCTCAGCGGGGACACAGGAAGAGGAGGGATGGAGTTAGAGCGGTTGGAAGGGGTGGGAGAGAAAGGTAATGAATTCAGGGTGGGACTCGTTAAGTTTGAAATGCTCATGGGACCTCGCGGTGGAGATTCTGGTAGGCAATTGACATGTGAGATGGAACTCACACAACTAGGAGAGTGGATGAGGACCCTAGAAAGAAGAAGGGGCCTTCAAAACAGAATCCTGGTGGAGGTAAGGATGGTCAGAGGAAGAGGAGCCAACTAGGAGAGGGAGAAGTGCTGAGAGCAGTGGAAAACCAGGAGGGTTCAGAAACAAAGAAAGGGTGGTCAGCTGTGCCAGACGCTGCTTAGGCCAGGTCAGATCAAGGTGAAGAAATGTCCCCTGTACTTCACAACAAAGACAAGAGAGTATTCAACAGAGTGGTGGTGGCAGCCTTGAGAGGGTGGATAGTGAGAGGGAGGCGAATTGGAGGCAACAATTGGGCAACTTAGAGAATACAGAAGGCCCTAAAAGGAAAATTCAAAATCCCAACACCCAGAGATAACCACCGTCGCCATTTTGTTGTGTTTACAGTCTCTTTTATCAAAATGTACATATTTTTACAAAATTTAATCATATTGTACATCATGCTAACTAGCTTGCTCTTTTAATAAAACAATACGTTATGAACAGCTTTTGGGGACTTCCCTGGTGGCACAGTGGTTAAGAATCCGCCTGCCAATGCAGGGGGCACGGGTTCGAGCCCTGGTCCGGGAAGATCCCACATGCCGCGGAGCAACTAAGCCCGTGCGCCACAACTACTGAGCCTGCACTCTAGAACCCACGAGCCACAACTACTGAAGCCCGTGTGCCTAGAGCCCATGCTCTGCAACAAGAGTAGCCACCACAATGAGAAGCCTGTGCACCGCAACAAAGAGTAGCCCCCGCTCGCCGCAACTAGAGAAAGCACGCACGCAGCAACGAAGATCCAACGCAACCAAAAATAAAATGTAAATAAATAAATAAATGTATAATATGTTATGAACAGCTTTTTATGTCATTAGACAGTCTCTTTGTCTCATCTGTCTATACAGATGGCTGTATATTAGTTTACTTTATGAATGTGACATGGCCTAGTGGGACATTTAGGCAGTTCCTAATTTTTCTCTATTATAAAGGAAGGAGGAAGTAGAAAGTGTCCCAGCTGGGAACGAAAGCGGGACCCAAGACTGTCTGGGCCTCTGTGGTGGGCGGGGAGTTGATATGCCTGAGACACTTCGCATGGAGTTTCCGGCCAAGGAAGGAGGAAGGCAGTTTGCAGGGTCCGAGGTAGAAGCGTAGGATGACGAAGACAACATGGGCCTGTGTGGGGTGCTAGTCCCAACCCAGCCTCGTGGACACAGATCTGAGGCCTAGAAGACAGGAACCACAGACAGAAGCCAAAGAGCTGCTGTAAAGCCGAGGGGCATGAAGAGCACAGCACAGCACCTAGAGCCCAGGAAGCAAAGTCATACGCTTCCACTGTCAACACACCAGAAGTCCACACTTGCCAACATACCCGTTGTCACCGTGACTTATCCCCACATGACTCTGTTCATCCCCTCTTGGGTTCAATCTCCTACCTCCTCCCTTTCCTGCCCCAGATCCTCTCATTGGACCCTCTGGGATTTAAGATCAACAAGATCCCCCAAATCATCCACCTCTTCTCTTGGTTTTCCCTTTGCCTTCTTGCTCTCAGAAACTTGGTGCTCCTCCAAAGCCACTACCCCCTTGCAACCCTTTGAAGAAATATTTTTTCTCCCACATTCCACAAATTCTGAGATGAGGCAGTTGTCTTTCTTACCGTATGTTTTTGCTTCCAGAAAATTTCTCCTCCCTCCAAAACCCCAGCCTCTTTGAAGCACATGCCAGGAGACTAGACCAGCCATTACCCTTCCTGTGGCAATCATCTTGTAACATCTACCAGCTTCATCAAGGGCTTAAGCATTTGGCTTATGTTTACTTCTCCATCATTAATCATGTCTTCATTTGTGTAACTAAGACATCCATTGAGATAATCCATCCAACAGCCCAACCTCTCAGCTCCCTGTCCTCTTCTCTTCCCCCCCTCCTCAGCCACACGCTCCAATAGCCAAACCCTAGAGCCCTGTCATTACCAGTAACGGCACCTCTTTCAACCTTCTGATTCCCAGCGCCCCACTACTATCCATCCTTCTAGTCCCCTCTCTGATATCCTCAGTTCAACAATCCTTCAACCTTTCAGGTTCTTTAGTCCACATTTTCACTGTCCATCACCCTCTTCACATCTTCACATCCCACCTCACCCAGTTTAGGTCCGATTGTCCATGACTATAATGATTCCTTTGCACACACTCTTAATGCTCTTGTCCCACCATTTTCCTTGCAAAACTGCAAGAAGGATCAAACCAAACTCCACCAACAATGAGACTTTCCCTGAGCAACTGAGCACGGCTGGGGATAAACAAGTGTGCTGACAAATCTCACTTTGAATGTGTAACAACAAATCACAAGTGGGCTCGTAGCACACCCAACCATCTTATGATTTCTCTGCTCAATACTCTCTTCTGCCCTCTGAAATTCCCCTTCTTGCCTCGGATGGCAACACTGCACGCCCCCATCCTCAGAACTTCCTCATCTTTCCACCAGCGCTTCTTATGATATCTATTCCCCGCAATTTCCGTTTTTCTGTTTGTTTTTTGGTCATTCATGTTAAATGCATTCCTCAAATGTCTGGTCATCCTTTCTTCTCCATTCACATCCCAACCACTCTGATGAAGAGTACCCTTGTTGAGATAATGCCAAGCCCAATGGTCAGTATTCACTCTCTTAGCAGAATTTAACAGAGTTGTTAAATGCACTCGCTCTTTGAAGCACTGTGTTGGCCTCTGGGACAGCACATTCCCCTGGTTTTCCTCCCCCTTTGCTAGGGTATCCTTTTGCTGTCTCCTCCTCCTCTTGCCTCTCTGTCTATCCTCTACTCTCCTTTCTCCCTTGCCCTCCACACCTGTCTTCCCCGTGCTTCCTCGTGTTTATTTTGTTTCTAATATTTATTTATTTATTTAGCTGCGCCCGATCTTAGTTGCGGCATGTGGTATCTTTAGTTGCGGCATACAAACTCTTAGTTGCGGCATGTGGGATCTAGTTCCCTGACCAGGGATTGAACCTGGGCCCCCTGCATTGGGAACGTGGAGTCTTAGCCACTGGACGGCCAGGGAAGTCCCTTTTTTTTTTTTTAAGTATTTATTTTTGGCCATGCCGTGCAGCACGCGGGATTTTAGTTCCCTGACCAGGGATCGAACCCATGCCCCCTGCAGTGGAAGTGCAGAGTCTTAAACACTGGACTGCCAGGGAAGTGCCTGCTGTGCCCATTCTTTGCAGGCCAAGCCCGTTTCCCCAGGGCCTTTGCACTTACTGTTGCCTTCGCTGGAACACTCTTCCTCCCAAATCCCACTCCCTTCCTGAAGGTCACTGCCTCAGAGAGACCTTCCCTGACCTCACTAACTAAAATAGCCTGTCAGTCTACCTCCTTGTTTCCTTTTTCTTCACAACACGTATTTCTCCCTAAAGTTGTATATGTATTGTTGACTTGTTTATTGTCTGCCTCTCCCCAACTGAATCCCCAGCATATTGAACAATATCTGGTACACAGTAAGTACTCAATAAACCTTTGTCATATGAAAGAAAGAAAAGGAGAGGGAAGAAAGAGAGAAAGAACAGGTAAGCAAAAAGCCTGAGAAAACAGGTTTCAGTTAAAGCCAGCTTAAATCACCAGCTCCTTCCCTCTGCATATTCCATCAATCATGTTGATGGTAGCACAGCAATTACAAGCACAAGAGTCTGCCAGGCATGAGTACAAGTCCCAGTTTGACTGATGTCAGCTGTGTGGTTTTAAGCAAGTTACTTAATCTCTCTGAGCCACATACCCCCCTTCGGCAAATTTTTATGAGTGCCTATTTACAACAGAGGCATTACGCCATATCTGTTGTGAGGATTATATAAGATAATTTATGAAATGTCTCTGATACCAATCATAAGTGCTAATCATAAGTACTCAGTAATCTGGTGTCATTTATGACCATTCTTCAAGTTTTGCCATGATACATTTTCATCTGTTTATAATCATCTGTGTTTGCAATTCAGATTTTCTCAGTGATCAAAGAATTATTTAGGACTTTTGGTGGGTTTTGTTTTGTTTTTTTTGTTTTTGGCCATGCCACACAGCATGCCGGATCTTAGTTCCCTGACCAAGGATTGAACCCGTGCCCCCTGCAGTGGAAGCGTGGAGTCTTTTTTTTTTTTTTTTTGGCTGCGTTGGGTCTTCGTTGCTACGTGGGGGCTTCCTCTTCGTTGCTGCGTTCAGGCTTCTCATTGCGGTGGCTTCTCTTGCTGCGGACCACGGGCTATAGGCCCGCAGGCTTCAGTAGCTGCTGCATGCAGGCTCAGTAGTTGTCGCTCACGGGCTCTAGAGCGCAGGCTCAGTAGTTGGGGCGCATGGGCTTAGTTGTTCCGAGGCATGTGGAATCTTCCCAGACCAGGGATTGAACCCGTGTTCCCTGCATTGGCAGGTGGATTCTTAACCACTGCGCCATCAGGGAAGCCCGGAAGCGTGGAGTCAACCACTGGACCACCAGGGAAGTCCCAGGACTGTTTGGGGGTTTTTTAACGGTTGGATTTTTTTACTTAAACATTTGTAAATTTCTAGTTTATTGCATTGTGGTTGGAGAAGGTGGCCACTACAATTTCAAGTTTGGGGTTATCTGGTATTTCCTTCAGAACTTCATATTTTATCAATATTTATAAATGTTTCATTGACATTGAAAAATGTGTGTTCTCCATTTATGAGATACAAAGTTCAAGAAATATCATTTGAAGGCAAGCTCCAGGATGGAGACTTTATCTATTGCTGTATTCCTGGTATCCAGCAAAGGTCATGGTGCACATCAGACACATTCAGTAAATATTTGCTGAATGAGTGGCTAATTAATCAATCACCTTATTATCATTTAGATTCTCAATACCTTTGTACCTTTGTGTATTTTTTCTTACTTCATCGGCCAAAGACTGCTGAGTTATGTCACAGTTTCTCACCACTATTATATTTTCTAGTCTATATAGCTATATAGATATATATATAGTTTCCCAGGGTATTTCTAAGTATTTGGACTTTATATATTTCAATACAATATGATTTCGTGCCTAAAGGTTTATGGCTGTTATATAATCATTGTAAATATACTCTACATCAATATAAAATGAACACTTAACAAAACATTATCTATGGGACTTCCCTGGTGGTCCAGCGGGTAAGACTCTGCGCTCCCAATGCGGGGGGCCTGGGTTCGATCCCTGGTCTGGGAACTAGATCCCACATGCATGCCGCAACTAAGACCTGTTGCAGCCTAAATAAATAAATATAAAAAAAAAAAACATTATCTATACCATATGGTTTAATTTTATTATGCATTTATTATTTGGAATAAGCAAAACATAATAATAAAATTCAAAATGTGCAATAGTACCTTTTCATAAAAGTGAAAAGTAATTTCCCTTTCCCTCTGGTCTCCCATTGCCCTGTTTCCCTCCCCTGAGGCAACTACTGTTAACAGAATTTTGCTGATTAGCCTAATTTGGAAACATTTATTTTTTTCATAGAGTTTAAAATAGTTACATAAATTGTTTTGATCCATATATTTGGTATAATTAGTGATCTTATTTTATGTTTTCTCTTTCTTATGCCTCCTTGATGCTTTATATTCTGCTATATGGATTACATTTTCTTTGCTTTTATCTTCTCTGGAGGTTTGCAAGGCATATATCTCATTTTTTATTTCTCTAATGTTTTCCTTTAACATTTCCAAAAGTATTCTTAACTTGTATTTCTTGACTTGAAGTCAAGAATAAAATAACATGGGAATTCCCTGGCGGTCCAGTGGCTAGGACCCCGCGCTTCCACTGAAAGGTGCACAGGTTCGATCCCTGGTTGGGGAACTAAGATACCGTATGCCATGTGGCATGGCCAAAAAAAAAAAAAGAGTAAAATAACATGCTATGAGTCTCCCCAGTTAAATCAAGAAGTTAAGCATATCTGTTTCCTCCCCTCCTCAGATAATGTTGATAAAACTGGGAGTTACAGATAGAGATTGTTATTATTGTTCTAATCTTGCTCTGTGGTTGTAAGGGAGACTTACCCACCTGTTAAGGGTTCAATTGTATCTCCCCAAAATTCATATGTTGAAGTATTAACCCCCAGTACCTCAGAATGTGACTGTATTTGGAGACAGGGTCTTTAAAGAGGTAATAAAGTCAAAAAGAGGTCATTACAGTGGGTCCTAATCCAATATGACGGATGTCCTTATAAAAAGAGGATATCTGGACACCAACGTGTAAAGAAGAAAGATCATGTGAAGACACAGGGAGATGGCCGCCACCTACAAGCCAAACAAAGGGGCCGCAGAAGAAACCAATCCTACTAATGCCTTGATCTCAGACTTCTGACCTCCTGAACTGTGAGAAATAAATGTCTGCTCTTTAAGTCACCCAGTCCCTGGTACTTTGTTATGGCAGCCTTAGCAAACGAATACATCACCCAAAATAACTCAAGGAAAAAGGGGATCATGGGCAAGCCCCCTCTCATGGTCCCACACAGTGTCTCTAACGACCCTCTAGAGAGGAACCTATAGAGGGGGACGGAGCACGATGTATTACCGCCTGCCCTGCCCTGCCCTCTGTGGGCATCTCTTCCTTGACACTCAGTGGTCCCTGATGAGGATGCTGTGACTGATGCCTCTTGGATGACATTGACCAGGAAGTGACCCTCCCCTGCTCAGGATTCTGCCTTGCTAGCTTCCCATTATAAGGAGGTAAACAATATTTACTGCAACATTTAGATATCTTCCCCTGGAGGGAACGAGGAGAGAGACACCAGGCATGAACTCCTGCTCTAGTGACCTTGTCCCTTGCCCCACAACCGAGATTGTGTCTCACTGGCAGATAACTCATTTCCAACGCTCCACCTCTTTCCACAATTCTCTCCCAATCTCTGCTGAGTTGATGCCCTTTTCTCAGGAAACACCACCCCTTCCTTCCTATGGAAAGAATCTATTCCCCAAACCTTCTTGGGCCTTGTAAACATTATAGCCAAATGCATTTTTCCTGGTATGCAGTGCCTACTCACCACAAACATACAGTGGAGGGTGACTGTGGGTGCGTGGGTGCAGCGAGCTCAAGTCTCCAGGGGTCTCAGCTGGGAGAGGGAAGAGAAGAGAAATGCTGAAGGGTTGTATCTGCAACCCTGAATTCAAACACTCCACACCATCTGATGAATATTTCCCTTCTGAAGACTCCATCTGATCCTCATCTGGCTGATAACACTGGCTTCACCAAGCTAAGAGAGCATTCACCCTCCACCCTACCCAGGTTACATTACAAAACATCCGCAGTCGAAATTCATAGGGTCCTCTGAACAGCGTCACTCTTACGCCTGGGTCTCCCTCCATACCTCTCACTTCCATGGTTTTGACTTCCCCACTTCAGGGAAAAAAACCACTACCCATTCAGTTGCCCAAACCCCAAATTTAGAAACCATCTTTGATTTCCTTCTTTTTTTCCATCACCTCCACATTCAACTCACCCGTGAGCCAGTTCTCTCCCTATGCATCCCCGTGGTCCACACCTACGTCATTTCTCACCTGGGCTACTGTGGTAGCCTCCTCACATTGGTCCCCCTGCTTCCACTCTTCCCCACCTCTGCCAATACAATCCATTTGCCAGGCATCACCAAAATGATCTTTTAAAAATGAAATAAAATCATGTCACTCCCTTGCTTAAAACCCTCCAAAGCCTTCTAGACTCCCCAGAAGGCCCTACATGATCTAGCCCCTGCCTACCTCTCTCATCTTGCCTGTCTCCTCCTCTTGGACCCCTCTGCCCCATCCTAATCACTGACCTCTTTCTGGTTCCTTAATACGACTCTTCTCCCCCAGAGCCTTTGCCTGTTCCCTCAACCAGAATGTGCTTTGCCTCCAGCTCATCACATGGCTGTCTCCTGCCATCCTTCAGGCCTCCTCTGAGAGGCTCCCCTCTCTGAGTGGAAGCAACAGAGCATCATGGTCAAGAGCACAGACCCTGGAGCCAAACTGCCAGGATTCCAATGCAGGCTCTTCCAGTTTCCTGATCTGCAAAACGGGGATGAGGACAACCATTCCGCTTCCTCATAGGTTTGTTATGAGAATTACAGGAGTTGATACATGTTAAATACTTAGACTGGCATACAGGTGAGACAGTATTATGATGTCAGTTGTTATTATTATTATATCCTGCAGGCCCACTGCTAACATTTGTAAGGCCTAGGACAGCAGCACAAATGAAGGCACACGTACTGTAAGTCTAAATATTTTATTGTATATGGGACTTCCCTGGCGGTCCAGTGGTTAAGACTCTGCACTTCCAATGCAGGGGGCGTGAGTTCAAACCCTGGCTGGAGAACTAAGACCCCACATGCCACGCGGCCCCCAAAAAACAAAAACAAACAAAACCAAAAAATAAATATTTTATTGTATAAATCAAGCTATGCTCAAGGCCAGGCCCATACATATTCACCCCCTTGGCCTGCTCACCTCCTCGTAATCCAGAGGCTAAAGGAACCAAATTCTTCCCGGACCAGGGCTGCTGCCTGCAAGCCTGAGGGTTAGCCCAGAACTGGTGGGCAGAGTGAACAGAGCTGCCCAGATGCCTACATGGTTGACCGAGACCCACCACCACCCCCAACAGCAGACTCTCAGCCTCCCATCCACTCCAATTGGCCCATTGCTCTCTCGTAATTCCCATTTGCTCAGTTGCTTACCACCCTTGCAAAACCCTTCTCACAGGCCAAAAGGGAGGGAAAGGGGCCTCGTGTTTCAGCATTTGTGATACACTGGGCGCCTTACAGCCTTGCCACCAAAGTGCGGTCCTTGGGAAGAGAAGCCTCAGCATCACCCGGGCGCGTGTTAGAAATGCAGACTCTCTGGTCCCCTCCTAGCCCTGCCGACTCAAAATCTGCATTTTAACAAGACCCCCTGGAGACCTGCATAAAGTTAAGCAGAGAGCCAGGTAGGGGCCCCTCTTGCCCAGGTCTCAGTGTGGTTCTGGTTCCCTAACCACAAGAGCTAGAGTAGCCACTGGCCCAAGTCACTCCCCATCACATCACATTGTTGATTTCCTTCATAAAACTTAGTATAGTCTCTAACTTCTACTTTACTGCCTGTCTCCCAAAGTGTAATATAAGCTACAGGGAGGGACCTTGTCTGTCAAGTGTTTAGTGCTGGATTCACTGGGTCCAGAACTGGGCCTACACAGAGAATTCCACTAAGACATCTTCAATTGTAATACACGCTATTATTTTATGTACCACTAAGAAAAAAATGCTGCCTGGTAAATTATAACACAATGCTTTCTAAGCACTTAAAATATGTATTGTATGCTAATTAAAAGTTATTTTAGGCCCTTCAAAAAGAAAATCATTCTGGTGCATACATGAAAAGAAAACTGTAAGTAAAACAAATTGGTTAAAATATTCACAAAGTTTCTTCCGAGTCCGACTCTTCTGATTCATTTTCTGACTGACCTCTCTGCCATTAAGGGCACTGGTGATGCAGCACTTCTCAAGACTGATCCCCTACTGTCACCGAGATTTTCTTCCAAACTGCTGGTGCTTTCCTGTTTTACCTCATGGTAAATCATGTGGTAAATCAACATCTTCACTCACGTCCAATTTTTGCCCCACTACTTTGCTTCCATGACTTTCTTAATATATCATTAGTTTTTTTTTTTTTAATTAATTAATTTATTTATCTTTTGGCTGCATCTCATGGCATGCAGAATCTTAGTTCCCCAGCCAGGGATCGAACCGTGCCCCCTGCAGTGGAAGCACAGAGTCTTAACCACTGTACCACCAGGGAAGTCCCTATCATTAGTTTTTTTGTCTCAATTTTAAAACACAGTGTAATCTTTTTGGAGACTTTTCAAAATTGAAATATAATTGACATATAACATTGTATATATTTTAAGTGTACAACGTAATGATTTGTACACATACATGTATATACATATATATGTACGCGTGACTGAGTCACTTTGCTGTACAGAACAAATTAACACAACATTGTAACATTTTTTTAAATTTATTTATTTATTTTTGGTTGCGTTGGGTCTTTGCTGCCGTACCCACACAGGCTTTCTCTAGTACTGTCGAGCAGGGGCTACTCTTCATTGCAGTGTGCGGGCTTCTCACTGCTGTGGCTTCTCTTTGTTGCAGAGCACGGGCTCTAGGAGCGCAGGCTTCTGTAGTTGTGGCACGCGGGCTCAGTAGTTGTGGCTCGCGGGCTCTAGAGCGCAGGCTTGGTAGTTGTGGAGCACGGGCTTAGGTGCTCCGCGGCATGTGGGAACTTCCCAGACCAGGGCTCGAACCCGTGTCCCCTGTATTGGCAGGCAGACTCCTAACCACTGCACCACCAGGGAAGTCCCAACACAATATTGTAAATCAATTATACTTCAATAAAATTTCTAGGGACTTCCCTGGTGGCACAGTGGTTGGGAATCTGCCTGCCGGTGCAGGGGACACAGGTTCGAGCCCTCGTCCGGGAGGATCCCACATGCTGCGGAGCAACTGAGCCCTTGAGCCACAGCTACTGGAGCCTGTGCTCTAGAGCCCGTGCTCCGCAGCGGGAGGCCACCGCAATGAGAGGCCCGCACGCCGCAACTGGAGACAGCCCATGCGCAGCAACAGGGACCCAATGCAGCCAAGAATAAATAAATAAAATAAATTTTAAAAAAAATTTCTAAAAAAAGATCTACTCTCTTAGCTTGGACACTTTTTTAAAAAATAGACTATATTTTTTTAGAGTAGTTTTAGGGTCACAGCAAAAGTGAACAGAAAGTACAGAGCATTCCACATACCCACTACCCCCACACGTGCAGAGTCTCCCCCAATATCAACATCCCCCATCAAAGTGGTACATTTGTTACAATCAATGAACCTACATTGACATATCATTACCACCCAAAGTCCATAGCTTAAATAAATAAATTAATTAATTAAAAAAAAACACCATTGTTTATATAGGGTTCACTCTTGGTGTTGTACATTCTATGGGTTTTGACAAATGTATAATGACATGTATCCACCATTATAACACCATACAGGATAATTTCACAGTCCTAAAAATCCTCTGAACTCTGCCTATTCATCTCTCCCCATCCCCCAACCCTTGGCAACCACTGACCTTTTTACTGTCTCCAGAGTTTTGCCTTTTCCAGAATGTCATATAGTTGGAATCACATAGTGTGTAGCCTTTTCAGATTGTTCCTTTCACTTAGAAATATGCATTTAAGTTTCCTCTATGTTTTTCATGACTTGAGAGCTTATTTCTTTTAATGTTGAACAATATTCTATTGTCTGCATGTACCACAGTTTATTTAGCCATTCACCTACTGAAGGACATCTTGGTTGCTTCCAAGTTTTGGCAATCATGAATAAAGCTGCTATAAACATCCATGTGGGGCTTCCCTGGTGGCGCAGTGGTTGAGAATCTGCCTGCCAATGCAGGGGACACGGGTTCGAGCCCTGGTCTGGGAAGATCCCACATGCCACGGAGCAACTAGGCCCGTGAGCCACAACTACTGAGCCTGCGTGTCTGGAGCCCGTGCTCTGCAACAAGAGAGGCCGCAATAGTGAGAGGCCCGCGCACCGCGATGAAGAATGGCCCCCGCTTGCCACAACTGGAGAAAGCCCTCGCACAGAAACGAAGACCCAACACAGCTAAAAATAAATAAATAAATAAAAACAAAAAAACAAAAAACATCCATGTGCAGGTTTCTGTGGGGACATAAGTTTTTCAAATCATTTGGGTAAATACCTAGAAGCATGAGTCCTAGGTCTTATGGTAAAAGTATGTTTAGTTTTATGACACTGCCAAACTTTCTTCCAAAGTGCCTGTATCACTTTGCATCCCCACTAGCAATCAATGAGAATTCCTGTTGCTCCACGTCTTCATCAGCATTTGATGTTGTCAGTGTTTTGAATTTTGGCCATTCTAATAGGTGTGTAGTGGTATCTCATTATTGTAGGGAAATGACATATGATGTTGAGCATCTTTTCATGTGCTTATTTACCATTTATATATCTTCTTTGATGAGGTGTCTATTCAAGTCTTTTGCCCAATTTTTACATCAGGTGGCTCTTTTTTCTTCTTGTTCAGTTTTAAGAGTTCTTTGTATGTTTTGAATAACAATCCTTTATCAGATATGTCTTTTACAAATATTTTCTCCCAATCTGCAACGTGTCTCCTTATTCTCTTGACAGTGTCTTTCACAGAGCAGAAGTTTTTAATTTCAATGAAGTCCAGGACTTCCCTGGCAGTCCAGTGGTTAAGACTTCATGCTTCGGGCTTCCCTGATGGCGCAGTGGTTAAGAATCCGCCTGCCAATGCAGGAGACACGGGTTCGAGCCCTGGTCCGGGAAGATCCCACATGCCGTGGAGCAACTAAGCCCGTGCGCCACAACTACCGAGCCTGCACTCTAGAGCCCACGGGCCACAACTACTGAGCCCACGCGCCACAACTACTGAAGCCTGTGCGCCTAGAGCGCGTGCTCCGCAACAAAAGAAGCCACCGCAATGAGAAGTCTGCGCACCACAACGAAGAGTAGCCCCCGCTCGCCACAACTAGAGAAAGCCTGCGCGCAGCAAGGAAGACCCGACGCAGCCAATACATACATACATATATACATAAATAAATAAAATTTATAAAAAAAAAAAAGACTTCATGCTTCCACTGCAGGAGGCATGGGTTCGATCTCTGGTCAGGGAACTAGGATCCCACATGCCACGTGGCGTGGCCAAAAAATAAAAATAAATTAATTAAAATCAATGAAGTCCAGATTATCAATTATTTCTTTCATGGATCACACACAGAAGTTGGTTCTGCCTTTGGACATCTTAATTACCTGAACCAATAAATGCTCTTTTTCTTTCAGTAGAGTTGAGTTTCTGTGACCTGATAAGTTTCCTTAAAATGGACTCTAGTCATGGCCGGCAATAAATGATTGACATCTTTACTACTGTTAATATAATTTTTAGAATTTACACTATATATTTTCTCTTTAAAAGGATTTTTTGACACTTATATTCAGTGTCATTAACTGGGTTTATAAAAATTATTTCCAGTTATGCCAAGATTTCCCCATTTTGGGAGTTTTTATTTCACTTCATCTCTTGGTGAGTTAAAATATCTTAAAAAAAAAAAAAAAAAAAAAAGGAGAAGAAGGAGACATAGTGGTATTTCCAAACCCAAACATTCTCAGAAATGCAGTTCTGTTGCCCTTCACACGCAAGAGGAAACTTGCATACACGTACAATAACTGACTCATAGCTTGTGTCATGACTATATATGTTGCTCCCTTGTCTTCTGGGCATTTAGTGTTACAGAGACGTCTCAAGCCTGAACGACTTTTGTTCCTTTCTAGGAAGCCTTTTAACTTTGCTGAGCTGTATTCTTTAATTCACATATTTAGTCAGGATGGATCCGGGTTCAGTTCACTTTTAATACTTCACCTGGGATACAGTACGCCCTCCAGCCCACTAACTCAAGTGGAGCCGCGCCCTGGGGAAGCCTTCTCTGAGCACAGATTTGTCACCTGTGACGTCACTCCCACCAGCTCTGTTCTTATCTTTGGGAGCAGCTGGTTTCCTTACCTTCCGTCTCTATTCTCCCTCTTATCTTCCCTTGTGCTGTTTTGATCGCTGGTCCTTTTTTTCTAATCTTTTGGTCCTTTTCCTGTGCATCTTGCTCAAGTTTGTCCTCTGTATCCCTCTCCCGCTTTGCCCCACTTTCAGTCTTGTTCTTCAGTGCTTCTCACGTGGACTTTAGCTCTCTTTGTGCATTTTTTGAGTTTCCATGCAATTCTCCTTCTTCCCCAAACACGCACTGGTGCCTTTTCATCTCAGTCTTTCATTCCTTAAAGAACTCTGCTCCTCCTTCTAGTGAAACCCTTCCTGAAAATTCCTTCCAAATCCTACAGTAAATATTTCTCAAGAGTTCTGTTTCTTTCTTTCAGTCTTCAGGACGATGTGCCCTTTCCCTTGTTTTGATGAAGTTTTTCAGAATCCCAATAATGTTTTTAACATTATTATTCCGTGCATACGGAGTTGTACAAAATGTAATAGAAATGAATACACAACCACCCCCCACACACAACTTTTCTTTTTTTCTCTTCACTTATCCTGAAAAGCAGAACCATCTCTCAGACTCAGGACTGATGAACTTGTAGTGAATATGCAGCTTCTCTTGGCCCTACTCCCTGTCCATCAGGACAATGGCTGAATCCCCGCTCCAGGCTTAAGTGGGAAGACCCGTGACATAGGTATCACAGCTGCTCTAGTGGTTCAACATCACTTCCGGTGACTCAGCAGAACCACGCGTCCTCTGCCTCACCTCAGACCCGGGCTCCCCACCTCTACTCCCCAGGGCTTGTGCTTCTTCCTCCTGCACTGTTTCTGAATACCTGTTCTCTACACAATTCTCTTCCTATGGCTTCTGCTTATTTATGGATTCAGTTGCCTTGTGGCTTTTGCTCACTCCCTGCTTTCATACTTCTCTCAGTTCCCTCTGATGACTCTCAGGTTGGGGCCATCCTTCCCTCTGATGACTCTCAGGTTGTCTTCAGTCAACTTTCCCAAGAATGAAGATCCAATTCATTGATCAGTCATCATTCAGTGAGGGTACCTCTCTCTGTTGGGCAGTGTTCTTACCTCAAGCAACCACACAGGTCTCTGGTTTCATGTCTGCTTTTGGGTTGGCTACTCCTTCTTGGATCAATCAGCTGTGGCCTAGATAATGGGGTCTGTGTCAGTCAGCTATTGCTGTGGAACAAAAAAATCCCACGAAGTCTTAGTGGCCTACAAATATCAGCATTTATTTCACTCATACATTGGTTTCACTCAACATTGGTTGAGTGAAACCAATGTGTGGATTGGTTGGAGGTCAGCTGATGTAGGCTGGGATCTTGTATCTTACACCTTCCTTTTACCAGTGAGCTAACTCAGGCATGTTCTCCCGAAGCCCATATCTGGGTCTCACGCATGCAACTGAGAATCCCTGTACTCTCCAGCACAAGGCTCTGTCCACAGCAAGGGCTTAATGAATTCATCTCTGTGTCAAAAAAGACTCTTTAGGAAATTCCCTGGCAGTCCAATGGTTAGGACTCTGTGCTTTCACTGCCGAGTGCCTGGGTTCAACCCCTGGTCAGGGAACTGAGATCCCACAAGACACACTGCAGGGCCAAAAGAGAAAAAAAAAACCTACAGATTCAATGCAATCCCTATCAAATTACCAATGGCACTTTTCACAGAACTAGAACAAAAAAAAATCTTAAATTTTGTATGGAGAGACAAAAGACTCCAGATAGCCAAAGCCACAGTAATCAAGACGGTATGGTACTGGCACAAAAACAGAAATATGGATCAATGGAACAGAATAGAAAGCCCAGAGATAAACCCACACACATCTGGTCACCTTATCTTTGACAAAGGAGGCAAGAATATACAATGGAGAAAAGACAGCCTCTTCAATAGGTGGTGCTGGGAAAAATGGACAGATACGTGTAAAAGGATGAAATTAGAACACACCCTAACGCTATACACAAAAATAAACTCAAAATGGATTAAAGACCTAAATGTCAGGCCAGACACTATAAAACTCTTAAGATGAAAACATAGGCAGAAGACTCTATGACATAAATCACAGCAAGATCCTTTTTGACCCACTTCCTAGAGTAAGGGAAATAAAAACAAAAATAAACAAATGGGACCTAATGAAACTTAAAAGCTTCTGCACAGCAAAGGAAATCATAAACAAGATGAAAAGACAACCCTCAGAATGGGAGAAAATATTTCCAAACAAAGCAACTGACAAAGGATTAATCTCCAAAATATACAAGCAGCTCATGCAGCTCAATATCACAAAAACAAACAACCCAATCCAAAAATGGGCAGAAGACCTAAATTGACATTTCTCCAAAGAAGACATACATATGGCAAACAAATACATGAAAAGATGCTCAAAATCACTAATCAGTAGAGAAATGAAAATCAAAACCACAATGAGGTATCACCTCACACTGGTCAGAATGGCCATCATCAAAAAATCTAGAAACAATAAATACTGGAAAGGGTGTGGAGAAAAGGGAACCCTCCTGCACTGTTGGTGGGAATGTAAATTGATACAGCCACTATGGAGAACAGTATGGAGGTTCCTTAAAAAACTAAAAATAGAACTACCATATGACCCAGCAATCCCACTACTGGGCATATACCCTGAGAAAACCATAATTCAAAAAGCTACATGTACCACGATATTCATTGCAGCACTATTTACAATAGCTAGGACACGGAAGTAACCTAAATGCCCATCAACAGATGAATGGAGAAAGAAGATGTGGCACATATATACAATGGAATATTACTCAGCCATAAAAAGGAACGAAACTGAGTTATTTGTACTGAGGTGGATGGACCTAGAGTCTGTCATACAGAGTGAAGTAAGTCAGAAAGAGAAAAACAAATACCGTATGCTAACGCATATATATGGAATTTTAAAAAGCGGTACTGATGAACCTAGTGGCAGGGCAGGAAAAAAGACGCAGACGTAGAGAATGGACTTGAGGGCACAGGGTGGGGGAAGGGGAAGCTGGGATGAAGTGAGAGTAGCATTGACATATATACACTACCAAATGTAAAATGGACGGCTAGTGGGAAGCTGCTGCATAGCACAAGGAGATCAACTCGATGCTTTGAGACAACCTAGAGGGATGGGATAGGAAGGGTGGGAGGGAGGGGATATGGGGATAATGGGGATATATGTATACATATAGCTAATTCACTTTGTTGTACAGCAGAAACTAACACAACACTGTAAAGCATTTATACTCCAATAAAGATGTGGGAAAAAAAATGCTGTCGTGTGCAGCTCAAAACAGAGGGAGGTTTAAAAAAAACAACAAAAAAAGACTCTTTACCCTGCAGTTGACAGAAACACAACTCAAACTGGTTCACATAATCAAAAGTTTCCAAGGACAGATCAGGCTTCAGGCATAGCTGGATCTACACGTTCACATGATGTCATCAAGACTTAGTCTTGTGAATTCCTTAGCGGTCCAGTGGTTAGGACTCTGCGCTTCCACTGCCGAGGGCCCAGCTTCAATTCCTGGTCAGGGAACTAAGATCCCACAAGTCGGGGGGTGGTGCGGGGGGGGATTTAGTCTCTCTCCATCTCTTGACTGGTCTTTCCTCTGGATTTTCTTCACTCTCCAGCAGGCAGGTGACAATATGCCACCAGCAACTGCAGCAGCGCAACAAAAACAGGAATTCTTTGACCTCAGATTGCCAACAACAAGAACCAGAAATTGGTTCCCATGGGGCTGGCTTGGATCACGTGGCCATTGCTGAATAAAACACGGAGGCCAGGGGGATGGATGCTTTAATCAATGAGACCTCAGTGGTGGTCTCAACAGGAAGATGGTTCAATAAACAGACATTAACAAGAAGAAACAAAAGGATAATGAACCTCCACCACCATCTTTAGTTTCTTTCCAGGAGAAAATCTCCCTATGGGACTAATAGGGCACCATACACTGGCTTAGCGTGTCCTTGGTTATAAAATGTTTCTCACCCTCACCTTGACCCTTTTTTTTTTTTTTTTTTTTGGCCACCCCACGCGGCTTGCAGGATCTTAGTTCCCCAACCAGGGATCGAACCCAGGCCGCAGGCAGTGAGGGTGCTGAGTCCTAATCACTGGACCGCCAGGGAACTCCCTAATCCATTTAATCCTCACCACCTGCCTGCGAGCCAAGGGCATACCTTGGCTGTATACCCTTTGTACAGATGAGGCAACTGAGACAGAGACATTAAGGGGCTTGGCTAAGTCACAAAGCAGGTAAGGAGTCGACCAAGGTTCTGTGGAGAGGTGTGTGCAGAAAAAGAGGAAGAACACACTGAGCCCAGGCAACTTCCTCTGCGTGTCAAGCTCCCCCACCTCCTCCACCACATCCTCCCCTTTGCCGCGTCTCTGCTGCAGCCCCGTGTCTCCTGCCTCTGTCCCTTATCATCAGCTACTGCCAGCTTCACCACACCTCCTCCTCGACCTTTGCTCCGGGCTTGTTTTTCCCTCTGGACCGGGGAACCTCGGGCTCACTTTCACTTGCTGCCTGTCCTTGCCAAGAGCCTCACCATGTGCACAGGAAAGTGTGCCCGCTTCGTGGGGCTCTCCCTCATCCTCCTCTCCCTGGTCTGCATTGTGGCCAACGCCCTCCTGCTAGTGCCCAACGGTCAGACCACCTGGACCAAGGACCACCTCAGCTTGCAAGTCTGGCTCATGGCTGGCTTCATCGGCGGGGGCCTGATGGTGAGAGGGCTGGCCAGGGCACACGGGCCAGGGGGCTGGGCGCCACTCTCCGGGGTCCTGAACAGGAGGGAGAGGGAGTGAGGGAAAACGATGGCTGCCCGGGAAGGGATGGCGGTGGCTTGGTGGGGACCAGGAGCCCGCCCCGGCTGCCCCCAAACACTGAGCACTCTGTAGGGGAGGTTCTCAGCCCCAGGGTCCTGAGCTGAATGTCTGAGGGGGATGAGAAGGAAGGAGCCTTACTGCTCGAAACTGTTCCCTACTGGGTACGGAGTATGTCCTACCAGCCCCTCGCCATCCCCCCTGCCGAGCAGATGCTGGGAACACCTACTACAGGGGTTGAGGCAGAAGGAACAGCTGGTTGCATGGGAGGTTATCAGGTTAAGATAATAATGGGCTTGGTGTGGGTGTGGTTTACAGTGACAGCATCTGGAGCCAGGGAGCGATGTCGCAGGTCAGTCTTTCTACCTATCAGCTCAGTGTCACCTCCCCCACTTCCATGTCCCTTCACTCTCCACCCAGGTTTCTGGATACCCACTGTGCGCTGGGCACTAAGGATAAACTCAGAATCCGGGTCAGTATGGTGGAGAAGGGGTCCCCGTGGCTCCCTGGAAACTAGGATCTGTCAGGAGAAATTGAGGAAGGGGAGACACAGACTTCCTGGACTTCCTAACCCCCATTCGCCACCCCCCTCCCCATTCAGGGAACTTTTTTGTTGTTTTGTTTGTTTGTGCACCGCGTGGCATGCGGGTTCTTGGTTCCCCCACCAGGGATTGAAACCGTGCCCACTGTCTTAACCGCTGGACCACCAGGGAATCCCTAGGGGAACTTTTTGGAAGGTCAAGCGAATTTAACATCCTTATGGCATGAAGACAAAAGACCTACCCTGCACGGTTCCCCACTTCTCAGGATGGCTGACTGATGAAATTCTCTGGGGGATGCCTCACCTTTGTCTCTTTCACTGGCCACAAGTCTGTTAGCTAATGGGGACACCTCTTCTCCTTTACCCAACAATCCCCTCTTACCCATCCAGGTCTGTCCTCCTACTCCCCCTCCCCCTCCCCCATGGATTTATGGCTGCTGGACTCCACCCCGTACCTCTGACCTCAAGCCTCTCTGAGACGTCACACTCCTCCCAGCCCCACCCTCTCCGCCGCTGTCACATCACACCCCTCCTCCAGCCCAAACCACCACCACCTCCCCACGATCTTACCTGCCTGCTTCTGGGGAGACCCCCAAGGATGCCCCCCCCAACATGCTCATTCCCAGCTGCCCTCCAGCCTCCATGCTCTCAGCCACCCTGGAGAAGGTTCTCAAGTGTACTCACCGTTCATGCTATGCCACAGGCACACAGGCAAGGGCCCTGCACTCCCTGAAGCCGGTGCTTCGGCTGGGGAGACACACAGTATCACGGAAGCAAAAATGTACGCCCCACAGGAGGAAGGGCTGCCTGTTTCATTGGCTGCTGTGTGCCAGGCGCCTAGGCCTGGATTAACAGGCACTGGATTAATAGTGAATGAACAAAGTAAACAGACGAGTGAGGTGATCTCAGATAAAAGTAGGGACCATCAAGAAAACAAAGCAGGATGCTGTCGTAAAGAGCTCCTGAGGCCAAGTGGGGGGCCACTTCTTATAGCATTTTCAAGGAAGGCCTTGATGAGGTGACTTCTGAACTGAGACCCAAAAGACAAAAAGAAGGAATCAGCATGGCAGACAGGTGAGTACAAAGTGTAAGGCAGGAATAGGCCTGCACATCTCAGGACTGGAGAGGCCGCCAGTGCAGCTGAGGTTTGATGAAGTGAAATCGGAGGAGGGCAGAGGCCAGAGCACCTATACCCTTGAAAGGCACAGTGAGGAATCTGAATTTTATTAGAAGTTCACAGAAAACTATTGAAGGACTTTTTACCTTTTTAAAAAGTCATACAGACAAATGCCCAGATCCTTAATATACAGCTCAGTGAATTTTTATAAAGGGAACACACCCATATTCTCGGCACTCAGATCAAGATGTGGGTTATTACAAGAACCCCAGACAGGCCTCCCACCAGGCCCTACCCCACACCAACAAGGGCCCCACTATCCTGACTTCTATCCCAGAGGTTAGTTTTGTCTGTTTAGCACTTTATATAAATGGAATCATACAGAGTGGACACTTTTGTTCTGGGTTCTTGAGGTCAACATTATGTTTGTAAGTTTCATCCATATTGTTACACAGTGCTGTAGTTTATTATTTCTAATATTTACACAATTATCTCCATTGTGTAAGTATTACTACAATTTATTTAAACATTCTACTGTTGATGGACATTTGGATAGTTCCCAACTTGGGTTTATTCTAAATAATGCTCTATAAACGTTCCTGTAAATGTCTTTAGGTGAATGTACGTTTGCATTTCTGTTGGATAGATACCTAGGAGTAAAACTGCTGATTCTTAAGGTATGCAAATGTTCAGTGCTAACAGATATTACCAAAGAGTTGTCTGAAGTACTTATGCCAATTGTATTCCCACCAGCAAAGGATGAGAGTTCTAGTTGCTCCATATCCCGCTGGATATGGCTGGCTGCTGGGTGGTGAGTAAACAGTAGGAGGTCAGCACTGGATGCAGAAAGACCAGACTGAGGTCACTACACTTGTCCAGGGGAGATGATAGTGGCTTAGATGAGGCCAGTGGCCATGGAGATGGAGAAAAGTAAACAGACTCGAGCTATAAACTCAGTGCTTCCTCCTGCCTTTTCAATTACCCTTCCCTTTTCAATGAGACGAGATAGCAGAGAGCAAGACAGACGAGTTCAGACAACAAAATGAAACACTTTGGCTAGAAAAGTAAAAATCAGGGACTTCCCTGGTGGTCCAGTGGCTAAGACTCCGTGCTCCCAATGCAGGGGGCCTGGGTTCCATCCCTGGTCGGGGAACTAAGATCCCACATGCCGCAACTAAAGATCCCGCGTACTGCAACTAAGATCTGGTACAGCCAAATAAATAAGTAAATATTTTTTAAAAAATCACAAACAGGGCTTCCCTGGTGGCACAGTGGTTGAGAATCCACCTGCCAATGCAGGGGACACAATGCAGGGTTCGATCCCTGGTCCGGGAAGATCCCACATGCTGCAGAACAACTAAGCCCTGTGCGCTACAACTACTGAGCCTGTGCTCTAGAGCCCGTGAGCCACAACTACTGAGCCCGCGTGCTGCAACTACTGAAGCCCATGCCTAGAGTCCGGGCTCCACAACAAGAGAAGCCACCGCAGTAAGAAGCCCGTGCACCTCAACAAAGAGTAGCCTCCACTTGTGGCAACTAGAGAAACCCTGTGCGCAGGAACAAAGACCCAACACAGACAAAAATAAATAAATAAATTTATAAAAAAAAAAACACAAACAGAGAGGTCGTTTGAAATTGGTAAATCGAAATTCCAGGTGTCTTTGGATCCAGGAGCTTCTGAGTAAGTGATGTAACCAGAAAGGCCAAGCAAGGGGGCCAGCACTGGCCCTAGACCTGCCATGAGACATGGAAGAGGGAAGAGTGTCTGGTGGAAAGTTCATTCAACTCTGCAGGTGTTTCTGTAAGGTTGCTGTGGATGATATAATGGAACTAAAACTCTCAGCCCCTCCCTTGGAGAAGATCAAAATGCCACCTTGTTGGTGTGTGCCAGACAAGGAAGACAGGGAGGCAAAGATCCAGACAGCTGTGGAATTCCAGAGATGGGAGACAGGCAAAGAACCTGGTCTGGTGCAACAAAGTTAAGGCTGGAGCCAAAAGTGAGACGCCTCGAACGCCTTCCTGGAGTTCAGTCTTGATGGGCTACTCTTTGAGGAGACCCTAAAGGATTGGATCAGGGAAAAGACCAGTTGAAAGCTAAATTTAATCTGGTGGTAGCAATGTAGAATGGAATGTGAGTTGGCACAGGGCAAGAGATACAAAAATCTAGTAGGGAGGCTGAGCACATCCTTCTCATGGGAGGTGATTGGGGATTGAACGTGGGGAAGAAAAAAGGACTGACAGATTCAAGAACCATTGAAGGAAAAGTTCCAAAGACTTGAGGTCTGGCTAGGTGTGAAGGATTCAAGTTTTCAGGCCGGGGTGACCTGCAGGATATTTCCACTGATGGAGACAAGAAAGCCAAAGGGAGATGAATTGGGGGGAACAAATTGTGAGATTAGTATGAGGCTGGATGAACTTAAACTAAAACCAAGACATTCAAACGAACATACCCTTCAGGCAGTTAGATTTGAATTTGGAGGCATCAATTTAGGAGACAACCATTGTTAGAGGGAGCAGCTGATGCCCTGGAAGGGGATGGGCTCTCTGAGGAGGGCCATGGGAGAAAGAAAGACAAAGAGGATCAGGGCTGTATCTTGGGGATTCCCACTCTTCCCATCAGAGTCTTACATGCTCCTCCACCCTCCACCATAATCCCAGTTCGCCAGGCATTCCAACACCACTATTCCTTCCTGCTGCTGAGCGACTCTATAGTTATTGACCATTTACTCTGAGCAAGTCTTGACATCAAGGCAACCTGTTATTTCATTAAATCCTGAGAACAGTCCGTTTTACAGAGGACAAAACTGAGATCCAGAGAGATGAATCAATTCACGGAGTGTGAAGTGAGCAAAAGGTTGGCATTAAACCCAGGCCTCCTGACTCCCATTCAGTTGGGCACCTACTATATGCTGAGATTTATGGGGGATATAATGATATTGCGCTCTATCCTCCTGGAGGCTACAATCTGGACAGAGATAAGCAGGCACATAAATATAGATAAATTTAAAGCAGAGCCCCACATTGCTCCAGGAGAAGTAGAGATAAGGTCTCCCTATAGTCCAAATGACTGAAGGCATCACAGGAAGCTTACCTCGTCACATTACGGGGTAAGCACTGATCCAAGTTGGGGACCTGGGTGACTCGCTATCACATCGACTCTGATCCCACAGGTACTGTGTCCAGGAATTTCCGCTGTCCGGGCAGGGGGCAAAGGCTGTTGTGGTGCAGGCTGCTGCGGGAATCGCTGCAGGGTAAGATGCAAATTAAGACGGCACTCAGCATAGGTCTTTGAATCGGTCTTCCAAGAATCACACCTAAACCCCTCCACAGAATTCCCAGCTTCACGAGCTCCTCTGCAGAGTCCTAGGCTCCATCTTACCGCTCCCTCGCACCCGCAAATCTTAGGCTTCAGTGGGCCTGACCGGAGGGAACTACAATCCCCATGAACCTCCGCGGCCACTGGCTCTTAGAATTAGCCGAACTCCAAGCCCTGGAGTTTGACGGGAAATGTATTTTTAACGAGACTGGCTAGAGCTCGGTAACAAAGGGCGGGGGGAGCTAGGCGCGCTTTGCCCACGAGTGGGGCGGGGACGGCCCAACTCACCTCTCCTCGCACTGTGTATCCAGATGCTGCGATCGGTCTTCTGCTCGGCGTTCGGGATGCTTGGTGCCATCTACTGCCTCTCGGTATCAGGAGCCGGGCTCCGAATTGGACCACAGTGCTTAAAGGACGGCTCCTGGGCATACCACTTCCAACAAACCGCGTAAGGCTCAGCCTGTATTCGCGCCCCCGCCCCCATTCTCTGCTACTGCCCACCTGCCTTTCCCACGTGGACTGAGAAACCTAGGTGGGACTCGGCTTCGAGACAGCTTCCTCCACGTGGGCCGAACGAGTCCTTTGCATATCCCCCTCGGCGCCTGCGCGGGGCAGGGAGCCCCGAGGGGGGGGCGCTCCGCGTGACCTCCTTCTCTCACGTGACCCTGCCCCGCCCGCAGAGGCTCCTACCTGCTCAACCGCACTCAGTGGAGCGCGTGCGTGGAGCCGCCTGGTGTGGTCTCCTGGAACGTGACGCTGTTCTCGCTGCTGGTGGCCGCCTCCTGCCTGGAGATTTTGCTGTGTGGGGTGCAGCTGGTGAACGCGTCCATTGGTGTCTTCTGCGGCGACTGTCGGAAGAAGGAGGTGGGAAGGTGTGGGATGGAGCTGTCGAGGAAATCTATTCACTCCCTGACTGCGTCCTCACTTTTTTTTCGCAGGGCGCCCCTCACTGAGGCTCCACGGATCTGGTCCGTCGCTCCTGGACACCCGCCTGGCCCGCCCCCGCCCTGGAATAAAGTATTTAGAGCTCTCTTCCGCGTCTCAGATTGTGCCCTATACAAGGAGTGTCCGAAGGTCTCCAGATACACCGTGGCTTGGGGCTCTCGTGTTTGGGACCCTTGCACCCGGCTTGTTAGTTCCTTAATAAATAGTTATTGAGGGGCTTCCCTGGTGGCGCAGTGGTTGAGAATCTGCCTGCCGATGCAGGGGACACGGGTTCGAGCCCTGGTCTGGGAAGATCCCACATGCCGCGGAGCGACTACGCCCGTGAGCCACAATCGCTGAGCCTGTGCGTCTGGAGCCTGTGCTCCGCAACAAGAGAGGCCGCGATAGTGAGAGGCCCGCGCACCGCGATGAAGAGTGGCCCCCGCTTGCCGCAACTAGAGAAAAGCCCTCGCACAGAAACGAAGACCCACCCAACACAGCCATAAATAAAAAATAAAAAAAAATAGTTATTGAACTATTAGTGCACTGGAAATACTGTGTAAACAAGACAGGCAAGTTCTGTGCTCTTAAAGAATTTAACATTCCAGGGGTAGAAGATGGGCAATTTTTAAAAGAGGCAATAGATTATTTTAATTGGTGATAAGTACTTTTTTAAAACACGGAGGTAGTGGGATAGATATTGACTGATGGATGGACTTTTTTAATAAGATAAAGTCCAAGAAAGAGAAATTGGAGCTGAAATCTGGTGGATGGGCTAACCATCTGGACAGTTGGGGGATTCCAGGCAGAGAGGGCAGGAAGGACAAAGACCCTCAATTGGACTCAGCATACAGAAAAGCCACTGTTTGAGTTTTGGCGGGGGGAGGGCGGGGAGGAAAACTATGGAAAAGACATGTTAGCCTCCTAAGTTCTAGAAAATGAAACCTTAAGACGATATAGCATTGGCACCTCCTAATTTGGTAGAAGTTTCTTGATCTGGGGTCACTGGTGGTTCAGAAAGGAAACAACCTGGTCTCTTAATGGGGACGATGTGTCTGCAGAGGCTCACAGAAAGGCAGGGACTTCCTTAACTTGCACGCAAAATTCTGTTTAAGTGTGTCTTTTCTGAACTATGGGTCGGTAACTTTCAGTAGCTTGCCATGGACTCCTGAGACCAAATCCTAATTGGGCCTGGCCCAATGCTAGGTTAGGAGGAAGATGGGGCTACGCAGTTTCCCACCCCTAAAACAAGCGAGACCAAAGCCAAGACAGAGAAGCTTTAATAGCGGAGGTGGGACTAGGCTTGGGCTGGGAGAGGGCGGCGATGGTGTTAACTGCGACAGCAGAAAAAGCGCGCGTCGTTAACAGCGGTGTCATCGCGGAGGCCTCTAGGCTGCTCGATCTTGGTCTGCAAGCCGCACACTCCTTTAGGGCAAGGCTCACTCCAGTCTCCAAGGTCTCCCCAGGACAGACCGGGCCCCTGCAACTCCGTGCTGTCGGAGCAGCGGAAGCGCACGTTGTTCGCAGCCGTGTTGTCCCCGGGGGTCACGGGTGCCTCCACGTGAAGCGAGAAAGCCACCAGGAAGCCGCTGCCGGGACACCACAGCGGCTCACTCCACGCGCCCCACCTGCGAGGGAAGCAGAGACGCGCGGTCTGCGCGGGCGCCCCCTACCCACCTCCAGCCGGACCCAGGCCTCGGGGCTTCCCAGCCAGGTTCAACAGTCACCTGACCTCCACCGAGGTGCGGAGCTGGGAGTCTCCCACCCGCTTCCCAGGTCTAAACCTCCCCACAGCTCTGGAGGAACCTGCCTGTCGGTACGGGATGTGCGTAACGGAGAGCAAGGGGCATACCCCGACCCTAGGGGATCCTCGGCCCCTGCCCCCCACCTTCCAGACTGGGACTCCACCACGTGCGTGTTGAGCTCCGCATTCCCGCGCGCGCAGTGCAGCCGGATTCCGTTCGGAGCCGTGTCGTCGCCAGGAATGCCTTAGGGGGGCTCCACCTGGGCGGCGGAGGACGAGTCAGAAGACTGCCATCCTCTGCTTGGGGTCCCCACCGAGACCTAGGCCTGAGCCCCTACCTTGAGCGAGAACCCGCTGGCGAAGAATCCGTCAGGACACATCTCTGGCCAGGCCCAGTCGCCCCAGGGGCCCCCGTTGGTCACCTCGATGACCAATGTGTAGCCTCTCAACGCATCTGCTCTTGCACGCCCGAAGCACGTCGCCCACAGCAGCAGAAGCAGCTTGGCTCCCGCGCCCTGCTCCATCCCGCAGCCTCTGTGAGCCCGGGCCCTTTGTGCAGGTGTATACCACCTTTGCCCTAAGAGGGCTCCGATTGCGGGAGGGCCACCTGAATTAAGTGACACTCAAAACCAATCCGTTCCGGAAGCCTACAAACTTGTTTCTCAGCTCAGGGAGACTGACGCTCCCAGCGCCAGAGGAGGAGGGGCAGCAAGAACCCACGGGTTTAAATAACCACCAAGCTACCGAACGTTTACAGACTATAGGCCACGAATCATGGTTAGCGTTTTGCTGGCATGTTTTATTTAATCCACACAACAATTTTAGGAGGTGAGAATTACCATTCCTATTCTGCCAGTGAGGGAACTAGGGCTGCGAAATTGCAAGCGACTTGCCTAAGGTCACAGTCAGCAAGCCAGGGAACATTCCAACACTAGGAAATGGGGAACCCACGGCTAGGGATGGAAGTGATGGTTCCAGAATCCCACTGGACAGGGACCCCAGGGACCTCCAGGATGTGAGGGAGCATCGGAGTGAGACAGGGCAAGAATCCATGAACTGTGGGAGCTGGGAAGCATCTTGTGAGTGATTGGGGACCCGACGCCTTGAGAATCTGGGACATCCCTTCCCCTCAAAAGAAAATGTACACAGAGACAGGAACAGTTTTAAAAAGTTTATGGACAGGGAACTGAGAACAGGAGACGCTATTTCTTCCATTGCTTCCTGTAGCCTTTCCCTCAATGTTTTTCCCCCTGTGACCACCAGGGGGACTCCTAATTTTTAAAAAAAACAACAAACAAATTTGCTATGGGGAGTACCACCCCTGATTTGCCTGCCCTTCATACACATTCCTTTGTCTATTCAATATATACTTATTTAGAAATAATGTGTTTTGGCCCAGGCAATATTCTAAACGCTAAATAGAGCAGCCACCAAGAAAAGGCCCCTGTCTTCATCAGAGCTCACATTCCAGTGGGGGAGACAGATGATAAATTCTCCAATGGACCCTGAGCTCTGTGAAGGCACATTTGTCTTCATGGAGCCTAGTACAGGGCCTGGCATGTGGAGGTGGTTAATAAAGGTTGGTTTGATGAATGATTGAGGAATCAATCTGGATATTAAAAAAAGTAAACTACAAAAATGTAAAAGGTGACAGCCTAAACTATATAATTGAGACCTCAGGCATGCAGATTAAGATAAGGTCCCCTGGGGGGCTTCCCTGGTGGCACAGTGGTTGAGAATCTGCCTGCTAATGTAGGGGACACGGGTTCGAGCCCTGGTCTGGGAAGATCCCACATGCCGCGGAGCGACTAGGCCCGTGAGCCACAACTACTGAGCCTGCGCATCTGGAGCCTGTGCTCCACAACAAGAGAGGCCGTGATAGTGAGAGGCCCGCGCGCGCACCGCGATGAAGAGTGGCCCCCGCTTGCCACAACTAGAGAAAGCCCTCGCACAGAAACGAAGACCCAACGCAGACAAAAATAAATTAATTTTAAAAATAATAATAATAATAATATTTTTTTTAAAAAAAGGTCCCCTGGGCTTCCCTGGTGGCGCAGTGGTTGAGAATCCGCCTGCCAATGCAGGGGACACGGGTTTGAGCCCCGGTCCGGGAAGAACCCACATGCCGCGGAGCAACTAAGCCCGTGCGCCACAACTACTGAAGCCCGTGCACCTAGAGCCCGTGCTCCGCAACGAGAAGCCACCGCAATGAGAAGCCCACGCGCCGCAACAAAGAGTAGCACCGGCTCACCGCAACTAGAGAAAGCCCGCGCGCGGCAACGAAGACCCAACGCAGCCAAAAATAAATAAATACATTTATAAAATAAAAAAAAAAAAAAAATAAGATAAGGTCCCCTGGGGACAGGATAGAGAATTTAGAAGTGGGTGTTCTCTGAATCCCAGATGCTCCATGCTTGAACTTAAAAGGTAAGATTTATGGAGCAATTGTGGTAAGCTTTTCCATTTACAGTGTTTGCACATGTGATATCATTTAATCCTCACATGAAACCTGCAAAAGAACATACTATTATCCTCAATGTACAGTGGAGGGAACTCAGGCCCAGAGTCAACTTAGGGTCCACCATTGCTCAGTGGGGAAACTGGTTCTGACCTCAGCCTCTCCTCACAATACCCAGGCTTCCTCTTACTACAACCTGGCCTTACAGGGAAGGGAAATGTAGCGACGTGTCACTGCTACCGAACCCCCAAATCCTCTTCATCCAGTCCCTCTCTCCTCAGATGCTGCCCTCTCGGGCAAAGGGCACAGGGGAGGGGGACTTAGTAGGTTAATTATTAACCCTTTGCGCCTCAGGCACTGCGGCTTCTCTCCCCTCCTAGAGGCGAAGGGACAAGGCCTGGCAGGGGCTGGTGAGGGGGCGGCGGTCCCTGTAGCAGCCATGCGGGTCCCACTGCCTCAGCCGGTCCCTTGGCGCTGGTTGCGCAGTGCGATTCCTCTTGCTATCTTCACACTACTGCTTGTTTATCTCTGGGCTCGGAGCCTCCGTGAGTACCCCTTCCCTCACCTGCTCTGGGAGGAACCGGGGAATCCAGGCCCTTGAGACCTAAGGTCTCTCAAGCCCTCGCTGCTCTGTTTCACTTCCCTCAGGTGCCCTCTCAGGCTGCAGACCTGGGGCCCAGTCCTGCATTGCCAGGGAACCGCCTTCTTTCCAGGTATGCTCCCGGAAGGGCTGGGACTGGGAGCTCCAGGTAGGACTCTGGGCAGGGGGAAGTGGACCAGGCTGAGGATCTGATGAAGGGCAGGCCCTCCTCCTCCTCTCCCTTCTCCCGTCAGAAGCTGAGAATACAGCAAGAGGGACACCATCTAGATCTTAGGAATAATTTCTTCAGAGCCCAACTGGGCTGCTTGGCGAACCCAGCAAGCTAGGGGTTCTGCTCCCACTCCTTTCCCCTCCTATCTCACCCCCAGGTCCGGCAACAGTCGGGACCCTTGGAGGCCCCGGAACGGGAAGAGCCTCAGTGTCTGGGCCCTCAGGGGATGCTGGGCCGCATGATGAGGCCGTTCCGCGCCAGTCTGAACCCGGAAAGGGATGTGGAGTTGTCGCAGTACCTGGCAGGATGGAGGGAGCTAGTCCGGTGAGTGGTCTCTCCCCCGACCCCATCCAGTCCCCGCCTCTTTGTGCCTCCATCGCCCTCTCTCAAACCTTCCTACCCTTCCCACCATCACACACACAGGTTCCTAGCTCCCCTCGGCTCCATCTTCGCCTTCGCCACAAGCGAGGCCTCCGCCAAAGTGACAGCCCTCGAGGCTCTGGTGCACGGCCCAGAGGCCGCGCACTACACGTCGCTGGCGACCATGGTGGCGTGGGAGCGGCCCGGAATCGCCCCACGACTCTCGGCCGGGTGCCCGGGCTCACTGACGATGCTCTTGCTGCACCGTGCGCTACGCTGGTCCCAGCTCTGCCTCCACCGGGTGGCGACCGGGATGCTCGGAGGCCCGGACGCTGGCGCTCAGTGCAGCGACGCCTACGGCACGGCCCTGGCTCCGCACCACCCCTGGTTCGTCCGTCAGGCCGCCCACCTCGCATTCCTCGCCTTCCCGGGTCGCGGCCGCTTGCTCGAGCTGGCGTGTCCGGGTTCCAAAGAGGCGGAGGCGCGGAACGCGCTGGTCCGGGCCGCGGGCACCCTAGAGGACGTCTACAACCGTACTCAAAGCTTGCTGGCCGAAGGCGGCCTGCTCGAGCTGGCCTGACGCCTACTGGCCGGAGGAAGGAAGCGCCCTGGGGAGGGGGTCGGTGCAGCTCCAGGTTGAGCCCTTGGCCCCGCCTCCTGGTGCCGGGGGCGTGGTCGCCATATACCCCGCCTCCTTGGTGACGTCACCCCTGGAGGCTCACCTCGATAGGGGTGGGTTTTTTAGACCCTGCCTCTATCCGCAATCTCCGGGAAACGGGAGGAGCTGTGGGAAATAAAAAGTATTCTTTGGGACTTCCCTGGTGGCAGTGGTTGAGAATCCGCCTGCCAACGCAGGGGACCCGGGTTTGAGCCCTGGTCCGGGAAGATCCCACATGCAGCGGAGCAACTAAGCCCGTGAGTCACAACTACTGAGACTGTGCTCTAGAGCAGCGAACCACAACTACTGAGCCCACAGGCCTAGAGCCCTTGCTCGGCAACAAGAGAAGGCACCGCAGTGAGAATCCTGCACAGCAAGGAAGAGTAGCCCCTGCTCGCCACAAGTAGAGAAAAGCCCGTGCACAGCAATGAAGACCCAACGCAGCCTAAAATAAATAAATAAATAAATTTATTTTTAAAAAAGGATTCTTTGGTAGCCGTCGATTTAGGGCGTTTTGTGTGATGACAGCAGGTGCTTAAGGGAAACAGGAAAAAATAGACGTGGAAAGATGTGTCATCCCTGTTTCCGGCCGCCGAGAGACTCACGCTACTCCTGGCCTATGTCAACCACTCCTACAGCTTCAGTTGCCAACTACATGCCAAGTCTCCAGACCAGACCTGTCCCCTGAGCTCCAGCCCCCAGAAAGCTCCAGCCCCAGGTGTCTTTCCTGGACACCTCCACAGACACCACAAATGCAACACATCCAAGGTGAATCCAGTCACCTCCTCCCAGAACTGCACTTCTTCTTGTGTTTCCTATCTCAGTAAGTGACACCCTTTCCTGTCAACTACCCAAGGCTAAAACCTGTGCGTCTTGCCTCACGCCAAGCAGGTGCTCAGCTCAGTAATGTATGTTTATTAAATGACTCCACTCCCACTATTGTAAACAAAGTTACACACTGATAATTCCCAAATTATAACTCCAACCCACTTTCCCCTGGACTCCAGAATACTATATATCACTTCCTTATTCCACATCTCCACTTGGATTTCAACTAGAGATAGCAAACTTAACAAGTCCAAAACTGAGCTTCCAATATTCTCTCCTCCCAAAATACTCCACAGTCCTCGCTAGCTCAGTAAACGACAATTCCATTCTTGCAGGTCCTTAAGCCAAAACCCTTGCAGTCATTCTGACTCTTTGGTTTCTCTTTCATCATACCCACCTCCAAGCAGTCAGAATCTATTTCTCACTATCTCCACTGCTACCAACCTTGTCAAGTCAACTTCATCTATCACCTGGATTATTGCAATAGCCTCCTAATTGTTTCTCTCTCCCATACTTGGCGTCCCTACAGTGTATTTTCAATAGAGCAGCCAAAGTGATCTTTAAAATGTAAAGCATATCATGTCACTTCCCTGCTCAAAACTTTCCAATGGCTTCCTATTGCAGGAAATTTTCTGGATCATATTTTCAGTTGAGAATGATGAAAAGCTTCTCAAAGGCCCTATATGATCTGATTGCACTAGCCAAACTGGCCTCGTCAGTATTCATTGAATATGTCAGGCATGATCCTGCCTCATGACTTTGCACTTGCTCTTCCCTCTGTCCAGAATGCTTTACCCCAAAATATACAAATGACTTCCCTCCTTCCTTCTGATCTTTATTTAAATGTCTCTCCAGTGAGACCTTCCCTGATTATTCTTTCTAAAATTTCAACACACACACACGCACACACACACACACACACACACATCGTCCTATCTCCCTTCCTTGCTTTTTCTTCTTAATATGATTCACTATTTAACATGCTGTATATTGTACTTATTTTGTTGTCTCCCTTAATACATGTAAGTTCCATGGGGCTAGGAATTTCTGTCTACTTTGTTCCCTGATGTACTTCCAGTACCTCAAACTGTGCCTGGCACCTAGTAGACATTCAACAGCTTTTGTTGAATGAATGTATGAGCAATAAAAATAGTTCACATGGCTGGAGACAAGAGTGTCAAAAAGAAAAGAGGGGATTGCACAACAAAGTAAATGTACTTCATGCTACTGAATTGTACACCAAAAATGGTTAAAATGCTAAATTTTATGTTATTTATATTTTATTACAATAAAAAATTTAGAAGTAAATAAGAGATGTGATTCCAGACAGGTGGGCAGGAGCGAGTACATGAAGGGCCTTATAAACTATGTTATAGAGATAGGACTTTATCTTGAGAGTTAATTTTAAGTGGGGGATTGTCTGGATCATATTTTCAATTCAAAACACCGGCTCCAGGGACTCTCTGGTGGTCCAGTGAGTTAAGAATCCATCTTGCAATGCAGGGGACGCTGGTTCAATCCCTGGTCAGCGAACTAAGATCCCACATGCTGCAGAGCAACTAAGCCTATGTGCTGCAACTACAGAGCCCACCCGCCACAACTAAGGAGCCCCCGTGCTCTGGAACCCATGCATTCTGGAGCCTTCACACCACAATTAGAGAGAAGACCATGCACCACAACGAAAGATCCTACGTGCCACAACTAAGACCCGACGTGGCGAATAAATAAATAAATAAATATTAAAAAAAAAAAAAAGCACCAGCTCCAGCTGCAGTATGTAGAAATAGTATGGCAGGTTCATAGGAGGACTACTCCACACAGTAACAGCAAAATACACATTCTTCTCAAGTGCACATGCAACATTCTCCAGGATGGACCATAGGGTAGGCCACAAAAAAGTCTCAATTAATTTAAAAAGGTTGAAGTCACAAAATATTCTCCAACTAAACTGGAGTGAAATTAGAAATCAATAGCAAAAGGGAATTTGGGAAATTCACAAGTATGTGGAAAGTAAAAAAACACACTCCTAACCAACCACTGGGTCAAAGAAGAAATCACAGGGAAAATATTTTGAGGTTAGTGAAAATGAAAACAAAACATACCAAAACTTGGGATGCAGCATAAGCAGTGCTCAGAAGGAAATGTGTAGCTATGAATGCCTATATTAAAAATGAAGAAAGATCTCAAATCAACAGCTTAACCTTCTACCTTAATAAACTAGAAAAAGAAAAGCAGGGAATTCCCTGGCAGTTCAGTGGTTAGGACTCCCTGCTTCCACTGCATGGGGCCTGGGTTCAATCCTTACTTGGGGAACTAAGATCCTGCAAGCCACGTGTCACAGCTGAAAAGAAAAGAAAAGAAAAGAAAAAGGAGAGCAAACTAAATCTAAAGAAAGCAGAAGGAAGGAAATAATAAAGATTAGGGTGTAAATAAATGAAATAGAAAACAGAAAAACAATAGAATCAACTAAAACAAAAGTTGGCTCTTTGAGAAGACCACTAAGACTGATGAACCTTTAGCTAGACTGACCAAGAAAAAAAGAGAGAAGATTCAAATTATTAAAATCAAAAATGAAAGAGGGGATGCTGTGGAGCAACTAAGCCCGTGCGCCACAACTACTGAGCCTGCACTCTAGAGCCCGTGAGCCACAACTACTGAGCCTGCGCTCTAGAGCCCGTGCGCCACAACTACTGAGCCTGCGCTCTAGAGCCCGTGCGCCACAACTACTGAGCCTGCGCTCTAGAGCCCGTGCGCCACAACTACTGAGCCTGCGCTCTAGAGCCCGTGCGCCACAACTACTGAGCCTGCGCTCTAGAGCCCGTGCGCCACAACTACTGAGCCTGCGCTCTAGAGCCCGTGAGCCACAACTACTGAGCCTGTGTGCTGCCACTACTGAAGCCTGTGCGCCTAAAGCCTGTGCTCCACAACAAGAGAAGCCACCGCGGTGAGAAGCCCACACACCACAACGAGGAGTAGTCCCTGCTTGCCACAACTAGAGAAAGCATGCACACAGCAATGAAGACCCAATGCAGCCAAAAAAAAAAAAAAAAAAGAATTTATAGAAGAAAATAAAAAAGAGTATTAAAAAAAAAATGAGGGACTTCCCTGGTAGCTCAGTGGTTAAGAATCCGCTTGCCAATGCAGGGGACACAGGTTCGAGCCCCGGTCCAGGAAGATCCCACATGCCGCAGAGCAACTAGGCCCGAGTGCCACAACTACTGAGCCTGCGCTGTAGAGCCCGCGAGCCACAACTACTGAGCCTGCAAGCCACAACTACTGAGCCCGCGTGCCACAACTACTGTATGTCTGCATGTCTAGAGCCTGTGCTCTGCAACAAAGAGAAGCCGCCACAATGAGAAGCCTGCACACCACAACGAAGAGTAGCCCCCGCTCGCCACAACTAGAGAAAGCCCACGCACAGCAACAAAGACCCAACGCAGCCAATAAATAAATTAATTAATTAATTAACTTTAAAAAAAAAAAGAAGAAAGAAAGAGGGGGAGTTCCCTGATGGCCTAGTGGTTAGGATTCCGGGCTTTCACTTCTGTGGCCTGGGTTCAATCCTTGGTCAGGAACTGAGATCCTGCAAAAAAAAAAAAAAGAAGAGGAAACATTACTAACGATCTTACAGAAATAAAAAGTATTATAAGGAAATACTATAAACAATTGTAGGCCAATAAAGTAGATAACCTAAATGAAATGGACAAATTCCTAAAAAGACACACACTAGCAAACCTGACTCAAGAATAAATACAGGGCTTCCCTGGTGGTGCAGTGGTTGAGAATCCGCCTGCCAATGCAGGGGACACGGGTTCGAGCCCTGGTCTGGGAAGATCCCACATGCCGCGGAGCAACTGGGCCCGTGAGCCACAACTACTGAGCCTGCGCGTCTGGAGCCTGTGCTCCGCAACAAGAGAGGCCACGATAGTGAGAGGCCCGCACACGGCGATGAAGAGTGGCCCCCACTTGCCGCAACTAGAGAAAGCCCTCACACAGAAACGAAGACCGAACACAGCCATAAATAAATAAATAAGTTTAAAAAAAAAAAAAAAAAAAAAAAAAGAATAAATACAAAATCTGGGACTTCCCTGGTGAACCAGTGGTTAAGAATCTCCCTTCCAGGGACTTCCCTGGTGGCGCAGTGGTTAAGAATCGGCCTGCCAATGCAGGGGACACGGGTTTGAGCCCTGGTCTGGGAAAATCCCACATGCCGCGGAGCAACTAAGATGCCACTAAAAAGAAAGCCCGTACGCAGCAATGAAGACCCAACGCAGCCGAAAATAAATCAATTAATTAATTTAAAAAGAAAGTGAGAAGACAGTCCATATTTGCAAATTGTATGTCTGATAAAGGTGTAGTATGTAGAATATAAAAAGAACTCTCACAATTAGGAGTATGGGATTAACAGATGCAAAGTACTATATATAAAATAGATAAGCAACAATGATTTACTGTGTAGCACAGGGAGCTATACTCAATATCTTGTAATAGCCTATAATGGAAATACATATATATAACTTAATCACTTTGCTATACACAATATTGTAAATCAACTAGACTTCAATTTTTTTAAAAGTTTGATGTAGGGAGTTCCCTAGTGACCGAGTGGTTAGGATTCTGGGCTTTCACTGCCGGGGCCCGGGGTTTAGTCCCTGGTGGGGGAACTAGGATCCCACAAGCCGCGCGGTGCAGCAAAAGAAAAAAAAAGAAAAGAAAAAGTTTGATGCTTTGCTCGTGAAGGGAAAAAAACCCACTCATAACTCAACAATAAAAAGATAACCCAATTTTAAAACAGGCAAAGGACTTAAATAGATATTTTTCAAAAGAAGATATGCAAATGGTCAATCAGCGCATGAAAATATGTTCAATGTCACTCATCACAGAGAAAAGCAAAAACAACAACAACAACAACCCCACAAGATATGACTTCACACCCACTAGGATGGGTAAAATTAAAAATGCACCACAAAAATTAGGAAGTGGAGAAATCGGAATCCTCATTCATGGCTGGTGAGAATGTAAAACGAGGCAGCTGCTGTGGAAAAGCTGTCAGTTCCTTAAAATGTTAAAAAGTTACTAAATGACCCAACAATTTCACTCCTAGTATATACGCCTAAGTATATACCTAAGAGAAATGAAAACATAGTGCGGTCATTCTAAATCGGAGACGCTCAAGTCTATCCTGAAGCCTCTTTGAATCGCAACTCCGATCGGATATATCAGTCCCGCGTACACCGATAGGAAAGTAGTTTTTCCAGACGGTTTGGAGCTGTTTGTTTCTTTTTTGTTTTTTGTTTCTTTGTTTGCCACCCACGCTGCCATCAAGCTCTCACGGTCGCAAAGAACGTTCACCACACATTTCTTTTCCTTTCTGCCGTCAACCGTGGCGCAGCTTCGCCCCCAGAAGGCCTCAGAGCACGACTAAAGAGAATGACGGAGCGCTTTACGACAGTTGCTTTGTGGCCGTACCGGAGGAGGAAGATGGCGGCCACCTTAGTAGCTGCTCGGGGAGCGTGCCCAGCACCAGCCTGGGGGCCTGAGGCCATTACCCCCGACTGGGAGAACCGGGAAGTCTCAACAGGGGTGAGGAAGGACTCGGGGTTCACGAGATATGCACAAGGATTGAAGCGATGGAAAGATAAGGCTGGAGTGGGTTGGGAGAACTGGAGGGGCGGGGAAGAGAGGTGGTCTGTGTGATGCGCTCAGGCAGGGGAGGAGGTATCCTAAGGACGCTGGAGTGGTGTGGGAGGAGGTAGAAGGTAGGCTGAAGCGTGGAGTTCTGGAATCTTGCAGGACGAAAGCTTAAGGTCAGGGTGGACCTTTGGGAACTTGAAGATTGGATTTCTGGTATTCTGCGGGTTATTGAGAACCCCATGAGATTTGACGATGTGTTGGTGGCGCACGACTTTCTCATACTCTAGGGACTGGATAGACGGATCATTAAGGTTTGTGTATGCTGGAGAATATGGAGAGGCCCAGACTCACCCCTTTCTCCTCTTTTTCCAGACCACTATCATGGCTGTGCAATTTGATGGGGGCGTGGTTCTGGGAGCCGACTCCAGAACAACCACTGGGTGAGCTCAGGACAGATATGTGAAAGGTCTTCTCCCCACCCTTCCCTTCCTTCCTTCCTTGCCTGCCAGCCCATCCTTACCCTCCATAGACTACTGTGGGAAGGGAGGTTTCTCCCCTCCCGGGAGATAAGGATTTGTTCCAGCTTCTACTGCTTCGTAGTTCTCTTCACCTTTTGGTGAACTTCTTGCAAAAGTTTGTTCTCCAGCCTGCTTCAGTTTAGATGAGAACTAACAGGAAATACTGGAATTCCTGTTGAGGGAGTGGATAGTAAAAGATGAAAGTGGGAGACAGGTGGGGTCCTTCCCTCACTATTCTGCTATCCTGCAGGTCGTACATCGCCAATCGAGTGACTGACAAGCTGACCCCTATTCACGACCGTATTTTTTGCTGCCGCTCAGGCTCAGCAGCTGATACCCAGGCAGTAGCTGACGCAGTCACTTATCAGCTTGGTTTCCACAGGTACTTGTGGGCAGGGGGGGAGCAAGTATCTGAAAGGAGTTGGGACCTGAGGAGCTGAATAGTCTGACTCCCAGGTCCTGACACTGCCTTCCCTATGACTCCCTTCACCTTCTAGCATTGAGCTGAATGAGCCTCCGCTGGTACACACGGCAGCCAGCCTCTTTAAGGAGATGTGTTACCGATACCGAGAGGACCTGATGGCAGGAATCATCATTGCGGGCTGGGACCCCCAAGAAGGGGGGCAGGTCAGATACCACAACCCCGAGAACATTGGAACCATGCCTTTCATTCTCTCCCCACCGCAGGCATTTTCTACTTCTCTTTCCAGTCTCTACATCACTTACTATTAACTTTTCGCAGACCAGTTCCGCAGTGGACAGGCGAATATACATGTGTTGTGGGGAGGGTACAAATGGTGACACTCTTCTTCCTCCGTCTGGCAGGTGTATTCGGTACCCATGGGGGGTATGATGGTAAGACAGTCCTTTGCCATCGGGGGCTCCGGGAGTTCCTATATCTATGGCTATGTCGATGCTACCTACCGGGAGGGCATGACCAAGGAAGAATGTCTGCAATTCACTGCCAATGGTGAGAACTGCGGCTTCTGGGTCTGTGAGCATAAATCCCCATACTCAAGCCAGGTCAGCATTCCTCTTTCCTTGCCATGATCCCAGCATCTGACTCCAATCCCAACTTTCTTCTTTTCTCCACAGCTCTTGCTTTGGCCATGGAGCGGGATGGCTCCAGCGGAGGGGTGATCCGCCTGGCAGCTATTGCAGAATCAGGGGTAGAGCGGCAGGTACTTTTGGGAGACCAGATTCCCAAATTCTCCATTGCCACTTTACCACCTCCCTGAACCCTAGGATTCTAAGATACAACAGGAGACACCCCATACTGATGACAAAATTCAATAAACAGTTTGTCAGTGAGAATCTGTGTGCTTTGGGGTTCTTTTCTTAACCTCAAACCTGAACTCCTCTGGCCCATTTCCGTTTGTATAAACCACTGCCGTGAGGGAGCTGGAGAGGACCCTTCTCCAGGCCATCATGCCCCACACTTTCGTTAGCATATCCAGGTCTTTGTGACACTAGCGTGGCTGGTGTGGAGGCTCCCAGCAAATGGCCCACTCCCCTCCCTGTTTAAGCCTAAGGGGGAACTCAGAATTCTGATAGAGACTGGAGTCACCTCCCCTCAGCCTGCCTCCTGCCTCCTGGCAGGCTACTGGCCCTAAAGTCAGAAGGACTCCGCATGTCCGGCCCAGGCTCACAGTCCCCTCTCTTCACAGTCACCTCTGTCACCTCATCTTGTCAGAAGCAGCAGTGTGACTTCTTTGGCTTTTGGGAGGAAGTTGGACCTTGGTGCACATGGAGTTTAAGTTTTGACCTTGAGTGGGAGAGGGCGGCCACTGGGAGTGCTGTGGGTCGGCTCCAGAAGCCACCATTCCCATGGGGAGGTGATAGGAAGTGACCTTTCAGCCCCACGGATAGGAAATGAGAGCGGGCTCTGGCCCCTGCAGGACGGTCCCCACTCCAGCCAAGTGCTCATTGACAGTGACCGACAGTCTTGCCCTAATCTACATTTCTCCAGTCTGTGGATAAGGGAACTGTGGAAGCCACATTTGAAAACCTGGTTCTAGAATATAATCCTACCCTGGAGGATTTCGGGGGGTACAGAGGAGGCTTCCTAAGGAGGTGGTGAGTTCCTGAATTAAGTGAAGAAGGATCTCTCACCCCAAACATGTGTATCTCAAAAGAACCAGTGCAGAGCTTTTGATTTTCTGCAAAACCTGTTCTCCCGGTCCTCCCAGTCTCAAGGCATCTTTGATTCCTCTTTCGCTTGTACTCCACAGTCCTGAGAACTCTACATCCCTCAACAGAAAGGCCTTTCCTGACCACCTGAATTTTAAGAAACACCACCCTCCTCCACCCTGCTCTCACATTACCTGTTTAATTTTCTTCATAGCAGTACTTACCGCTATCTCCTATTACCATGCTTATTTATTTATTGTCTGCCTCCCCTACCAGAAAGCAAATTCAGTGAGAAGAGAGAACTCCTTGTGCTTGATTCACTGATATATTTTCAATGCCTGGCAGGGAGTGGACATTTGATATTCATGGAACGAATACGCTCCCTAGCCCCATCTGCTGTCCTGCCTACCCCGCAACCGCTCCAAACTGCTCTCACCACACTCAACTCTGAAGCTTGATTTCAGCAAACCTACTTACTGCTAGGCACACCTGGGCGCTGCATGAGATCAGCTGCCTCCTGTTCCCCACTCCTGCGTCCTCACTCCCACCCCATGCTGCACTTCCCACCTCAGCCCCATAACAGCCCTGGTGTCGTGGTCCCCATCTCCTCTCCAAAACTTGTGCACATACACACAGCACTTGGCAATTCTCAGTGTATTTAATAAGAAGGTCATGAGGGATCTGAGGGAGCCAGACACTGGGATGACTGAGAAGGCCGGGGAAGGAAGGTTGCCAAGGCCTCCTGGAAGTTCAGCCCCTGGTTGTCCCCTTCAAATGGTGGAGTCATTGGCCGATGCTATGTCATGCAGCTGGTGGCGGAAGGAGAGACGGGCTTTCCTGCTGAAGTAGGCGCCAGACCCAAGGGACAGTATCCCTCCCTCAGCCACGATGGGGGCTACAGCTGGGCTGGGACCTGGATCTGGAGGGGCAGCTGGATCCAGGCCTAAAAGGGAGATTGGAGGGGGAAGAAGGGAGTTGTGGGTCAGGAGGAGTAAAGAGGCCAGGGAACCTAGGGGGTGAGTGTCGCTAGCATCAGCAGGGAGAGGAGAGGGGACGTTGGCAGCAGGGCTGGCTTCCCTGGCCCGTGACCTATGCACTGGACACGGGGCCACACTCAGAAGGGCCCCCATGCTTGGTGTAATGCTCTGCTGTCACTGTCTTGAAATTCTTAATAATTTTTTTAATAAGGGGGTCCCACTTCTCCATTTCGCACTGGGCCCTGCAAAGTGTTTAGCCAATCATTTGGCGAAGTGATAGATCCACCTCCCGCACAGGGGGCAGATTATCCTTTTCCCTTCCCTGATTTGAGCATTTACCTTTCTCCCTGATGTAGTTTGTCTGCCTGCCTGGCAGCCCACCTTTTCCTCTGTCTCCCGCATACCTGCTCCTCTTTCAGTCCCCCGCTGTCTCCGGCACCCACACCATGGGAAACACCATGCCCCCTTCAGACCCATCTCAATAATGGACGAGACTGGGATGCTGACAATGGCCAGGAGCGCCCTAGGAGGGGTGTGGTTTCCAAGCCCCTCCACTGTGGGCAAAACTACCACTCAGCCTCAGACCGCCTGGTGATTATAGGTGCCAGGAGATGGAAGGGGGAGAAGAGGGAGGAGGGAAGGGGTGGGTGATCCCCCACTCAAACACCTATCCTTTTGTGCCTCCTTAATTTTGGGGTTGTCTCTGATCCCCATGGAGAAGCAGGAGAAGACTAGGAGGGGAGGCATGGTGGAGACAGACACCCAAGTGCCGGCACAGACAGATGCAGTGAAAATTCATCGCAGCAATGCCAGACAACTTGGTGCCAGGCTGGACCCTGCTGGGGATTCATTTGTATTTTATTTTATTTTTTGTTAATATTTATTTATTTGGCTGCGCCGGGTCTTAGTTGCGGCACGTGGGATCTGCGTTGCCACGTGCGGGATCTTTTAGTTGCGGCCTGTGGGATCTAGTTCTCTGACCAGGGATTGAACCCGGGCCCCCTGCATTGGGAGCGCGGAGTCTTAGCCACTGGACCACCAGGGAAGTCCCTGATTTGTATTTTAGAATGAGATTCATTTGTATTTAGAATGCCCAAGATGTAAAAAATTGAAAGAATAGTTTACTTTTTTAGAACAAGAAACTTTACTAGTTAGGGAAATGTTATGTTCTCAAATGGTCCAGTAGCTCTCAACCCCTTTTATGAAAATAGTTGTAATTGATTAATTATGCTGTGCCAGGTAGATTCTAGGGACTTTTACATGTTATCTCACTTGATAGTGTCAATGATTTTTTTTTTTTTTTTTTGTGGCCACGCCGTGCAGCATGTGGAATATTAGTTCCCGGACCAGGGACCGAATCCATGCCCCCTGCATTGAGAGTCTGAACCACTGGACCACCAGGGAAGTCCCTTTTTGTTTTTAACGTCAATGATCTTTTAAAGTAAGTGTTATTATTATGCTGATTTCAGAGATGAGGAATCAGAGGCACTGAGAGATTAGGTAGCTTGCCCAAGGTCACACAGGCAGTTATCAGAAGAGCAGTACTTTCCCTCACCCTCTTCACTCTGACCCCAGAGTCCACTCTGTTAACTGCCACACTGAGCTTCCCAAGCATGTTCCTGGCAGGTATTGATGTCCTCAGCCAGGTGTAGGGCAGCCAGAGCCTGGGCTGGGAGCCTCAGGTCCACAGTATGCTAACCAAGGACTCTAAATGCCCTCCAAGAGCTATATTATCATTCCCTAAGGGTATCATGGTGTGGGAAAGGTTGGAAAGCACTGCTGACTATGCTACCTGACTGAAATCTGCTATTTTATTTTATTTCTTTTTAAATTTAATTTTTATTTTATATTGGAAAATCTGTTTTTTAAATTAACTTTATGGAAGTAAAAATTTACATACAATTTAATGCATACATTTTAGTGTACAGTTCTATGAGTTTTGACAAGTGCATACACCCATGTAATCACCACCTGAATCAAGATATGGGACATCTCCATCACCAAGTTCCCTGTGTGGCCTTTACTGTCCCTCTTTTTCCCCACTCCCTGCCACAGGCAACTACTGATCTGATTTCCATCACTATAGATTGGTTTTTCTGTTCCAGAACTTTATATTAATGGAATCATATAGTACTACTCTTTTGTGTATGCTTCTTTCAGCATAAGGGTTTTGAAATTCACCCGTGTTGTATGTATTAACAGTTTGTATTTTTTGTAATAACAACTTTATTGAGAAATAATTCATGCGCCATAAAATTCACCCTTTAAAGTCTACAATTCAGTGGTTTTTTACTATATTCACAGAGGTGTGCAACCATCACAACTAATGTTATAACCACCTCATCACCCTCAAAAGAAACCCTGTACCCATTAGCAGTCACTCCCCTGTCCTTCTCCCCAGCTACTGTCCCAGCTATGGTCTCTTTGGATTTACTTATTCTGGACATTTCATAGAAATGGAATCATATAATATGTGGTCCTTTGTGTCTGGCTTCTTTCACTTAGCATAATGTTTCAAGGTCCATCCCTGTTGTAGCATGTATCAGTACATCATTCCTTTTTATGGCTGAATAATATTCCATGGTAGGGATACACCACATTTTGTTTATCCATTCATTACTTGATGGACATTTTGGTTTGTGTCTACTTTTTCGCTATTTGAATAATACTACTATGGACATTCATGTACAAGTTTTTGTGAGGGCATACATTTTCAATCCTTTTTGGAATATACTTAGGAGTGGAATCGCTGGGCCATGTGGTAACTCTACGCTTAACATTTTGAAACTGTTTCCAAGGTGGCTGTACCATTTTACACTTTATTCATTTTTATTGCTGAGTAATAGTCTATAGGCCACAAATTAATCAAAATAAAAAACCTCTGCTTTTCCAAAGGCACCATTATTTTATTTATTTATTTATTTTGGCCATGCTGAGTGGCTGGGCCCCAGCAGTGAAAGAGCCAAATCCTACTGGACCAACAGGGAATTCCCAAAAGGCACCATTATTTTAAAAAGACAAGCCACATTCTGGGTGAAAATATTTGCAATACATATATCTGATGAAGGATTTGTATCCAAAATATATAAAGAACTCTTACAAATCAATAATAAGACAAATAACATGGTTTTTTAAAAAATCAGTGAAAGAACTGAACACTTAAAAAGAGATATAAAAATGGTCAATAAGCACATGAAACATGGTCAACATCATTAGTCATCAGAGAAATGCAAATAAAACTATGATGATGTACTATTTTACACTTATTAACATGGCTAACACTAAAAAGATAGACAATATCAAATGTTGGCCATGCTGCAGAACAAATGGAATTATCATACATAGATTTTGGAAATGTAAAACAGAACAACCATTTTGGAAAACAGTTTGGCAGTTCCTTTTACCCCCTATCTTAAAATATTTCACTTATTTAAAAAGTGCTTTTTCGGAGCTGGAGGAATCAGGCTCCCTGACTTAAAACTATACCACAAAGCTACAGTAATCAAGACAGTATGGTACTGGCACAAAAACAGAAATATAGACCAATGATACAGGATAGAGTGACCAGAGATAAACCCACACACATCTGGGCACCTAATTTACGACAAAGGAGGCAAGAACATACAATGGAGAAAAGACAGCCTTTTCAATAAGTGGTGCTGGGAAAACTGGCCAGCTACATGTAAAAGAATGAAATTAGAACACTACCTAACACCATACACAAAAATAAACTGCAAATGGATTAAAGACTTAAATGTAAGACCAGACACTATAAAACTCTTAGAGGAAAACATAGGAAAAACACTCTTTGACATAAACCACAGCAAGATCATTTTTGACCCACCTCCTAGAGTAACGGAAATAAAAAGAAAAATAAACAAATGGGACTTAATTCAACTTCAAAGCTTTTGCACAGCAAAGGAAACCATAAACAAGACAAAAAGACGACCCTCAGAATGGGAGAAAATATTTGCAAATGAAACAACAGACAAAGGATTAATCTCCAAAATATACAAACAGCTCATGTGGCTCAATATCAAAAAAACAAATAATCCAGTTAAAAAATGGGTGTAAGACCTAAATAGACATTTCACCAAAGAAGACATACAGATGGACAAGAGGCACATGAAAAGATGCTCAACATCACTAATTATTAGAGAAATGTAAATCAAAACTACAATGAGGTATCACCTCACACTGGTCAGAATGGTCATTATCAAAAAATCTAGAAATGATAAATGCTGCAAAGGGTGTGGTGAAAAGGGAACCTTCCTGCACTATTGGTGGGAATGTAAATTGATACAACCACTATGGAAAACAGTATGGAGGTTCCTTAAAAAACTAAAAATAGAACTACGATATGATCCAGCAATCCCACTACTGGGCATATACCCTGAGAAAACCATAATTCAAAAAGAGACATGTACCACAATGTTCATTGCAGCACTATTTACAATAGCCAGGACATGGAAGCAACCTAAGTGTCCATCAACAGATGAATGGATAAAGAAGATGTGGCACATATATTCAATGGAATATTACTCAGCCAAAAAAAGGAACGAAATTGAGTTATTTGTAGTGAGGTGGATAGACCTAGCGTCTGTCATACAGAGTGAAGTAAGTCAGAAAGAGAAAAACACATACCATATGCTAACGCATATATATGGAATCTAAAAATCAAACAAACAAAAATGGTCATGAAGAACCTAGGGGCAAGACGAGAATAAAGACGCAGACCTACTAGAGAATGGACTTGAGGATACAGGGAGGGGGAAGGGTAAGCTGGGACAAAGTGAGAGAGTGGCATGGACATATATACACTACCAAATGTAAAATAGATAGCTAGTGGGAAGCAGCCACATAGCACAGGGAGATCGGCTCAGTGCTTTGCGATGACCAAGAGGGGTGGGATAGGGAAGATGGGAGGGAGGCTCAAGAGGGAGGGGATATGGGGACATGTGTATGCACATGGCTGATTCACTTTGTTGTGCAACAGAAACTAACACAGTATTGTGAAACAATTATACTTCAATGAAGATCTATTTTTTAAAAAGTGATTTTTAATGACCATTTAAAAATAGCCTTTATTTGTCACTTTCTTCACCTTGCCTCTATATAAATGTGTGCAATTAGAGATCAAACAAGTCTGGCTAGTTTATTAAAAAGTTAAAATGATGGAGCAACTCCACTCCTAGCTATTTACCCAAGAGAAACGAAAACATATTTCTACACAAAGACTTACCCAGGAATGTTTATAGGAGCTTTATTCGCAGCAGGCAAAAACTAGAAACAACCCAAATGTCCATGAAGAAATATCCATCAACCCACTCTTCCATATAGAAGAGATTAAGAAATCTACTTTTTAAAAAAATGAAATATTTTGTCTATTAGAACCTGAAATTTTTCCTGTTTCTCCTTAGCCTGTTAGTTCCAGAAGAGCAAGTCCCGTGATAGTCTTGTTCACTACTGTATGCTCAGAGTCTGGCGCGGAGAAAGTACGCAGTAAATAGTGAATGAATGAAAGAATGCAAGCTTGCGTACGTTAATGAATTTGTGGCCACCAGCCCTCGGGCCTTTCATCATTCCTTCCATCTACAAACGCTGGCTAGGCCGGCCCAATGTGGTTCTCAGCCGGCCCGGGAAGGGGACACAGCCAGGTCCTTGCCGCGGAGGCGCGTCCCGCCAGGGTCCCTGGCGGGATCGGTGGCCGGAGAGGACCCGGGGGGGCCGGCGCCCGAGCGGAGGAGGGTGCGCAGAGCCGAGCGCCCACAGGGAGGAGCGGGCCTGCACGGACCGACGGCGCGGGACAGACTGACAGCCCGGCAGACGGCGCCGCACCGATGCACGGAGAGGGTAGCGCCGTCCCGCAGAGCCGAGGGCGGCCCCAGCGCCCAGGCTGCACGCAGGACTGCAGGGCGGGCCGAGGGCAGCGGGGGCGGGACAGGACCGACGAGAATCCCGAGGAGGTGAGGCCGGGGGCCGTCCCGCCCCCAAGGGCAGGCCCTGAGCGCCCGCCCCGCCCTGGCCCTCTGGGGTGTGGGCTCCCGCTCTGACTCTGCTGGCTTCTTCTGCTCGCAAAGCCGCGCTGCCGCCGGCTCGGGCTGCCCGGGTGAGGGGACCGGGGAGGAGGCGCCGCTGAGATCCCGGGCCCAGGAAATCGAGCGGGGACGGGAATGAGCTTGGGCTGCGGGTCCTCCTGACTCAGCGTCATGCTCAGATTTCGGGGTTTCCCTCCCGGGCGGGGAACGCGTAACTTCCTCATTCCCGCCTGGACCCCTTCTTCCAGCTGGCTTGGCCTGGCTGGAGCCCCGGTGGCTCGGGACCCCTGGCAACCCCCGGGGCCCCTCCCCTGGCTTCTGCTCTGCCCCACTTCGGGGCCATCCGGGCCTGGCCGGGTGTTCCTCGGCACCCTGGTTACGGGACGGGAGGCGGGACTCAGGCATTCCGGATGCAGGAAGGATCGAGATAGGGGATGGAGATTAGAGGCGGGTTGGCAGGGCGTTGCAGACCGATGCGCCATAATCAGAGAGATTGGGAGTCAGCGGGAGCCAAGTGGGGGGAAGCGGGGGACCTGTGGGAGATGGAAGACCGTGGGAATGCGATGGGGCGGCAGGGTTCTGCAAAGCAGGTCACCTTCCTGAGGCCTCCCCATATTCCTAGGATGGCGGCGACCTCCGAGAGCCTCTTCCCCTCTGGGGGTGACCTGGACTCCAGCCAGTTACAGATGGAGCCCGATGAGGTGGACACTCTGAAGGAGGGAGAGGACCCAGGTACACAGGGAGGACGCCCTCAGGGAGAGGAGGGGGAGGGGGCTGAGACCTCCTGGAGTCCACATTCTTCCACTTTCTCTCCTGTCAGCTGACCGGATGCACCCCTTTCTGGCCATCTACGACCTCCAGCCTCTGAAAATTCACCCCTTGGTGTTTGCCCCTGGGGTTCCCGTCATAGCCCAGGTGGTGGGCACTGAAAGATACACCAGTGGATCCAAGGTGGCTGGGCTGGCACCAGGGAGGGGGCTAAGGGGAGGGCTGGCCAGAGCGGGGGCTGCCACCCAACCAGGGAACATCCATTCAGTCAGTTCCTCACTCCCCCAGGTGGGCACCTGCACTCTGTATTCTGTCCGCTTCACTCACGGTGACTTTACCTGGACAACCAAGAAGAAGTTCCGTCATTTCCAGGAATTGCATCGGGACCTCCTGAGACACAAAGTCTTGACGAGTCTGCTCCCTCTGACTCGGTGAGGGGGACAAGACTGCCTCCTGTGAAGGGCAGGTGCCCCCTCACGGCGGGGCAGCATGGGATGTCACTGCCCCAGCCCCCATTGCTGCTTTCCGTCTGTCTCATCCCCAGACCACAGCCTTTCCTCCCCCAGCTGCTTTCCTCCCCCAACTCTGGCCACTGGGCCTGCTCCTCTGACCCCGGTTACCAGGAAACCTTCCCTGCTCAGCTCTTCCTGTCCATGGTTCTGGGCCAGTATCTCAGCAGGGCTGGATGCCCAAAGTACCCTTGGCAGCCTCCCACCTTTTTCTGTCTCCATCCTCAGGGTAGGGGGCATTCCTTCTGCCAGCCTCTAGGTCCCCTCGCCTCCTCCAAGACCCTACCTCCAGTGCTTCAGGAACCAAGGCACCCAGCCTCCCATCCTCCTATTGACCCTCCCCCATCCCTTCCACAGCTTTGCCGTTGCTTATTCTCCAGCCCAAGAGGCAAACAACAGAGAGATGCCCTCTCTACGCCGAGCAGGTCCTGAGGGCTCCGCCAGACATGCATCCAGCAAACAGGTGGGACCGGACACCAGGTCCTCTGGGAAGGTGTTTGGGTGCAAATGGTTCTGGTCCCATCTGTCTCTCTCTCTTTCCCATCCCTACTTCAGAAATACCTGGAGAATTACCTCAACCGCCTCCTGACCATGTCTTTCTACCGCAACTACCACGCCATGGTAAGGTCAAGAGGCTGGTGCCAGGTCTCTTGAGATGGAGCAGGGGGCAGAGGACCAGGGTCGGTGGAGTCTGAGGGGCTGAAAACAAGAGTGTCTCCTCTGAGCCTTTTTCTTCCTCTGCAGACAGAGTTTCTGGAAGTCAGTCAGCTGTCCTTTATCCCAGAGCTTGGATCCAAAGGACTGTGAGTGTCTGACACCCCTCACCCGCCATCTGCCAACATCTGGATCTCTCCCTGGATGAGAATAGGGAAAGAGCAGTGCACAGTGGGCTGGAGGTCTGGATCCCTCATCCAGCCTCATCCAACATCTCTTCCTGGTTTTCCCCACAGGGAGGGGGTGATCCGGAAGCGCTCAGGTGGCCACCGTGTTCCTGGCCTCACCTTCTGTGGCCGAGACCAAGTTTGTTATCGGTGGTCCAAGCGGTGAGGCCTGAGCAGAGCCGCTGGGCAGTGGGTGGGGGTGAGGAAGGAGATCCCAGGGGCATGGAGGAATGGTCAGAGCCCTTCCACTCCAGGTGGCTGGTGGTGAAGGACTCCTTCCTGCTGTACATGTGCCTCAAGACCGGCACCATCACATTTGTTCAGCTCTTCGACCCTGGCTTCAAGGTACAGGTGGGGAAAAGGAGCACAGAGGCACGGTATGGGGTCCGGATCGACACCTCCCACAGGTAAGGCCTCCCTGGTGTGGACAGACACCTGGTGAGTGAAGAGCCAGCCTGGGGCCCTAAGGGGAGTTAAGTGGAAGAGACCATGGAAGAAAGGAAGGCGTTCCCACCTCCCTGGAGCCAGCCATGATTTGGAACCAGAGAACTGTTCTAGTCAGATGCTTGGGGCTGCTCTTAGAGGCTGGGCCCAGAGAAAGAGAGTTGAGTATAAGCCTGGGGGAAGGACTTTTGGTGCAAAAGATAGGGCACTCCATTCATTCATTTATTCATTCAACAAACTTAAGGGACTTCCCTGGTGGTCCAGTGGTTAAGACGCCGTGCTTCCACTGCAAGGGGTGCAGGTTTGATCCCTGGTCGTGGAACTAAGATCCCACATGCAGTGCAGCATGGCCAAAAAAAACCCCAAAAAAACAAAAAAACAAACTTAAGTGGCTGGCACAATACTAGGTGCCAAGGACCCAACTGTGAATAAGGCAGATACACTCCCTGTCCCTGTGAAGTCAAGTAGGGACTAAGGGAGGAGGTAGGAAAGAGGTGATAGCTAAAGGGGAGGTTTCTGAGCCAGGCCAGAGGTGTTGGGGGTGAGGATTGTGGTCCACCCATTGTTTCCGTCCAGGTCCTTGATTCTCAAGTGCAGCAGCTACCGGCAGGCACGGTGGTGGGCCCAGGAGATCACTGAGCTGGCCCGGGGCCCGGGCAGAGACTTTGTACAGCTGCACCGGCACGAAAGCTACGCTCCACCCCGGCCTGGGACCCTGGCCCGGTGGTGAGACACTGACGTCCTTTCTGAAATTGTCGGTGGCCTTTTCGACCTCCTTGGTGTTCTCTGAGTCCTTGATCCTCTTTATCTCCTCTGACCCCTTCTGACCTCAATAACCTCCTCCTTTGACTTCTCAAATCTCCCTGACCCCCTGACCTCTTTAATCATGCTGATCCCTCTGATTCCCCTCTGATCTTTCTGAACCCCAAACTGGGTAATCTCTGACCCTGACCTCTCCGACCTCCTGTGACCTTTTTAACCTCCTTTCACCACACTGACCCTCTCTGTTCTCAGTGGTCTCAAATGTCTCTGATTTATTTGTCCATTTAATAAACATTTTCTGAGCACCCACTATGTGCCAGGTCCAGTGGCAGGGATAAGACTCAGTAGGTGATTCAGTCACGAAACAATGGGAGTTTGCCACGCTGGTGGTAGATATAGGGTACCAAGCACAGAGGAGGGGCATCTGCCCCAGCGTAGGATGTCAGGACTGGCTTCTAGAAGACAGTAACCCTGAGGTTAACCTTAGCAAGATAAAGAAAATGGAGAAGGGCAGTCTGTGCAGAGAAGCTAGAAATAGCCCAACGTGTTTGGGAACCACAAGACTGACTACTGTTGCAGCGTGAGGAGCAGTGGTCAGTAGAGTCTGGGGGTCGCAGGGTCTGATCGGTGCCTCTCCCGCTAAGCTGAAGAGGTTAACTTTTATCATAGGCAGAGAGGAGTCATGGAAAGAATTTTTCTTGGAGGTGGTGTTGAGTTTTTTTTTATTGGAGTATAATTGCTTTACAATGTTGTGTTTCTGCTGTACAACAAAGTGAATCAGCTGTATGTATACAAATATCCCCATATCCCCTCCCTCTTGAGCCTCCCTCCCACCCTCCCTACAGGGAGATCAGCTCGATGCTTTGTGACGACCTAGAGGGGTGGGATAGAGATTTATTTATTTATTTATTTTAAAATTTTATTTATTTTATTTTTATTTGTTTTTGGCTGCATTGGGTCTTCGTTGCTGCGCTAGCACTTTCTCTAGTCGCAGCAAGCGGGGGCTACTCTTCGTTGCGGTGCATGGGCTTCTCATTGCGATGGCTTCTCTTGTTGTGGAGCACGGGCTCTAGGCGCACAGGCTTCAGTAGTTGTGGCACACGGGCTCAGTAGTTGTGTCTCGCGGGCTCTAGAGCGCAGGCTCGGTACTTATGGTGCACGGGCTTAGTTGCTCTGCGGTATGTGGGATCTTCCCGGACCAGGGCTCGAACCCGTGTCCCCTGAATAGGCAGGAGGATTCCCAAACACTGCGCCACCAGGGAAGCCTGAGATTTATTTTTTAACATAAGAACTGATCATAGCTAATACTTACGTAGCACTTAGTGTGTGCCAGAAACCGTTCTGAGTGTTTTGTGTTTATGAACTTACAACAACCCCGTGAAGCAGGTACAGTTGTTATTTCCACTTTACCGGTGAGAAAACTGAGGCAAGGAGAAGTTAAGTAACTTGTCAAGGTCACACACCTTGTAAACAGTGAAACCAGGATTCAAATCCAGGTAGTCTAGGTCAAGACCCTGCTCTTCACTATCAAACAGGACTGTTAGTTATTAAAAGTCTAACAATACGGAAACATATTAAGTAAAAAATTAAAGTTCTCTGCACAAGCCTTTACCCCCCGGCCCTTAGTTCTTCTCTACACCCTCTCCCCAAAATCCCATTTTTCTCCCCAGAAGTAATGCTGGTGATAGTTTGATATTTATCCTCCCAGATCTTTTCCTGCATATTTTCATGTGCTTAGCATATATGTTACTTTTTGTTTTAATGTAAATGAGATCATGCAGTCTCTTCTTTGTTTTACTTTTTCACTTAACACATGTGTTAGAGATTAGGCATTTACATTATTTCCCACTTTCAGTCTTATAAACGATACTGCAATGAACATAATCTTTGGTTAAGCACTTAATAGGATGTCTTCCTAGATATAGAATTACGAAGTGCATTTAATGGTATTGGGGGTATGTGGATTTAATATTCTGATAGATACTACCAAACTGTCCTCTAAAAAAGCTATAAAACCAATGTATATTTTCACAAACTATGAGAATACTCACTTCCCCATATGCTAATATTGAATGTAACCTGCAATTTTAATTTTTGCCAATCTAGTGAATTTTAAAAGTGTTATTCATTTTAATATCAATTTCCTTGTTTAGTGATGAAGTTGAACATCTTTTCATCTATGATTGGCCATTTTCCCCCTGTGAACTATCAGTTCTCTTTTTTTTTTTTGGCTGTGCTGTGCGGCTTGTGGGACCCTGTTCCCCGACCAGGGACCAAACCCGTGCCCTCCGCAGTGAAAGCACAGAGTCCTAACTGCTGGATGGCCAGGGAATTCCCATATCAGTTCTTATTCTTTGATCAGTTGGCCTATATGTCTTTTTGTTATTGATATCTTGGAACTCTTTATATGTGATGTATTTTTTAAAAATAATTTACATTTGCATGTAAGCCTTCAAGCATTTTGTTCCACATTGCAGTTTAATTTTATTTATTTATTTATTTATTTATGGCTGTGTTGGGTCTTCGTTTCTGTGTGAGGGCTTTTTCTAGTTGCGGCAAGTGGGGGCCCCTCTTCATTGCGGTGTGCGTGCCTCTCACTATCGCAGCCTCTCTTGTTGCGGAGCACAGGCTCCAGACGCGCAGGCTCAGTAATTGTGGCTCACGGGCCCAGTTGCTCTGCGGCATGTGGGATCTTCCCAGACCAGGGCTCGAACCCGTGTCCCCTGCATTGGCAGGCAGACTCTCAACCACTGCACCACCAGGGAAGCCCTATATGTGATGTATTAATCGTCCCAATCTTTAGTCATTTTCTTTGGTTTGTTGTGTCTTTTGTAGTCTGTAATTTTATTTAGCTCGTACTGGCAAATTTATCCCACTTTGATATATCTACCTGCTACTGTCTGACCTCTCTGATCACTCTTGGTCTTTGACCCTGCTGTCACCTCTGACCCATGACTGTCCTCCGGTCTTCACTCTCCAGAGCTTTCTGGCTTCTGACTCCCCTGACCTCCTTGGCTTGGCCTCCCCCAGGTTTGTGAATGGGGCAGGTTACTTTGCTGCTGCAGCTGATGCCATCCTGCGAGCTCAAGAAGAGATTTTCATCACAGGCTGGTGGTAAGTGGGGAAAAAGCCTGAGCAAGAAGCGGTAGGATAGGGCCTGCAACGGATCAGCTTATGGGTCAGAAAAGGAGTGGAAGGGGAGGAGTGACTGTTGTCGGGAGCTTAGCTTGCCCTTACCCCCTGCCCTGAATCCCAGGTTGAGTCCTGAGATTTACCTGAAGCGTCCGGCCCATTCAGATGACTGGAGACTGGACATTATGCTCAAGAAGAAGGCGGTGAGGAGAGTGGTTGGGCTGGAGGGGAGGTATGGTGGCGGGGTGGCCTGTGGGTGGAGATTGGTTAGAAGGGACTGTAGCATGGGGGAAGGCAGGGAATCTGAAAATTGAGGAGGAGGAAATATGCCCATCCTGGCTCAGTGTCTGGCAAACATCACCTCCTCCCCTTCCCTAAGGAGAACTGACACCTCCCCGTTCTTGCCCTTCCTCTATCTGGTACAGACTTTCCTCCCAGTATCCATTACACTCTGTTGTGTTACTGCAGGGTGGACATGTCTGTCTCTCTCCCTGGACTAATTAATATCACTAGTTCCAATACAAGGCATAGTGTCTGCTATGTTGGGAGCATCCATAGATATTGATGGGTGGGAGGAAAGATATGTGGATGATGGAGAGTGGGTGGGTGAATGGATGGGTAGATGATGGAGAGGGAGATAGATAGAAGGATATGAGGTTGGGAAGGTGGATCAGTAGGAGAGTGGGTAGGTAGATGGATGAATGATAGATGGTAGATAAGGGGATGAGTAAATTTTGGGGAAAATGAGTGGATAGATAATGCTGGGTAGGCGGGTAGACGTGTGGATGGTTGAGCAGATAGATGATATTCAATCTAGGTTTGCTGTAAGCAACAAAGCAGGGTGTAAGTGGCAGAGCATTGAGGACCTCCAGTCAGGGAGGAGGAATATACAGGAATCCTGAGCATGGGGAAGGGTTTGGGAGGGTGGGAAGGGGTCATTCCAAGAGAGGCATTAGGATCTGATTCCCTCACTGACCACCAGGAGGAGGGTGTCCGGGTGTCCGTACTGCTGTTTAAGGAAGTGGAGTTGGCCTTGACCATCAACAGTGACTATAGCAAGAAGGTTCTGACGCTACTGCATCCCAACGTAAAGGTGACTCTCAGGCCTCAGAGACCCCTTCCCTGCAGCCCTCCTCACCACACTTTCCCATCCCCTCAACCCTCCCTTTCCTTGAGCATCTCATCCTTCCGTCTTTCCATTCTCTCCCCCAACACCTCCTCTTTCTTCTCCCACCTAAGCTCACTCTCATGAACTCCCCCATACCTGCTCCAGGTGATGCGCCACCCAGACCAGGTGACTCTGTGGGCCCATCATGAGAAGCTCCTGGTGGTGGACCAAGTAGTGGCCTTCTTGGGGGGGCTGGACCTCGCCTATGGCCGCTGGGATGACCTGCACTACAGACTGACTGACCTTGGGGACTCCTCTGAGTCAGCTGCCCCCCAGGTAATTCCCCAAGGCCTTCCTGAGCTCCCCCAAACTCAGCTAACCTAAATCCTCACCCCTTCCCAGCTCCAGCCTTCCCCTCCAGTCATTCCAAGCCCACACTCAGGGTTCCTTGGCCTTTCTGGGACCCCAAGAACCTGCTTTGAATATACTATGACCCAGTCCCCTCCCCATGTCCGTTACCCACCCCTCCCCCCATTCCTCTAGGGATTTCAAATGCATCTGAAGGGGAGGACCAGGGAATCAAACTCTCTCTGCTTCATTCTTACTTTGTGTCTCTCTGTCTCCCAGTCTTCCAGTGCTCCTTTCTTCTCTTTGGCCTGGCTCTGTACGGCCCCATGACCTCTCCTTGCCCCTGGCTTGGGTGTGTTCCCCCTACAGCCTCCCGCCTCATGCTCAGACCCTCCAGCTACACCAGACCTCTCTCACAACCAACTCTTCTGGCTGGGCAAGGACTACAGCAATCTTATCGCTAAGGACTGGGTCCAGTTGGATCGGCCTTTTGAGGGTAGGAGTCCCCTTCCTCCAAAGCCCGTGAGAGCTGGGAGCAGGGGCAGAAGGCAGGGCTGGGACTGAGGATGGGATGAACTGGGTCAAGGGTAATGCACCCTCCCCTCGGGTTGGCTCCTCCTCCTCCCTGCCCCAAGTGTCCCCAAGAGACCATCCCTGACCTCTCCCCTGACTCTCCTGGGACCCCCAGATTTCATTGACAGGGAGACCACCCCCCGGATGCCATGGCGGGACGTCGGGGTGGTGGTCCATGGCTCACCCGCCAGGGACCTTGCCCGGCACTTCATCCAGCGCTGGAATTTCACCAAGGTGCTCGATCCCTCCTGCTCCCTCCTGTGAGGCTGGAGGGCGGGAGGGAGCCTGGGGCAGCTCATCACCTCCCTCTGACTCTGCCATCCCTCTTCCTCAGAACACCAAGGCCAAGTACAAGATACCCATGTACCCCTACCTGCTGCCCAAGTCCACTAGCACCGCAAACCAGCTCCCTTTCATGCTCCCGGGAGTGCAGTGCGCCACCGTGCAGGTGAGGCTCCGACTTCAGCCTGCCCTCGCCTCCCTCCCTTCAGCCCAGTGCCCCGGCCCACTCTCCCTGACCTGAGAGCCCCCGCCAGACCCCTCCTCTCCCGGGCTCAGGAGCCACAGCATATTCGCCGTCCCCCCCAGGTCTTGCGGTCAGTGGACCGCTGGTCAGCGGGGACCTTGGAGAACTCCATCCTCAATGCCTACCTGCACACCATCAGGGAGAGCCAGCACTTCCTCTACATTGAGGTCTGACTTGGGGGAGGGTGGGGCAGAGGACGGAGGGGACATCCCAGGGGAGAGACTTAGGATGTCAGTGGCATCAATCATTGAGGACTGGCGTAACTGGGCCTGGAGAAATGCAGAAGCCTGGGGCCAGGGCCTGGAGCCTGGGGGTGGGGATGGCAGCGGGAGCTGAGGGCAGGGGCTGGGGCCAGACTGCTGATGTCTGTCATTGGTCCCTGCCCCAGAATCAATTCTTCATTAGCTGCTCAGATGGGCGGACGGTGCTGAACAAGGTGGGCGATGAGATTGTGGACAGAATCCTGAAGGCCCACAAGTAAGATGGACCAGCCAGAGTGTGAGGATTGTGGGCATGGTTTAAGCCCAACTGGATGGGTGGGGCTTGGGGGAGAGGTCACACCTCTGACTCCACCCCTCCCCAGACAGGGGCAGTGCTTCCGAGTCTACATGCTTTTGCCCCTGCTCCCCGGGTTCGAGGGCGACATCTCCACAGGTGGTGGTAACTCCATCCAGGCCATTCTGCACTTCACTTACAGGTGACCCCCGGCGCCCCCCTCAGCCAGACTCTGCCTCTCCATGGCCCCATCCTACCTATGCCTCCATCCTGACTCCGTCCTGATCCCTTCTTGCTGGACTTTTGAGGTCCACCTCTCTCCTGACATCCCCCATCTCCTCCCCAGTCTCCACCTCCCTCACCCATTCTCTTCCCTCAGGACGCTGTGTCGTGGGGAATATTCAATTCTACATCGCCTCAAAGCAGCCAGTGAGTGCTGGGAGCTGGGGGTTCAAGCCCTGGATCCCCGGGGAGGGGGCGATTGAGGGACTGGATCCCCAGGGATGGAGGGAAGGAGGCTATCACTCCTGCATGCTTCTGGGGCTACTGCCTGAGCCCGCAGGTGGCCTTACACTGCAGGGAGAAGTATATAGACCAGGGCTTCTGAAGTGAGGAGGTAGATGGGACAGGGCTCTGTCTGCACATGGAGAGTACCTCTCACCTCACTCCCCTTCCCCCCATCTCTTACTCACAGTGGGGACAGCATGGCGGGACTATATTTCCATCTGTGGGCTTCGCACACACGGAGAGCTGGGTAGGCACCCGGTCTCAGAGCTCGTCTACATCCACAGCAAGATGCTCATTGCAGATGACCGGACAGTCATCATTGGTCAGTGCTGGATCTCGGCCCTGGCAACGAGAGGAGGGTGGGGAGAAGTGGAGCAGGGCCCAGCCAGGGGCAACGGGGATGGAGGTGGGTGATGGAGATTGCAGCTGAGGCCCAGTTGGGGATGGAGGCCAAAGAAGGCGTGTTGCCCACAGGCTGGTAGAGGTGATGGGGTCTCCTGGGCTCAGGAGGACACAGTGTGTCCTGCACCCCTCCCACCCCCGCCCAGGCTCCGCAAACATCAATGACCGGAGTTTACTGGGGAAGCGGGACAGTGAGCTGGCTGTGCTGATCGAGGACACGGAGATGGAGGCATCCCTCATGAATGGTGTGGAATATCAGGCGGGCAGGTTTGCCTTGAGTTTGCGGAAACACTGCTTCAGGTAGAGCCGGGGTGGGGTGCTACAGCGTAGTGGGAGAGGTGGAAAGGGGGAGGGTCTGCCTTTTGAGCAAGTGTGAGGATTGCTTAGAGGTAGTACTGGATTTCCCAAGAGGCAGACTCATCCAGTTTAAGGTACCGGCAAAGCAGGGATACCAAAAAAATGAGAAACAAATATTTCAAAAGTAACTTGGTATATCTTTTAAAGCATTAAAGTAGTCGCCAAAGTAGAGACAAATTAAAGCTCTGTTGGACTCGTTTACACTTATTTTACTGTTTAACATTGCTTCTATTTTGAAATACCTGGGTAGGCACATTATAATTTTCTGGTATTCAGGCTTTCAAAGGATCTTAATCTGGCCCTGCTGGGACCCCTTTCTCCCGCAGCGTGATTCTCGGGGCAGATGCCCGGCCGGACCTGGATCTCCGAGACCCTGTCTGTGATGACTTCTTCCAGTCATGGCAAGACACAGCTGAGAGCAATGCCAATATCTATGAGCAGGTGGGCAAGGGGGGTGGGCAGGGGTGCTGGCAGGGGGAAGTTCACGGATTATCCTGTCTAGGGTGGGATAGAGAGGAGCCCCCGCACAGCCATCCTCATAAGGGGATGAGGGTCTGGGGACATCATGGGATTCAGTGGCTCAGGGTCAGTGTAGAGGGATATGGTGGGCATGGGGGCGTCTAGCCCAGTTGGGCTTGGACTCTTGGGCAGTCTCCCCAAGCCTTATTGGTTTCCATGCCCCTCGCCCATAGATCTTCCGCTGCCTGCCGTCCAACGCCACTCGCTCCCTCCGGGCACTCCGGGAGTATGTGGCCGCGGAGCCGCTGGCCACGGTCAGCCCTCCCTTGGCCCGGTCTGAACTCACCCAGGTCCAGGGCCACCTGGTCCACTTCCCCCTCAAGTTCCTGGAGGATGAGTCTTTGCTGCCCCCCCTGGGTAGCAAGGAGGGCATGATACCCCTAGAAGTGTGGACATAGCTGCGGCTCCAGCCCGGGAGAGGTCACCAGCTGCTGGGCTCCACCTCATCTGGCTCCCTGCCCCCTCACCCTGAGGACCGAGGGCAGTGCCTCTGAGACCTGGGGGAGGCAGGCATCCCCGGAGGGGACTAGAGAAGTCACAGAGGACCCTTTCTTGAGAAGCAGCGAAAGAGGACACTCTCAAGCCCGGGCTGGGGAGGCAGAAGAGGGTCCAGAGAAGTTCATCCTCCTCGCTGCCCAGTTCAAACCACTGCTACAAAGGAGAAGCAAAACTCCTGCCAGGATGCCTGGGGCCAGCCTCCTACTCCAGGAGGACCAGATTCTGCCCTGGGCCTTCCCATCTCTCCCTTCGTCTTCCTGCCCTGGAACCCCCTCCCTGCCCCAGGGCCTTTCCCAGTTCATTACTGCCAAAGTGGAGGGAAGGATGGAGCCACTCCCGGCTTCAGTGCCCATGGTGGGGAGGGGACGGGGGCTGGGGGGATGCTCACTAACCCCCTCCACCAGCTGATGACAGACACTAACTCTGTATCAGTTCAATAAGCGTTTCATAAATAAAAGCCTAGAAAAGGTCCTTGCCTCTTCCTTGGCTGAACTGAGTGCTTGTCTCAGCTGCCCCCCCAGGCCTACACACAGCAGCACAGGCCCCTTCACCCTCTCTCCACACCACTGGTTTCTTCTTTCTGTGACTTCATCTCTGCTCCGCTTGTCTGTGGCTTCGGGAGCTCCGTCACCAGGTGCTGGGAAGACAAGGTGTTCACACAGGGATGCCTGGGTAAAAGAAGGGCGGGGCCAAACCAGGACTCCTGGAGGACAGTGGAGCTGATGGTGCAGCTTCAGGTGAGGGAGGCGCCCAAAGAAGGGCCCAGAGGGGCTGCCTCTTGTTCCTCAAGTGACTGCAAGGGGAGAGGCTTAGCGAAGCCCCTGGGAGTGGATAAGGGTATAGGTCAGGAAGAACTGGGCCCAAATCCTGGACTTGTCACTTACTACCTTGGTGACCTTGTCAAGTCACATCACTTCTCTGGGCCTCAGTGGTCCCAACTGGGAAATGGGAATAATACTTAATAACTGGCTTGCTGTAAAGATTCAGTCATTGACTTAGATATTTATTGAGTACCTGCTCTTTGCCAGACACCATTCTAAACTCACAGCAGTGAGTACAACAAAGTCCCCACCCTCGTGGGACAGGCACGTATGTCCTGGAGCTTCAGTGTCCAGTATAGTAGCCACCAGCCACATTTGGCTATTTACATTTAAATTAATTACAATTAGAAATAGGTAAAGATTTAGTTCCTCACTCGCAGCAGCCATATTTCAAGTGCTCAGGAGCCACTCGTGTCTAGTGGCTAGCATATTGGACGGTGCAGGTATAGACCATTTCCATCATTGCACAGAGTTCTATTGGTTGGCAGTGCTCCAGAGGGAAGAGAGAAAATAGATGGTGTAGTCTACAAGAGAATGTAGTTCACACTGGACTGAGGAGGGTTACCTCCCATGGCAGGTGGAGAGAAAAGGATAAGATAACGGGTATACAGAGAGAGCTCTTTGAGTGAATTGGTGACTTTTATTTCTTAAGCTGGGTGGTGGGATATGAACTTTATATATATTTTTCCATATCTTTTTGTATATCTGAAATATTTTTCAATTAGAAAAAAGTTTAGCACAGTCCTGGATCTTGCCCTTTGTTCCCCCAGCCTCACTCCCCAATCTCAGAGTTGACCACAGGAGCAGGAAGAAACAGAGGGGAATAGAGTGAGCAGTTTAGGAGGCCTTCCTGGAGGAGGGGTGTGCTTGTGGATGATGACGTGGAGAGAGGGGATACTGTGGCCTTGCTCCCATCCTCTCTTTTGAGTCCAGCCCTCCGTTCCTCTGAAGAAGCCACCTCCACACAAGAAATTCCCCCTCCCATGTATAGCCAGTCCCCAGGTACTAATTGGCATTCTGCTAATTAGCCTCACTGTCAGCACTAAGGGCCTCTTTCCCTAGGGGACCATTACCTCATTAACTGTGGAGTGGAGTGAAGGCAGCAGCTGCCCCAGGGCCGGGCCAGGGGTAGGTGGGCTTCTGCTTCATACTGTCTGCTGGTCTATCTGCTCCCCACTCATTGGTCCTGGAGTTTCTTGAATGGAGGCCCACACAGTGTAGGGAAAAAAAGCAGTGGGCCTGCAATCAGAAGAGTTGCCTCTAGACCCAGGGTGAAGAGAATGAATCCAGCCTCCCAAGGTGGGTGGGAGGCCCTGAGGGTGATTGGGTCTGTGCAAAATGTCCAACCCCCAGAGATCCAAAATTTGTCTTATTTTTAATAGTTTAACTTTTCTTGATGCCTGATCCACGGCTTCCTCTACCACATTGTCTCTTTTAAAGTTATTATGGACAATTTCATATATACATAAAAGTAGAGAATAGACTGATGAAACCTCAGGTACCCACACATCAATACTCCAGCTTCAATAATTATCAGCAGGACTTCCCTGGTGGTGCAGTGGTTGGGAATCTGCCTGCCAATGCAGGGGACACGGGTTCAAGCCCTGGTCTGGGAAGATCCCACATGCCGCGGAGCGACTAAGCCCATGAGCCACAACTACTGAGCCTGCGCGTCTGGAGCCTGTGCTCCGCAACGGGAGAGGCCGAGGCCGCGACAGTGAGAGGCCCGCGCACTGCGATGAAGAGTGGCCCCCACTCTCCGCAACTGGAGAAAGCCCTCGCACAGAAACGAAGACCCAACACAGCCAAAAATAAATAAATAAATAAATAAATAATAATAATAATAACAATTATCAGCACAGGGCCAATCTTGTTTCTCTATCCTCCCCACCCCCCAGGTTAGACTGCCTCTTGAGGTTTGGGTGGCCATCTGTCCTACCTCTGTGATCTTAATTTGCTCATTCTTTGATTCCGTATGTCTTTATTAAACACTGCCTGAGTCAGGCATTAGTAAATTTACTGAGGACCTTGAATATACCAAGTGCTTCACATACCTAATTTTATTTTATCCTAACCTTCCTGTTATTATCTCTGTTTTACAGATGATAGAATTGAGCCTGAGAGATTAATGACTTGCACAAAGCACTGTGTTTTTTCCTACTATCCCATGCTCTTGTCCTTGAGTTACTATATTTCACAGTGCCTACCCAGACACAGAGGCCTTCATTCACTTGCATGTTACTGAACCTCTAGTGGGTGCCAGGCCCTGTGTTGAACAAGGCTGACATAATTCTTGCCTTTAAGGAGATTCAACATTTACAATTCAAAGTGTTAAATGTTACCATGGGTTTAAGCCAGGTAGCTAAAACAGAGGAGCCAAACTCAGTCTCAGGGGGTCAAGGAAGTCTTCATGGAGGAGGTGATTTAGACATGAAGGACAAAGCAAAAGTCAGTGAGAATGGGCATGGTCAGAATATTCTGGGGGAGAAGAAATGGTTGAGGAGGGTCTTTTGAGTTCCGGGAACTGCGTGTAGAGGATTTCCATATGGCTAGAACATGTGAGGCTGAATGGTGGAGTACTGAAAAACAGGGCAGGAGAAGCAGGCAGAATCTTGAAGGGTCATGGTTGCCACACTTGAGGCTCCAAAGACAGTGGGGAGCTAGTGAGGGATCTTAAACAGAAGAGTTACATCAGATTTGAGTTTTAGAAAAATCACGCACTCTGAGTATAGAGAATTGACCTAAGGAGGTCAGTCAAGAAGACCAAGTAGGAGGCTAATAAGAGTATTGGAGGTAGGTGATGATTATGGCTTGGACAAGGACAATAGCAAGGTAAACTGGGCGTGGCGGGGGTGGGTGGGAGAGGAGCAAGACTGGATGTGCGTGGGAATGTGCAAAGGAGAAGGGTCCAGAAAGGAGGATGTCTGCCTCTTTCCAAGGACTTTTCATTCAAACTCTTCTAAGCGATGTTTACATTAAGGCTGACGGTGGGGTCTTTTGGAGATACCATCATTGCTGGAAGTGATCTCAAAGATCAAACGGCCTTCTCTTTCTTTCAAATTCACAATGAAAGAAAGGCCCAGAGAAGCAAAGCAACTTGTTCAAGGTCACACAGCATGTCAGTGGCAGAACATGACTCCTTGTTCTTTATATAGCATTACCCAGCCTCCAGTGAGGCTAATGGCTGGGGGTGCTACGCCAACATGACTAGACCTGAGGTGACCCAAGCAATATTGGAAGGGGCTGGACATAGATCCCTCCTCCTCCCTTCCACCTCCCCTTGCCACCCCCTCCCCCTCGCACAGCTCCAGGGATCAGTCAATGAATAATTGTTGAAACAGTTCCTGCGTACAGAACAAGAGGTGCAGAGACAAAGGTCTGCGGTAGGATTCCCTATCCTGAGATCTGAGATCCCCTTCTCAACCCTCCCCACTGCAGCCGGGGGAAGGGGGTCAGGGGCATTCCTGAGGCAGCCAGTCCTCTTCTCCACTCCCCATCCCCCAGGTGGTTTCTCCAGCCAAGTTCTCACGAAGAGGCCCCTCCCTCAGCGGCTCCATTGTTGCCATGGCAATTAGGTGGGTGGACAGCCCATCCTATCTAGAGGCCACCCAGCCCTCGCGTGGGGAGTTACCATAACAACCCCCCTAGTAATAGAGGGTGTTGGGTCCCGCCCCCCTCCCCCCGCAAATAGAGAGGTGGGTGGCTTGATTGGCAGCTGGGCACACGAAAGAGGAGGGAAAGGGAAGGAAAGGCGTCAAAGGAGAGCTCAGAAGGAAACGGGGGAGAGAAAGGGCAAGAAATACGGGGAGGGAAGGAAACGCGTGTGCGCACGCGCACCAGCTGGTGGGCGCGCTCCCCGGCGGCCCCGGCCACCGCCCACTTCTTTCACGCCTGGCTCGCGGCGCGCGCCTTTCGCTCTCTCTCCTGCGCCTGCGCGCAGGTGTCAGCGCCGAGGGGGAGGGGGAACCCGGCGCGCTCGCGTCACGTTCCCTCTTCCACCCTCCCCGGTGCTCGGCCATTCTGCGCCTGCGCGGGAGAGTCGGGAGGCTCGGGTTGCAGGCTCTGGGGCGATATCGCCTGTCAGTCGGTGGGTCGGTCTTCCCGCCGGCCTTCCCCCTCCCGGTTCTCCGCGGGAGGCGCGGTGGAGTCCGCCCCCGGGATCCCCCGATGGGGGAGAAGCGGCGACGGCGGCAGCGGAATAACCGAGCCGGAGCGTGAGCGGCCCCGGGGCCCCGTTCCCGGCGGAGGCCATGGGCGACCCAGCCCCCGCCCGCAGCCTGGACGACATCGACCTGTCCGCCCTGCGGGTGAGCTCGCTGCCCCCCAGCCTCGCCCCGCGGCGACCCCCGCCCCCTTCCGGGCGCCCGCTGCTGCCAGGCCTCCGCCCTCCGCTCCCCTCCGCTCTCCACGCGCTGCAGATTCTGGGAGCCAGTTCGGTCCCCGCCCTGGGGTGCCCCGCCCCCATTCTTCCCTCCGCCTCTACCTTTACTGAGGTTCCGGATCCCCTTCCTCCCAGGTGTTTGAGGGGCACCCTCTGGTTCTCCTGAGCCTGCAGACTCTTTACTGTGATGCCCCTCCCTGGCCCCTGACATGCTTTGAGGCCTCTTTCCCCCCTTTCTCTTACTTAGATCTTCTTCCTCCCCCTCCTCTTTTTCGGCTCCTCGAATTTTGACTTTGCCAATGCCTTGCCAGCCTCCCCCTCATCACCCTTTCTCCTCCTCGCCCAGCCCTGAATTGCATCTCTTCCCCGGTCGGCAGGCACTTCAGCCTCCCCTCTCCGCCGCACACCTCCTACCGCCGCCCTCATCCCCTGCTCAGCTCTCCCCGTGCCTTCGCGTTTCAAGTGCAGCAGTCCAGAACCAGGCATTTCCGGTCTCAGGGTCCCCGCAGATTACATTACCAACTCTGCAGCAGCGTGGGGCTGGGAGGAAAGACAACTGCACTGGGGGAGGAGGGGACGCGTTTCTTGTCTTCAGAAACTCTGGCCTGGGCTGGGAAGAGGATATTTATATGTCTGTACACACACAAACACATGCAGCATGTGGTTTGGAAAAGCCTGGGTATTCATGGTTTTGCTGGAGGGAGGGGGAGGCGATGGAGATTTCTCCAGGGAGGGGTTCATTAGAAAAGGGATCAGGGGAAGCAACTGCAGCAGGAATTTCTTCGAAATATTCGTTGTCCCTCCTGGGGCTCTTGCATGCCCTCATTTGGGGGCTTTCAGCAGCATTTATATGTTTTTCTTCAGCAGGGAGCCCTGGCTTAAGGGGCAACTGAGTGATTTCAAGGTGAAGACTCCCGCCTGTCCCCCAGGGGGTGTTTTTGTCCTGTGTCCTTCCGGCCTTCTCAACAGGCCAAGGTGTTGGGGAGAGCAAGATTTCCCATCTCTGGGTTAGCTGCTCTGGAGGCCCCTGTTGAAATCGTCTTCTGGCTTTTGAGTTAGCCAGGGAACATGGGCAGTAGTGGGAAAAGGCGGTCAGCCACACAGGTGCCCCGGATATGACTGGAGGGGAGAGGGGAATTAAGAGAGCAGAGTCATGTCGTTAATTGGGTTTCTCTAGGTGACACAGTTTTTCTTGCCATTCAGGTCATAATTTGTTTGGTGCAGTGTTGGGCTAGGAGACCTGACTTGCTGGAGATAAGGTGATAAGTTGCTGAGGAAGGAGACGGAACATTGATTTCTCTCTCTCTCTCTTTGTGTGTGTGTGTGTGTGTGTGTGTGTGTGTGTGTGTGTGTGTGTGTTGGTGGCAAGAGGGTCTGAAGGCTTTAGGAGGGAGATTCGCGGGCTTTCTCTAGTTGCGGCGAGCAGGGGCTACTCTTCGTTGTGGTGTGCAGGCCTCTCATTGCGGGCTTCTCATTCTCTTGTTGCAGAGCACGGGCTCTAGCTGTGTGGGCTTCAGTAGTTGTGGCACGCGGGCTCAGTAGTTGTGGCTCGCGGGCTCTAGAGCGCAGGCTCAGTAGTTGTGGTGCACGGGCATAGTTACTCCGCGGCATGTGGGATCTTCCTGGACCAGGGCTCGAACCCGTGTCCTCTGCATTGGCAGGCGGATTCTTAACCACTGAGCCACCAGGGAAGCCCAGGAGGAAGATTCTTAAGATCAATTTAAACTGCGATTCTCAAGTTAAGCCAGCTGGGATGTAAGATGGAAATCCAGGCTCCCCTTAATGAGCTTGTCTTTAGGATGAGCCCCCATCTTCCCTTCCCATCTTGGTTGTTGATTAACTCTGGCTACAGGTCTCTGTGCTGTGGTGACTTAAATATAATAAAAAAGAAGGTGGGTCCAAACCATGACCTTTGGTTTAAACCTTGTGAGACTCTCCTTGGGCTTCTCTTTCCCTTTAGCCTCTTCTGGTAGTTTGGCCTGGACCCTCAACCTGGGATTTCCAGCAATTCTGCAAACACCGTCTGACCTTGGATTTGGTATTTCCCTTCTGGACTTCTCTACTTGAAGCAATGTTAGCCTCTTTCCTCAGTCGCCTCCTGCTTTATTCTCCTCTCCCTTCCTCAAGAGAGCCCTGTGACCTGCTCCCAGCGCTTCTGTCTTTCCTGCCTCATGCTTCCTAAGAAAGCATTGCCCTTCCCCCACTACCACCCCAGTACTCCAGGGCTGGAGGGAGTGCTTTCTTTGAAATGGGGCTGCAGAAGGCCTGCTTTCTCCTTGCTGCTGGCCTTTGCTCAGGGCCTGTCCCCTCCACCCCACCTCGGAGAGCCCCTGTGGCACTGTTGAAAAGCTCTCTCAGTCATCTCTTGTTCTGTTTCTGTCTGTTTTCCAGTGAGAAACGGCAACCTGGAGAATTAGCAGAAAAGCGTGTTTCCCTGTACTACATCATCTCGTGTTGGGGGCCTGGGGAGGGGATGGGAGAGGAACATATTCAGCATTTATTAGCCGGCGTCAAAGAGCCCAAGTTGTCTTTCTCCTCTTATTTCAAGATAGGGCTTGGCTTCCAGCTGGTGATGAGAGTAATAGTCTGATATTAGGGAAGATTGAATTGCAGTATCTCTTAGCCATGTGTGGAGAGGCGGGTGGACCTACCACACTGTGACCACAGGCACGCTTGACCTCTTTGAGGCTCTGTTTATCCACCAGCCCAGTAGCATGGGGTTGTGTTCCTGAGTTCAAGTCCCTGCTTTCTCACTTACTGTGTAACCTTGGCCTTTCTCCCCCTTCTTCCCTAGTTTGCTGCAGAGTCTGCAAAGAGCCTTACCTCTCTAAGGCTCCGTTTGCCCATCCATATAGTGGTGATGGTACTGAACTCAGAGTTGCTGAGTATTAAGTGAAATACTGCATATTAAGTACTTAGTTCAGTTCCTGGCACAGCATGACTATATGATCACCCTTATTGGTTTTTTGTTGTTGTTTTTGTTTTGTTTTTTTGGCTGCGTTGGGTCTTCGTTGCTGCGCGCGGGCTTTCTCTAGTTGCAGAGAGCGGGGGCTACTCTTTGCAGTGCGCGGGCTTCTCATTGCTGTGGCTTCTCTTTGTCGCGGAGTACAGGCTCTAGGCACACGGGCTTCAGTAGTTGCGGCACGCAGGCTCAGTAGTTGTGGTGCATGGGCTTAGTGGCTCCACGGCAAGTGGGATCTTCCCGGACCAGGGCTTGAACCTGTGTCCCCTGCATTGGCAGGCGGATTCTTAACCACTGCGCCACCGGGGAAGCTCTCACCCTTACTGTTAATTGTTATCAGATGACAATCAGAGAAGGCTTCCAGCGCAAGTGTATCTAAAATAGCACTTCCTCCCCTGCTTGTTTTCATGTAAATTTTTATATAGCATCCCTTAGCCCGCTTTGTTTTATTTCATAGTGTTTATCGCCAGCTGACATATATTTATATATATCAACCCCGACTAAAATATAAGTTCAGTGCAAGTTAGGATTTTGACTGTTCTGTTCATTTTTGCATCCCCAGTGCCTGTAACAGTGTTTTGCACATAGTGGGGGCTCAACTGTTTGTTGAATAAATGCGTATCATAACAAGTGAAAGCTCTTAGCACAGTCTTGCTTAGAGAAAGCATTCAGTAAGTGTCATGCTTGTTAGGCTTTCTCTTGCCATCTGTAGACACACAATTAAGAATATATCTTTTCTGGGTTATTTTTGGAATCAGACCTTGTGGTAAACAAGAGTTCTGGAAGCCTCCATTGGAGCGACATCCTTGAAGTAAAGTTAGGATCTTCCAAGAGAAAAAGCGGGCCTCTTTTTTCAGACCTTCTCTGTGTCCAGGCTTGGTTATATCCCAGGAGAATCTTCTGACTTGGAACTCTTGGCTTCTCACGAAGGATAAGTATCAGTGGAAGAGGACGGGACAAGGAGGGGGCAGATCCCGGGCTGACCTCTCTCCTTGTGCATTGCTCCTTTTGGTTGACCCACTTCATCAACCAAGCAGCCTTTCTTTACTGTCCAGCCAGCTGGAGGTTTTAGACTGCAGTGTCCTTGGAACCATGGAGCTGTGCGCAGTGTGGCTGTATTGAAATAATACCATGACGTGCAGTCAGGAGGGACTTGTTGCCGGGTAGTAGTGCTGACAGAGATGTTCTTTCTCAAATGATCTTATGTTGTTGTGTCTGTTCTTTGGAGGAGTTGCTTCCCCTTCCTTTTTTCTTCACGAGGCTGTGGAGCCAGCACCGCTCAGAAAGCTGGCAGTCCTGGGCATGTGTTTCTAGGCTGCTGAGCAACTGCTGCACTCTGATGCGCTCGCTGTCCAAATGTTGACGACAGATGCCTCAGGCAGGGGATGGGGAGGCTGACCTCCTGCGGCAGAAGCAATGGCATTGACTGGGGACTTTTTTCCTAGAGAACCGCAGATGGGAGTGGGGCTGTTTGGGGAGCTAGTGGCACTTGGAGTGAAGTGAAAAGCTGCTTTGGCAAGAGGATGGAAGGAAGCTTGCGGAGAACTTTGCTCAAACTAGGTGTTCAGCCATCCCCCAAACGAGGGAAGAGGCGTCGCCACCCTTTATGCTGCGGGATAGGACAGAGCCATGGCCCTTCGTAACACACGGAGGGGAGCGTCTTTGAAGAAGTGAGGTTTTCACAGTTAAGAGAACAGTAAGAAGGTCAGCAAGAGAGCCGGCTGGCCCACCCCCTCACGCTTATCCCAGGAACTCAGTTAAGACCGTGCTGTGTAGAGTCCTGATTTCAGATATGGCCTCCATTCCTTTCAACTCCGAACTGTGTGTGCCTAAAAGGGGGTAACTCACACCGTTTGGGTATGTTGAGTGTCCTTGCTTCTCATCCTGGGGACAAGATAGCAGGAAGTGTGCAACCACTCTTTACAAGCTTGTACTTTGGCATTGGTCTATAAATAAGGAATGCAGTGACCTCTCAATCCAGGAACATAAAACAGTTCTGGGGCTGCAGAGCATCTCCAGAAGCCATCTGAGAGTCTGCCAGACTAATCTTTCTGTCTCCAGAGCTGTACCAGAGAAAGTTATGACTAATATCCTTTCCTGCATCAGTCAGTCACCAAGCATTGTTGGTCTGTTTTATTGAGAATCAGGTTCTAGATGCTACGGGAAGTATGTAATAGTGTGCTCATACTCTTCTGAGCTATTTAATCAGACCTCTGGAAGCATCCCTCTAAGCAATCCCTTTGCAAGCTGAGGCTCCCCCCCCCTTTTTTTTTTAACTGTTATTGCCTTCCTCATTATCTTAGAACCCTCAGGGTCAGGAAGTTTTTGTTAAATCTGGTTGCTGTGAATTATACTCATTTTCTGTTGCCCCGTGGTCAGTCATCTTGAAATCTGATATGCAGTCTTTTCCCCTCCCCCAGCACTCACTTTACACCCACAGCTCCCTCAGTTTTTTCTTTAGTAGGTTGAAGAAATTGAACAAAAAGTGATCAGGTTAACAAGTCAACTCTCAAAGCATTTCTTGAATGCCCACAGAATATAGGAAGATACAAGAACATGACTTGGTAGAAGCCCATATTCATTCTCTCCTCTCTCCTGTTCTTCCTGCTCCTCTCCTGACCAACCAGTTCTTGACTTGAGTCTGGGATTCTTCCATCTACCGGAAGCTCCTCCAGAGGGTAATTGAAAAGGTGTTTGAGGCTTTTTGTTCTTAATAAGGGTAGGGAATGGCAGAGGGAGGAGAGAAGAAAGGGATGGAATTGTGGTGATCCAAGGAGCCCCTGGAGATACTGCCCAGTGGCCAGATAGCCCAGGATGTACTTGCTAATGGTGGGTAGGATTTCCTGTTCTGCTTGAGGAAAGAGCTAGAACTAGGCACAGAGGATGCAGTGACACACAAGATAGACATGGTTTTCCTACAGTCTAGTTGTGGGGAGAGGCATTAATAAAATAATTATATATATATAATTACATATACATAAAATCATGTATGATTTT